>NC_090921.1:1012235127-1012582627 GCF_040938575.1 Ambystoma mexicanum
ATAGAGCTGCTAGGTGAACCTTTGAGTTGAATACTAGACCGGAGACTGGAGCATGTAATGAAGAATGTGCAATGGTGTATATTCGATAGTTTTACCTTTTTGACTGGCACCATATTACAAATATATTCCATTTGTTATTGGTATTTCGAAATAGTGTGTCGAAAAAGTCACTACAAACCTTTCCATACACCTTTGAGGTAGTTTTAAATAGCCCATCTCTAGAACTTCAGGAGCCAAGTTCATGGATTAAGGATGTGGGCGTAATGTTGCCACTCCCCCACCCCCGTGTTGGGTGAGCATGTTGGAGGGGCATGGGAGTTCGATTGGATCGCACATGGCCAGTTTGCGCAGATGCAGAAAACAAGGTTGTCTCATCGACAAAGCAGTAGTGGTTTTGCCTGAAAAGCGTAGGCAAATTTACCTGACCAGCTCAACCACAGGCCTTTCCCCTTGGATCCAGGTTGGGGAAACCTGGGTGCGAAGTCTGGGCATTGTGTGTTTTGGCTTGTGGTGAAGTCGTCTAAGGGAAGATCGCCTTAGAGGGAGAAAATATCATCCGAGATGTTTCTGCTGAGCTGCCACTCGTGCTCCTGGGGTAGAGATCTCTGCTTAATGAGTCTCCCACAGAACTGAATTCCCCTGGAACATGTTGCAACAATAGGAACATGTTCCACTTGAGTGTCCACTTCTGAATTGTATTTGCTAGCCTTGACAGACTTGGAGCGTGCCCCCTGCTTGTTTATGCAAAACACGACAGTGGTGCCGTCTGAGGATTTGTACTGTTTGACCTGACAGGTGCACTGGGAAGGCTTGAAAGACTGATCCCTACTAGCAGCTCTAAGTGGTTTATGTGATTTTGGGCTGTGATATGGGTCTACAGGCCATGGGCTTTGGGTGAGGATAATGGGCTTCTCACCCGGTGAGTGATGCGTCTGTTGCGACAATCGCTTGCACTGCAGGGTTGTGAAATGGTTTTCATTTTACATATTTTCCTTTGTCCACCAGCGTAGTGCTTGAACTAGGGTTAGCGAAACAACCACTAGATCATCCCCCTGACCGCTTGCCTCAGACCACCGATTCGCTAACCATTTTTGCATTGGGTGCATGCGTAACCGTGTGTGTGGAACCAGGTAAATGCATGAAATCATCACGTGCAAGCACATTGCTTTGCGTAAGGTTATTTGGCAACTGGCTAGCTACTGAGGTATTTGAAGCAGTAGGTTTTGCACCCTTTCGTTTGAAAAGACTACACCCCCTTCTTTCTTTAGGGCAGCTCCCAAAAACTGATTTGTCTTGCTTGGAACAAGACTTTTCTTGTTGACTGAAAACCCCAATTGGAACAGAAGTTTGATAGTTCTTTGGGTATTCATCTTGCTGCTCCTACATGGTTTGTCTTGGTGTGTGGTTGGATGGTCTCTGTACAAGTTCTATGCAATAGCCTCCCACCACAGTTGACAGTACCCAGTTGTCCGACATGATACCATCCCATGTGTGCGTAAATTGACAAATGTGATTTCCTACTGGAGAGGCATGGGAGTGGACCTGGAGCGGATGGTCATTGCTTTGGGGGAAAGGGGTGGAGCCTCTGCCTCTACTCCTAGACCACCTGTGCCCGCTTTGAACATTTTGCTGGGAGGACTGCCCCCACGAGCAACACCAAGATAACGTTTGTCCACCCTGACTATAGTTAGAGGACCGTTTGGAGTTTTGTCCTAGAAATCTGTGTATTAAACACGCCCCTTTACACAAAAAGTTAATAAGCTGTCCCAAGGGCTTAAGGGCGTCATACTCTTTAGCACTTTTCAGTGCATCCTCGACTGCTTTCCCAAATATGGCATTTGGTTCAATTGGCATATTAAATGGGGTGGCTTGAGTTTCCAGCTTAAAACCCGAATTGTCTCAACCATACACAGCGCTTAATAAGAGTACCCTCTGCTAATATACGGCCTTCATTATCTGCTGTACCCAGATTATTTTCCAAGATGCAGTTGGCCACCTGCTTACCCTCAGGCACTGTTTCTAAAATTGGAGTTTTAAGGGGATCTGGGACAGAGTCTATTTGTTGTATGATCTCGTCCCATTTATGAGAATGGGAACTTACCAAGAGTGTGGTGTTAGCTATTCTTACTTGGTATGCAGCTGAGGAAGCAATTTCCTTGCCAAGTGTATATATCTTTTTGCTCTCCTTGTCAGGAAAGGTTTCGGCAGAGGCTAAGGGTGTGACTGCCCTTTGTCTTGTGGTAGTTCCAGCGAGCGTCAAGTTTTAATTGACCCATGAAGTACAATAGGTTGGAGGGTTTGAGCCTGAACATCTTTTCAATACAGGGGTTAACTGACCATGTAAGGTTGGGGTGATTAGAGAAGGCTGAATGCGCCTCCGGATGGACTGTAGGAGTGGCATTAACTGTGCTGCAGACCTCTTATCCCCAAGGATGTCCTCTACAAAATCTTTGTCCAATTGTGCTCGTGTATCGATATTGAAATGTTCGGCAGCCTTTAGGAGGTGATACTACAGCCGATTATCCCCAGGGGTGTCAGCCAGGGGTTGTCATGATGGTCCGGAGATTGTATATTGTAGATGCCATCGTCATAATACTGTCCAACATTAGGTCCCCTTGGTCTGCTATTGAACCAGGATCTTGAGAGCCTGAAGTATTAGAGGTCTTGGGATATGTCCTGCGAAGTAATTGGCTGGGCAGTGTCTAGTCGTGGTCTTATGGCAGCAGGTTGGTCTTTTGCTGCCTCCCCTTGTGAGGGCCCTTGGTGGTTCGACAGTTGATCATGGCGACGAACAAGTCAAAGTACGACATTCTTTGCATTATTGTGTCACATTTTTCAAGTTCCTTTAGGTGGGGCTTGGAAAACCTGTGTGAACAGGGGGAAGAGATACTCTGATGGAGGGTTGTTTTTTACTACATGGACCAGAAAGGGTGTCACTAGAGAGGGCTCTTTAGCCTTTAAAATAGGGGATTTAGAGAGTAGGGGCGTCAAAGATTGTGTTTTTCGACACTTTGGACATGAGGAGAGCGCCCGCAACATGTTTCTTAATAAGCTCCCTCATTTTAAAGCTAATGGAAAGGGCAGTCGATTCTTCCGACGCACGTTTGCCAGTACCAGGGTGTTTATCTGGTGTATTTGCGGTGTTGGGAAACGGACATCAGTGTCTGTTTTGAGGGCCCGACATGAGGCGAACACTATGACCCAGAGGACAGGGATTTTTCGGAACTTCCCTTCGACATTGCGTGTGGCTTAACGGTCGACAAAGTGAATGACTAAGTCATGGGGGTGGGGGTGGCTTTGTGTGGCGTGCAGTGTGGGTGGCTAAGCTGCTGTCTCTGTAGCAGAACCGTCGGCCTGCCTGATGGAGTAGGCGGCTCGCATGCGGGGAAACAGTCTGGCTCCAATTGCCCTCAGTGTCACTTAGGACGCCGATAATCACTGGCGGTTGCATCCACATCCCTATCGGCCTGCCTGGTGTGATTGACCCAGCACTTAGTCCTACAGTTCTTTAGTGTTGCAGGCCAAAACAGTTTGCAAAACTTGTGTGGGCGGGTGGGGAGTATCGGTACCCTGGGGAGGCAGATGTTACACACCTTGAGAGAGTCCTTCCAAGGCAACATTTCAATGGTGCGTTTTCCACAGTATGGAAAGGTGGCAGCCCGCGATGGAAAAGCGTTAAGCAAGATTGTATACAGTACCCTTTGGGTGCACTAAAACAACCCTGACCTCCTAGCAATAGGTACCCAACCTTTGGTTTAAGTCTGTACTGCACAGGTTGGTAGAGTGTTGAGCAGCCAGGCTCATCTCAAACGGGTCAATGTGAGCAGTAGGGGTGTTAGAGGTTCACAGTGACAGGTATCCAAATAAACTCTTCCACACAAGGTTTCTTGACTAAACTACCATCAATCAACAGTTTGAGTAAGCCTTCAGAAGGGGGCAATATAGTAACACAAATACACTCCAAAATACACACTTAGTTTCTCTAAATCAGCAAGCACCCATGTGGGATGGCACAGACACTTCCTACATCCTCAGGTGAATTAAATAGCTAGGACACTGGACATTAATATACCACTGTTAAATTTAGGGCAATACTTTAAATAAGTCAGAAAAAGGTTATTAGACTAAAACCAGAGATCTCACATTTTCTGAAGCGGGTAAGTACCATTGGTTACCCCCAATGCAAAGTAAGGTAACCCCTTCCTGGAAGGAAGACAACATAAGCAGAGAAGAGTCATTCAGGGAGCCAGGCCAGCCAATGTTAAGTTATAAAAAGTGAAGGAGAACTGAAGCACATCTTGCAGGTAAGTAAAAGTCTTGCACCATGTTTTGGAAGTCTTTGTAGAAATGAAATCAAAGGAGGGCCACAACCGGATTAGGCTTGTGAGGTAAAGAAGCTGTTAGCAACTCTACACATGCAACCAACACAAGTCTCCAACGAGGACAAGTGAGGTTACACAAGAGCCAAGTTTAGACTGTACTGTACCTTTAGGCTGAAGAAAAGTGCAGCACGTGGCTTCTGTTCCTGTGTAGCTCTTCAGATCCCAGTGTTCCTGGGCCTCAGTCGTGGGGACAAGAGGGAGGACTCCTGCACTGCAATGGGATGGTCACTGAATGCAAACCGGCAATCTTCAAATAAGTGACACTTCGTTGTTTCAGCTCTTCGCATCTATCGCAAATAAATCCACTACAGTTCCTGGCTGTCGAGATTGGGCTTTCCTTCCAAATGTGGGTCCAGCACTCTGTTGAGGTGGCTCAGGCTCGGTCAGTCCTGCTTCCTGGGAGTCCAAAGGATCTTCCTGGAGCTCTTGGCCAGCTTAAAAGCAACACAATCTAGTGTTCATTCTCTGGCTATTCAGTTCCAACAGCAACTGCAGTGGAATTTCAACCAGCTCCGAGAGGATGTCCAAGTGGCTTACTTTGGAGTTGATTGGTCCCACCAACTCAAGGGAAGAAGTCCTTACAGGGCTTCTCTAGTCAAAACGACAGTGGAGTTTCAGCACAGCAGCCGGGCTTCACTGGGCAAACCAAAGGTCCAGGAGTTGCAGCAGGCGTCCTCTTCAAGTAGTTCTTTGGATTCCTTTGTCCAGTGGTCGACTGCCTTCCAAGCCAAAAAGCCTTGCCTTTTATGCAGGTTTCTCCCATTAATTGCAGTGTAGCCATCAGTCACCCAGCACCCAAGAGTACATTCATGTCTATGAGACTAGGCACAGGGAGTTTTGGGCACCTCCCTCGCTTCCTGCCCCCGCCAGACACCCTGGAGCCAGAGTCAGGCTTTACTCGTGAATCACACCAAAGACAACACGAACAAAGGGACCAAACCTGGTTTAGCGCGCAGATTAAATCAAGAAGGACCTTTCCACAAAGAAAAAGGCAAAAAAAGACGGGCCATTTTGACAAAATGGCACAGTTTGGTGCTTTACTGCAGCTGCGAAGGCAGTCTGCAGTAAATGCACACCACAGTAGTTAAAAGTAAACCACTGCCAACACACATTCAAAGGAAAGTAACAAAAATGTTACATGAGAGACTAGACAAAGGGGATACCAAGTAACCCCTCCAGTACCCCATTGTAAGAGTGGGTGCTGGGTCTAGAAAGTTACAAGTGTAAGTAAAGTCAATTTCACTTTACTGTTCTTGGAAACAGTTTATCCAAGAGAGGCATTTAAACATTGGGAAATCAAAGCCTGTGCCACTGCACTGTTAAGGTTTGAATGCAGTACCCTCGGTACTACAGGTAGAGGCAACCCAACCTTTGTTATAAGCTTGTACTACACAGTTTTGGTAGCGTGTTGAGCAGCCAGGCTCATCTCAAGAGGGGAAATGTGAGCTGTAGCGAGTTACAAAGATTCACAGTTACAGGTATTCAAATAAACACTCCAGGTTCCTTGCATAACAAATTATCAGTCAGTTATAAAGCCTTCTTTAGAAGGTAGCAATTTACTAGCAACAAATGCACTTCAATACTGTACACTGAGTTTCTGAACCAGACAAGACCCTTTTGGGATGGCCCACAGACAACTTACACCCACAGGTGACTTCAATAACAAGGGTGCTGTGGAAATTTAGATCTTACTGCTGGCATTCAGAACACAAGTTGGTAAAAGGCAAAGGTTATTAGAACACAAGAGATCAATGTTCTTAAGCAGGGCAAATAGTTTTAGAATGCAATAGAAGAGTTTCAATTCAATAGGCTAAGCCAAAGTCAATGGGCAAAAGTCTTTGTATATGATGCATCACTTCAGGTAACTAAATGGAAAAGCATTTGCACAAGTTCTTAGGCATCTTTGATAAAAAGAAGAATCATATGTAGGGCCACAAGCTGATTAGACGTGAGTTGCAGAAGCTACAAGCACTTCCACAGTAAGAGGTAAGTTCTTAGACTTGTTTTACAGTACCTTGGTAAAGCAGAAAAGATGCAGCTGAAGACTTCTGTTCCTGTCCAGCTCTGCAGATCTCACAGTTCCTGGGCCTCAGTCGTGGGGACAAGAGTAAGGACGTCGGGGGACTCCTACACTACAGAAGTACTGTCATAACTGGCAACATGGAAAACTTTGGCTGTTTCCCGTTTCAGCTCCTTGTGGTACAGCAAATGGCAATAAGCATGGTTCCAGCTGTCAAGGTGGACTTTCCTCACATCTGAGGTCCTGCACTCAACTGAGGGGGGTCAGGCTTGGTCAGTCCTGCTTCGTGGGAGTCCAGAGGCTCTTCCAAAAGCTTTAGGCCAGCTTACAAGCAACGCACTGAATCTGGTGTCCCTCTCCCTGGTTCTACGGTTTCCTGCAGCAACTGAGGCAATTCAACCAGCACCGAGATGCATGTCCAGGTGGCTTACTTGGGAGTTGATTGGGCCCACCAACTCAAATGGAGAAGTCCTTGCAGGGCTTCTCTGTCGATGCAAACTTGACAAATAGTCACTGCAGTAGGGCTTCACCAGGCAAACCAACGGTCCAGGAGTTGCAACAGGCGTCCTTCAAGCTCTTCTATGGTTCCTTCATCCAGTGGTCGACTCTGCCTTCAAAGCCAAAAGACACGCCTTTTATTCAGTTCGCTCCCATTCTTTCCAGCACAGCTGTCTCACCCGGGAGGGTGGCTGTTCTTGCCGGACAGTCAGCCAGCCAACCACCACAGAGTGCATTTGGGTCTCCTAGGAGACCAAGCACAGGGCGTTCCGGGCACCTCTCTCACTTCCTGCCTACCCCAGACAATTGTGCACCAGAGGCGGGTGTCTCAGAAACTCAGCCAAAGGCGAAATGAACAAAGACCAAACCTGGTTTGGCGCACAGAGAAACTCTCTAGAAGGACCTTTCAACAAAGACCTGGCAAAAAAAGAAGACTGGGCACCTTTTTAGCAAAGATGGCTGGACGCCGTTTTGAAAAAGATGGCTCCTGTGTTTCACGTTAACGGGTCCGCGCACAGTCGCGGTAAATGTAAACCTAGGTAGTTCAAAACAAAGCCACTGCCACCAGCCAGTCAACTGAGGAAAGTGTAACAAAAGATGTTACATGCGTATTTAGACAGGGGATACTAAATAACCCCTCCATCACTCTATTGTAAAATAGCATTGTGCTTGCTAGAACCAGCACACCAGAAGTAAAGCCAATTTCACTTTACTGCCATGGGAAACAGTTTATCCCAGAGAAGGTATTTAAACTTGGGAAATCTGGAAGACTTCCCTGTGGCACAGCACTTGAAGGTGCTTTGTGACAATTGTAAAAGATGATGCCTATGGAGTTGATTAGACTCCATACCCAAAAAGAAAGTGTATAAAATCACATTAAAATTCGAGAGTGGGTAAAAAGCGTCCCACTCCAGGTAAAAGCAGCAAGTCCTCAAAATCCAGCAAAGATTCTGGGGGTCTCTAAGGTAAAGGGAATTGGAGTGCTGGAGGGGTTACTTAGTATCCCCCTTGTCTAGCTTCTTGTGTAGCATATTATATGTTACCCTTACCTCAATTGACTGGCTGGTGGCAGTGGTTTTGTTTTGAACTACCTTGGTTGGCATTAACTGCCATCTTTGCTAAAATGGTGCCCGGTCTTTTTTCGTCAGGTCTTTGTGGTAAGGTCCTTCTAGAGAGTTTCTCTGCGCGCCAAACCAGGTTTGGTCTCTTTGTTCATTTCACCTTTGGCAGGGTTTCTGAGAGAAACCCACCTCTGGCGCATGTGTGTAGTAGGCAGGCAGTGGGGGAGGTGCCCAAAACTCTGCTTAGTCTTCCAAGAGACTCAAATGCACTCTGTGGTGATTGGCTGGCTGACTGTCCGGCAAGGACAGCCACCCTGCTGGGCGAGTGACAGCTACGCTGGAATGAATGGGAGTGAACTGAATAAAAGGCAAGATGTTTGGCTTGGAAGGCAGTCGACCACTGGACGAAGGAACCCAAGAAGAGCTTGAAGAGGACGGCTGCTGCAACTCCTGGACCGTTGGTTTGCCCCATTGCAGTGACTACTTGCCAAGTTTGCATCGACAGAGAAGCCCCTGTACGGACGACTTATCCTTTGAGTTGGTGCAACCAATCAACTCCAAAGTAAGCCACCTGGACACCCATCGCGAAGCTGGTTGAATTTCCTCAGAGTTGCTGCAGGAAACCTTATAGCCAGGGAGAGGAACACCAGATTGTGTGCGTTACTTTCAAGCTGGCCTAAAGCTTTTGGAAGATCCTCCGGACTCCCACAAAGCAGGACTGCCTAAGCCCCCTCAGCAGAGTGCGGGACCCCAGAAGTAAGGACAGTCCACCTAGACAGCCAGGAACCACACCATTTGCTGTACCGCAAGGAGCTGAAATGCGAACCAGACGCTGAAAGTGAAGTTTGCCGATTGACAGTCCCATTGCAGGAGTCCCGACATCCTCCCTCTTTTCCCCAAAACCGAGGTCCAGGAAGAGAGAGATCTGCGGATCTGTACACGAACAGAGGTCATGAGATGCATCTTCTCTTCTTTACCAAGGTACTGTAAAATAAGTAAGAGAACTTACCTCTTACTGTAGAAGTGCTTGTAACTTCCACAACTCAAGCCTAATTAGCTTGTGGCCCTACATTTGATTTTTCTTTTCATCCAAGACTAAGAACTTGTGCAAAGACCATTTACTTACCTGAAGTGCTGCATCCTATACAAAGACTTGCCTGTTGACTTTGCCTATTGAATTGAATGACTAATTGCTATCTGAAAGTATTTGCCCTGCTTATGAATATTTGTAATTTCTTGTGGTCCAATAACCTTTGCGTTTTACCAACATTTTGTTCTGAATGCCAACAGTAAGATATTAAGGTCCCCAGCACGCTTGTTCTTGAAGTCACTTGTGGGTGTAGGTTGTGTCTGTGGGCCATCCCAAAAGGGTCTTATCCGATTCAGAAACTTGGAGTGTGCAGTACTGAAGTGTATTTGTATGTTACTAGTATATTGCTCCCTTCTGAAGAAGGCTTTATAACTGACTGATACATTATTGTTTATGCAAGAAACCTTGAGTATAAGTTTATTTGAATACCTGGAACTGTAACTCCACTACAGCTCACGTGTCCCCTCTTGAGATAGGCCTGGCTGCTCAACACGCTACCAAAACTGTAGTACAAGCTTATACCAAAGGTTGGGTTGCCTATACATTTAGTCATAGTAGTTTGTAGTGTTCCCAGAGGGTACTGCAGTCAAACTTAACCTAACAGCCAGTGACACATTCTGCGTTTTGTGCGTTTGGCTGCAAGAGGTGTGAGAATCGGAGGGTCAGAGGGGGAAGGGGATGAATTGACTGTTTTAGAAAGGGCAAGACATGCTACTTTTAGAGAAGGGAAAGGTGATGAAGGGGGGAGGTCTGTCGGTGGGGGTCAAGGAGCGGAGGGTGGTGGGTAGGGCCAGAGGGATTTGCAGGTGAAGCAGGGGAGTCCGTTTTGTGGATTTTGAGGGTTGCAGAGGTCCTAGTGGGTCTGCGATGACAAGGAGATGGTGGGATTTTGAAGAAATGGCTTTGGAGGTGAAGGGGTGGGGGATGGATGGAATGGATGTTGGCACAGGGCCAACGATGGTGCGACGTGGATCTCTGGCCCTGTGGGTGAATGCTGGTGGGGGGGGGGGTCAAGGTTTTTTTGGCAGGGTGGGACCGAGGTGGGGCAAGTTGGAGGAAGTTCATGCGTGACCGCACCAATACCGCAATAGTAGGGAGGGTGGGGTGTTTGTTTTTGTAGCGCCAGAGAGCTCCTCTGGCTTGGGAGTTGGAAATTGCATGGGGGTAGGGGGTTCTCAGTGGTTACCAGTCAAATGGTCGACACCATTTGGTCGACAGGACAATTGGTCGACACCATTTGGTCGAATGCCAAATGGTCGAATTTTTTTTTTTTACCCCTTTTTTGGTTTTTTTTGGGGGGTCCCCCCTAACCCCCTTTTTTTTTCCCCACACGAAAACCCACAAAACACATATATAAAAAAAAAAGTCGACCATTTGGCATTCGACCAAATGGTGTCGACCAAATTGCAGTTGACCAGTTTGTTGTCGACCAATTGACCAGACACCGTTCTCAGTGGAGGCCTGGGGGTGAGTGGGGGCAGGGGGTGAGGGGGATGGGCTGATGTGTGTGGGAAAAGGGTGGGGGCGGGTGGTATTTGGCATGCCAGAGTGCTATGGTCTTAAGAGTTAGAGGGGGTATGGTGACTGGGGGACCGCAAAAGGGGGGGTCAGAGTGTATGGGTGTTCGAGTGCAGAGGTCTGAGTGCAATGGCATTAAGGCAGGATTCGTGAATGAATGAGCTACTATGAAGGCCATGAGCCGGGTGGGGTGCATTGTGTTAGGCGGGGTAAGGGCAGTGGTACGGAGGGGCAGGGTTGTGGGGGCAGAGAGGCAGTCTTGGTTGTCGTGGTATCTCAGTCAGGCAAGTTAGTCGTGGTTGTGGCTTGGAGTAGTGCAACAGGTGAGCGATGTGGGGGTCAGAGTAGCAGCAGATACAGAGGATTAGGACAGAAGTTATCAGGGTCAAAGCACCCAAGACTTAAGAAAGCAGGAGATGTAGTAAGTTACTGCAACAGCAGCAAGATTTAGGCCACCTTGACAGAGGGAGCAGCAAACAACCGGGGTGCAGCAGGAGTAGCAGTAGATTCAATAGCAGCACCCAGATTTGTGATGCCTGGGTAAAGGGATAAAGGGCTTAACACAGGGCACAATAGTAAGTGTAATAGCAGTAGATGTGATAGTTCCTAAATCTGGGAGAGCTGTATAGAAGGGACCTAATGGGGCACAACAGTAAATGCAATAACAGTAGCGCCTAGATTTGCGACACTTGGATAGGAGGAGGGCTTAACAGGGGTATGGAGGGTGCGGGGGGAGACAGTAAATGCAATAACAGTGAATGCACAATTTAAAACAATACAGGGGTGTAGGAAGGCTTTATCTAAGAGCCTTGGTGTCCAGATTCCCAAGTTCCAATCTGCACATTCTTATCTAGATCTGACAAGCTAATATGCAACAATTCTATCTAGCTGTGAAGAAAACTAATATTCAACAATGATGTGGGCTAATATTCACTATTCTGTCTGGTGTGGCACAGGCTAAGTTATTCAGGGTTCTAGCTAGATGTGACGCTGGGTGGCATGCACAATTCTATCCGGATGTGACGCAAGGCAACAAGTAAAAACTCTGTGTGTGACAGTGCAAGTATCCAGAATTCTACCCATGTGTGACAGAGTCTGATAAGAGCAAACTATCTAGAGTGGACACAGGTTGATATTTACAATTCTAGCAAAGGTGGCCAGCACAGATAGTGTACAGTTCATCTGGGTGGGCGTGAAGGCTAGACAGGGCAGCTGACAGCTCAGTGGATGTGTATGAGGTTATTGCTTTTAAATAGGGATCGGTGCATTATGGAGGCTTATAGTTGAAGTGTGGTAGGGAGCATACTATCAATGAGAGGTGGGCCAGTACAGTGGGGCGCAGTGATAGTTGTGTACCCTGTCTCCACCACACCTACTTAGTCTGTCGCTGCTGGTTGACGGTTGCCTGATTCTCCTGCTGACACCTGCAGACAGAATTTGGAGCTGCCTCTCTAGGAGCAGTCCTTCGCCTCGGAGTCATCGCTGCAGGGCTGCATAGGGCAAAGGGCTTCCCTAGCACAATTGTTATGAGGACCCTCAGCCAATACGACTCCATAGGTGGGATTCCACCTAAGCAACGACAGAAATGGGATTAGTGGGAGGAGTGAGCGTGAGGTGGCAATGGGGTGGGAAAAGCAGAAATGCTGCTCGGATTAGGCTGCCTATGGCACCTTATGCACCAGCACCTACGATCAAACCTATTGCCTCATGATCTCGGTCCAGCACTCTTGTGAGGAGACTTCAAGGAGTGAAATCTTGTTTCTGGAGGTCCAACAGGAGTCCACTGAAGATTCAGCAAAATTCGTTCACAAGAAGCAGTTACACAGCATGGATGGATTCACATGCTCATGAATATTCCCCGTCAGGCTGGAATCCTCGGTAAAGAAAAAAAATCAGTTTATTTAATTTCTGAACTGTCTGTCTTTCTCCTAACAACCAATCGCTGGTCTCTAGGTCATACTGCCCCCAGCCATTGACTACTCTACCTAAGCCCCTCTAGCAGTGTTCTTCAGATTTGGTAGCACGTGAAGTGGCAGTAGGTTCAAAAGGATGAAGCATCATGGATTTTGCTAGGGAGAATTCTCATTAATGTGCCATTTCTTCACATTAGAGGACCCCAGCAACTTTGCTGGATTTTGAGGACCGTTTTTTACCTGGAAAGAGCGTGAGCCTTTCCCCCCCCCCCCCTCTCTTGTATTTTGATGTGTTTTACTCTTGTGTTCTTTGATTATGGAGTTTTAAGATCACTCCATAGGCATATTTTCATGCGCTACACAGCACCCTGAGCGCAGTGACACAGGGATGTCTTTAGACTTCCCACAGGTATAAATGCCTTCTCTGGGATAAACTGTTACCCAGAGAATGTAGAGTTAAATTGACTTCACTAAAATTTTAAATTCCTAGACCCAGCACACACTATTTTCCTATAGAGTGCTGGAGGGCTTACCTAGTATTCCCTGTGTCTAGAAACTCATGTAGCAGTCAAATGCTACCTTTTTCTATCGAAATAGCTCATAGCAGTGGTTTTAAAACAAACTACCATGATTTTTCCCCGACCGCGAACACTGGTAGCTAAAAATGGCAGGAGCCATGTTTTTCAAGATGGTGCCTTAAACCCCTTTGTTTAAACTGGTCAGTCATTTTTCACCATTTCTGTTTGGAAAGGTCCTTCTAGTGTTTGTCTCTGCGCGCCAAACCAGGTTTGGTCCCTTTGTTTCTATGCCTTTGGCGGGCTTCAGTACTGAAGACCGCCTCTGGCGTCTGAGAGTCTGGGATGGGCAGGAAGTAAAGGAAGGTGTCCGAAAATCTCTGTGCATAGACTCCTAGGAGACCCAAGTGCACTCTGACGTGATTGGCTGGCTGACCGGCAAGGACAGCCACCTTGCTGGGTAAGTGGCAGCTAGGCTAGAATGAAAGGGAGAAAAAACTTTAAAAAGGTGAGTCTCGTGGACTGGAAAGCAGAGTCGACCACTGGAACGAAAGAATCAAAGATGAGCTGGAAGAGGACGGCTGCTGCAACTCCTGGACCGTTTGTTTGCTCCTGCTGCAGGTCCAAATTGCCAAGTTCATCTCAACAGAGAAGCCTTTTGAAGGACGACTTCTTCCTTCGAGTTGGTGGGACCAATCAACTTGTAAGCCACCTGGATACCATTCCCGTAGCTGGTTAGGATTAACCAGTGGGGAAGGACACCAGCTTGTGCGCTTGAATTACAGCTACTGGAACTGAAGTGACTCCATTTTGTCAGCATTTTTCTGACGATCCCGTGCAGTGCAGGAGTCTACCCAAGTCATCCTTCTTGTCCCACGACTGAGGCTCAGGAACAGTGAGATCTGCGGGAACTGCCAGGAACCAACCTTATGCTGCATCTTGTTCTTCATATTAAGGTACTGTGCCAACCCGATTGAGAGAATTTACCTCTCGCGGTGAAAGCAGAACTTTCCCAACTTGCAGTCCTAATCAGCTTTTGACCCAACATATGATTCTTTTTCGTACAAACAACTTGAGAACTTTGGCAAAGACTTTACTGTTTACTTCAAGAACTACTCTTTCCTATCCAAGACACTAGCCCATTGACTGTGGCCTAGGTTTATTGAACTGAATCGAGTCCTCTAGTGAACTAAAACTATTTGAACTGCCTAAGGAAGCATTTGTGATCTATTATGCTAACTTGTGCCTTTTTGCTCCCATTGAAAGCAACTGAAAGGCCATTTTGCTCCTATTTCAGGGGAGCCTAATTTGTTCAGAAACATTGGATTAGTATTGAAATGTGTTTGTGTATAATATTAAGTTGCCTCCTTCTAGTGAAGGTTTTCTAAATGATTGTATAATAAATTAATAAGTGTATTACCAAGAAACCTTGAGTGTGTCTACTTGAACCACTGATTGTAAGACCTCTGTGTAACCTCTTTTACTGCTGACATTTCCTCTTGAGATAAGCCTGGCTGCTCAGCTCGCTACCACAAACTGTAGTACAGACTTATACCAAAGGTTGGTTTTGCTTACACCTGTAGTCCTAATTGTATGTGGTGGTCCCAGAGGGTACTGCATGCAATTCTGCCTAACAGATTTGAAACCCTCATTCAAATTGACACAGCCATTCACCCCCTGTAAATTTACCAGCCCCCTTCCAATCCTCCTACCTCAAGCGGATTAAAATACTGAGCACCACACTGGGTAACAATGACAATACGTGACAGCTACACATGCACTGAAAACAGATTCCTGGTGAGCGCAGTGTCACACAAGACAGAATTACACATAAAACAATGAGGTGTCCAATGAGGGCATCAACTGCACTTTAGATAGAAAGCAGACAATAGGTTTAGCACAAGAAGTTAAGCTGCTCCAATTATAATGGGGAGAAAATAACTAGTCTTCAGGTGACAGAGGCCTCTTGTCAAGGATGAATGCGAAAAGGACTTCAGCTGTGGTGGGGAAACAGCCTAGAGGCCACGAGCAGCAGAGCCACCAGGATCATGCTCCTCAATCATGCATTACAGTACAGATAGGAGCCGGTACAGAGGCTACTTCAGACTAGAGATGGTCAAGTAGTAGGAATAAAATACTTTTTTCTCGCTGGTGAATGAGCGGGAAATGTTGGGCACCTATTGGGAAACTTACAAAATTCAAACTGAGGTGTTGTCCAATTCTGAATAACCATTTCAGCCGCACATGTGTCCTCAGGCAATGGGAGGTATTGGGGTTTCTGGACCCTGAACCCGTGTTCCACGGTTCTAAACACACGGCTACCATGCACAGACTCTGGACAGAGCCCACAAGGAAGCATGACCATATGTGGCCACTGCCTATCCTTTAATAGGAGGAAGACTGCCTACAAAAACATAGGTCTGGATAGACTGCTTAAACAAAAAAGTAGCCATTTTGGTCATTACAGCGACAAAAGTTACATTGGCTGTGCACAATTTTTTTCCAGTGCACTAGTAAACTTTATTAACAAATATACTTCTACAGACTGTCAGGGACTCCAATGGTGAGAAATGTCACAGAATGCAAAACAGGTACAAGGCATTCTTGGACTAGTCTCCATAGGAGAGGTAATAGGGCTACATTGAGCTAGAAATGGGAGACAGGGTGCCCACCGTACTGGTAGCCTTAAGCAAGGGGGTTAACATTTGGCTTTCCTGATGTTTGGAATATTTTGAACACTTCTCCATCCGACCTAGTCAGTGTTGTAAATGGCGATGGATCATGTAAGTCGCATTCAGAGAAGCAAAGGTTGCAACACCACGCCTATGGGGCGGAACCAGTTCTTGGCCAAGCAGTGAGTTGTAGTCGTAAGTGAGGTGGTAAAACCACCATACTTCTCCAAAAAGAGTACGAAAAATAACCTATCAGATATGGGGTCAAAGCGAAGGCCGCCAAAATGGCAACAAAGACCACATTTCCTAATGTTTGTTTTACATTGCTTAAAAAGTTTAATTTGTTATTTTTGAAATTGTATACATTGGTTTATATTTGATATTTTAATAGAGCCAACACTCATGTAAACCATTGCCACATAATTGACTTTCCTCCACCCATCTAAACTCAGTGAAGTGTCGGTGTACTTTACCAGCATGCCTTTGCAAGAACTAATTGTTATTTTCAGAGCAAGCATTTTTGGCATATATTGGTTTAGCTATAAAATATGTCACTCACTTCCAGTCCCGGGAGATGAAATACTGCAGTTCTAGCAGCCTGTGCTCACACTCTTCCACCATCTTCTCTGTGTACAAGTGCTCCATCAGGCAGGAAAGGACCCTATGTCCAGAGAAAAATGGAAAGTCCACACTGTTAATCAAGCACAAGAAATCTTTGTCTATGAAGGAGCAATAAACGCTGTCCCACGACAGAATACCGTGCAGCCAGCATGTGCTAACAGTAAGGTATGAGACATAGGTAGAAGAGCGACACCACAGTTGTTGCAGGTTACTGATGAACACGTAGATCCCACAACAAAACAAACTAACACTGGGAATCATTAACTGCCCCAAAGAAGCCTTATGCCTTGAGTCGATGGTTCTTACACTGACCTCAACTCCGTCAAATTAAACCACCTTTCATTTGCATGGACACATTTCCCTTAAAAAAGGAACCATTTTTTCTTAAATTTCTGCCACAACATTCCTGTACAGGGTACAACCTAAAACGCCAGATTACAAGTGTATTAGCACTTAAGATGAACATGCATAGGCAATACCAGCAGTTTGGGCTTTTGTGTAGGCATGATAAAAGGCACTTACCAGGTACTGCTGTAGTGGTATTAACTGACTAGATGGTAACAGGTGCCCGAACATGGGCATCTAATAGCCGTGCCTGGCCAATGCCTCATATCACACAACCACATTTTTTTAAAACTTTTATTTTCATTGTTGCCATCAAAAACAGAAGACAAAGAAACCAACACAAATCAAGAATAGCATCAAACTGAACACCCCTCCCCCCCAATAGCGCCAATGGATTCCGCCCAGCCGTATCCCCCGCCACGTATTAACCGTAAATGTCCAAGAGCTTGAGTCTCTGGGCGCACCATTGCTCCCCGAATTCCCCTTTCAAGTAGGCCAGTGTCTCTCCCCAATCTGCCGAGAAATTCTACAGCTTGTTATTAACTGCATAAGATGCCCATTCCATCGATACTATATCCCACATTTTCCTTAACCACTCTTGCTCCGTCGGGATCGCGGGGCTCTTCCACCTCTGAGCGATGAGGGCCATCGCAGCCAGCGTGAAGATGACTCTTGACTTGGTTCTACCCTTCACCTCCTCCTCGCCGCCCAATCCTCTTTCCCAGTAGAATCTCCCGTGGGTCCCGATTGGTGCCCTCCCCCAGCGACAGAGGGCCTGCGCAACCCCGCTCCAGAAAGGCCTGATGACGGGACAATCCCACCATATGTGGGCCGCTGAGCCCACTTCCCCTCCAACATTTTGCCTCAGTCGACGGGTACATCGCGTGCAGGCGAGCCGGAGTATAGTGCCAGCCATACAAATATTTATACCATGCCTCTTGTAGCTGAGGCGCCCTCACTACCCTTGGGATCATCTTCCAAAGCCTCTCCCAGTCCTCCTGGACCATGCTGAAGCCCGGTTGCTGCTGCCAGCTTCTCATACGCCCATATGGTTACTGGGCCTGCATGCTCTAGTTGCCTATACAAATCTGAGATTAACCCTTTGGACCCCTCATGAGTGGTGAGAAATCGCTCAAAATGTGTGAGGTCCCGCGTCGCTGCCTTCCTCATTTCCCCAGACATTACCCAATGCCTAATCTGGAAGTAAAGATGTCTCTCCCATTCCCCCCCCACCCCAAATTCCTGCTTGCATTCCTCAAACGTGTTCACCCTTTCACCACTAAACATATCCCTCAAGGTTCTACAGCCCCCTCTCTCCCACTGTACGAATGCCCCTTGCTCCAGCCCCGGTGTGAAGTCCCCCATTATTGAAGATTGGGGTGAACGGAGACGGGAAGGTCGTGATCCCTCGCTTCTCCACTGCCCTGTCCCAGTTATCCACCACACCCTTCGTAATCACACTTAAATATAGAGAAGGCCTCAGTCTTCGCGGGAGCCACAATACTTCCCCCAAATGGTGCTGAGCTACAGCTCTATCCATTTTTACCCAGTGCTTAAGAAAGGTTTCTGAAAACCATTCCCTGATCACCCTTAGTTGAGCTGCTTCATGATAACGGCGAAAGTCAGGGAAAGCCACGCCCCCCACCCCCTACCTCTGGAAGCCACTAGCAACCCCTGGATAAACGCGGCCTCTTACCCTCCCAGATGAACTCTTTGGCCGCCTTATCTAGTCTCTTAAAAAAACTTTGTGGGACTGGAAGGGGGATAGCCTGAAAAAGATACAACACTTGGGGAAGCACCACCATTTTGAGGACAGCACCCCTCCCCAACCAGGACAATCTTAGAGCGCCCCATCTTCTTAGATCTTTCTTGATTGCTAACAAGGGCTCATAGTTGGCCCCACACCAACCCGCCAGAGAAGGCGTTATCCTGACTCCCAGGTAGTGCAGCCCAGTGGGGCTCCACTTGAATGGGGAAGTCGCCCGAGTCTCTTCCGCCTCCTGCTTCCATAGGGACAAATTCATAAGCTCAGATTTCTGAAAATTGACTTGCTAACCAGATAGCTCACCAACTTTGGTCAGTAGTTCTGCGCTTGCTCTAATGGAAACCTTAGGGTTAGTGAGGGTGAGCAACAGGTCATCGGCGAAAGCCGCTAGTTTATGCGGCCTCCCCCCAAATGGTATTCCCCGATTCTCCTCCGCCTCACGAATGGCGAGAAGCAGATATATTGCATAAAGTCAAGGGGAGAGGGGGAACCCCTGCTTCGTCCCCTGCCCCAATCTAAACGGCTGGGACATCTCCCCATTCACAAGGATCCGCGATATGGGATTCCTATAGTTGGCTGAGACCATTTTTATAAATCCCATACCCAGGCCCATCCTTTCCATCACCTGAAATCAGAATGACCACTCCACCCGGTCAAACGCCTTTTCAGCATCAAGCGCCAAAAGAACTGCCGGAGTGGATGTCTTACGCGATTTCTCCACCAGGTGGGCCACCCTTCTAATATCGGCGGTTTGCCTCCCCACGACAAAGCATGACTGGTCCTGGTCGATCAAAAAGGGTAAATGCCTTTCCAGGCGCTTCGCCAAGATTTTGGTGAACACTTTTGCCTCTGTGTTTATAAGGGCAATGGAACGGTATGAGGTACATCCCTCCGGGTCCTTCCCCACTTTGTGGACGAGAGAAATTTTGGCCTCCTCCATCGAAGGAGTAATACAACCCCCTCACCAAATCTAGTAAACAATTGCGTTAAGTGCGGAACCAAGAGGTGAGAGAAAGCCCTATAAAAAGGAGGCCGCGTAGCCATCAGGCCCAGGAGCCTTGCTGAGGGGAAGCGTTGCTATTGTGGCCCTAACCTCATACTCTAATTGGTCGGCCTAAATCCTCGCCTTCCTCTCTGGACAATCTTGGGCGAGGGAGGACCCCCCAGGAACTCTTTCTGCGGCTGTGTGTGGGCTTTGTGAGGAGTAGTGCTACATAAAATTCTACCAACCTCCCCTTTATCTCTTCAGCCTGGGTGAGCCTCTTTCCCCCCCTCATCTTTAATTGCTGGTATAACCTTCTGCTCCCTTTGTCCCCTCAGAGGGAGAGCTAGGAGTGAGTCTGCCTTATTAGCCTTGGCGTAACATTTTTGCCTGACCCGGAGCATAGCTTCTTCCACTTTAGTACGCAAGATCCTCAGCTGGCCTTCCGCCAACCTATATTTCCTGTATGCCTTCCGAGAAGGGGTCTCCTGAACCAACGCTCCAGCCACTTCAACCTCATTTTCCAGCTGGGTTTCCGGGCCCCTCATTAATCTACTTCTCTGCTTTCACAACGATGATTTCCCCCTCAAGGTCGCTTTAAAGGCATCCCACCTCACACTCTGGATCGTGTCCCACCTGTTCCCATCAAAGAAATCCAGGATTCTATCTCCCAGCTCCTCTCTCAGTGCCTGATCCCTCAAGAGCGCCTCCGGGAACCTCCAACTCCAAACACACGGCCTGCGCCCCCTGAGCCGCATAGTCATTCGCCCAACTTTGTGGTCTGCTATCCCTAGGGGGCCCACCTCCACATCCTCCACCTGCCCCACCCGGCAGGCAGAGATTCAAATGTAATCAATTCGGGACTGTTCTATGAACATCTGATAGAAAGGTAAATCCCTCCTCCTCCCCCCGTATTGCACGCCATACATCGCTCAGCCCGGCCTCCTCCCATCTCGCCCTCAACTGAGGAGATGCAACCGCGCCGCCCCGTTCCCTTTCATGTCGGACCGGTTGTCCTTCCTATCCCAGGCTAGATTGAAATCCCCCATCAGTATCACCTGACCCCTAGCAAATTCTCTAAAATGCCCAATATATCCCGCAAGAATTGGTCCTGGCCCAGATAGGGGAACACTGAGGCAATAGTGTATTGAGACCCAATATCTCCCCCTTCACCATAATGTAACTCCCATTGCTGTCCCCGAGGATATCCTGGGGTCTAAAGTTAATTCCCTTCCCAAAAGCCAGGGCGACTCCCCCCTCTCGTCGTGGGGCCCGATGCAAACAGTATCAGTGGGAAGCCCCTCAGGCGCAGGCGACAGTGGTCCCGCTTTAATAAATGCGTCTCCTGCAACCCCAGCACATCTGGCTTTTGAGACTTAGTAAACAGCTCCAGCTTTGTTCTTTTGAGGGGGGAGTTCAGCCCCCTTGAATGCTGCATTGAATGCTGCATTAAGGAGCAGCTCACCAACCGCGCCCCCATTTTACCCTTACCGCACCTCCCCTTCCCCTCCTGGGGAGGGTACCTACCTCCTTCCCTTTCCATTCTGCCGAGCCCAGAGCACCTACCCCCTCCATCGGCAACCATGGTGTCCCCAAACCCTCCCTCCCCCTCTCTCCACCTGTAAACCACAACTATGGGTGAAACCACCCCCTCCACCCTGCCCAGCCCCCCCTTCCTCTCGGTCTGACCTTCCCTCCCTCCCCAACCTAGGGCTAAGACGCCCCCCCCCACTCAACCAGAGCAAATGCCTCCTCCGCTCCTTCACCCCCCCCCCCCAATCAGGCCTCACCGCCCTTACTGATCCCAATATGTTGCGCCCCCTGTCCCCGAGCTCCTCTGCCACCCCTAAGGGTCCACCACCCCTTACGCATTATGATCCAAGTCAGGTGCTGCCCCGACTGCCATTTCCACCCTCCGCCCCACTGCGGGGAGCTGTTCTCTCGGGCCCTTCCTCCTCTTGTCTCCCACCGTGGACCACTCCCACGGCCTTTGCTTTGGCCTGTTGTAGCTGGCTCGCCCTGCACCGCTCGAGCGGTCCTCATCAAAGTCGATCTGCAGCAGAGTAGTCCCCTCCTGGACAGTCGTTATCCGTTTCTGGGAGCCTTCCCAATCGAATAATAGGCCAAATGGAAAGGTCCACTTGTAGCGAACACCGCGCTCTTTCAGCACCGGCGCCATCTGTCTCCTCTTGATTAGGATGATATTTGCCAAGTCTTGATATAAAGCTATTTGTTGAACTTTGTGCACTATTGGTTCCCGTGCGGCCTGGAGAACCGCTTCCTTTTGTGCATATCTAGCAAAGGCGGCGAGTACATCTCTCGGTCTAGGGGCGGGCCCCTTGGCAGGCTTGCAGACTATGGACGTGATCCAATTCAATGGTGTCCGGACCCACTTCTCCTAGAATGTCCGCAAAGATGACCTGGATTTCCCGTTTCAGATCCTTGTCCAAGACTGACTCCGGTAATTGCTTCACCCTTATATTGATTCTTCGCGACCTATTTTCGACGTCCTCCATCTGAATCTCCAGGTTCTGGGTCGCCAAATCAAGGCGCTCTATGGCTTCGCTATTGGCGGTCACATCTTTTCCCATTTCCTGGAGACCTCTTTCCAGAAGATCAGTCCTTTCTCCCAATTGCCCTAGGTCCCGCTTGATCTCCCCGAGAGCCTCATTAAGGTCTGCCCTCATCAGCTGAAACGGATCTTGAAATGTCTTTGCCAAGTAGGTATGTAGCACCTGGACCTCGCCCAGGACGTCCTGTCTAACCACTGGGGACAGCTCCCGTGCCCCCTCAGTCACCCTCCTCGTCCGAATCCTCAGCACCACCATCCGAGCCCTCGCCCGTATCCTGCACCAACCACAACGAGCGGAGGGTGCCCTGGGACTCCCGCGGGTGCTGCAAAGAATTTCCACTTTTCCCTTTGTGGCGTGCAGCCATCTGTCGAGACTGTAGCTTTTACTTAACTCCCCTGCCGCCCACCGGGGTAATCCCTCCACCAGTTATGTCCACGAAGGGCAGCCCACCAGCACCACACCTCCCGTGGCTCAGCACCACGACACAGACCTCATTCCCCTCCTGCCTCCCAGAGCGCCACTAGGCTGCCGTGCTCTAAAAGTGTCCCAGTCGGGTATCCACGCCAAGAGGGCCAAGAGGCCACAGGAGGGCTCAACGGCAGCGCTTATCAGATACAGAAATTAGTGAAGTAGCCCCGGGTGCAGTCATGCAGCAGGTCTCACTACAACGTGTGTCTTTTAAGCAGAAGGCCCCCGTTTGCAGGCATACATGCTAGAACATTCAATGAGGCACAGGGGGTGTTCTTAGCCCAAAATACTCATGGGGGGGACCGAGCTACCCAGGGCCACCACTACTGTCTCTTTGCGGGCCTCCACTGCCGAAAGAACAGGCGGAGCAGCCCCAGCCTCCCGCTCCTCCTGCTCTGCTTCCGACGGTCTAGGGGCCAGCCCGCCCCCCTGCAAGCACCTGCTGCAGCCCCCTGCTCACCGCCATGAACCGGAGCTCTGGGCAGCCTCGCTCCTCTTCTCAACACCTGGGCCACTGGCCGTCGTTCGCCTGGGCCGCTCCCATCTCTCCTCTTCTGTCCGTGGGGGGAAGAAGTCCACCTGAAGCCATGAGGCCGCCGGCGGTCGCCTCCCGCGGCGACACCACCTAGTCTGCCTTCTCCTGTTGGGCGAGTGACATGCAGGAGCCGCAGGTCTGCACTGCTCCCGGCCCACCGCCCGCATGCCGCCAAGCTCGGGCGCTCTCCACCAGCCACCACTTGCAGTCCAGCACCTGTCACCGGGGACCGTCCGGCCCCCCCCACCTCCGCCACCCACACGTCAGCCGCAGGACGGGCACACCGTCTTTTCCCTGCACTGGTGCACCAGCCGGGGCCGCCACCCAACTGGTCACAGCTTCCCAGAGCCCCGCCCCCTCCACTCCTCACAACACTCCCCGTAGGCGCTGGGAGCTTTGCCACTCTGCTCGGGATTCTTTCGCAGACAGCAGGGTGGTGGACCGCTCTGTAACTGCTCAGAAGTCAGGGGCCGTGGACAGCACGTCTACTCCCTACTGTCCGCCATCTTGGAATTGGCTTTGCCAATGTTTTTAACAAGGCTTCAGTGAAGGACATGCAAAGTGCTTCTAGAGTGGCAGAAAACAGTACTGGTTAAGACATTACAGCAGATGCAGGTATACTGCAAGAAAGTCATGAACTCACAGAAGAATGCTTTAAAAATAATACTAGCAGGCACTTTGAGTGCAATTTTGAGGGTAAGGGTCAATTAAAGCAAGCACAAAGTTCACATGAGGAGGTGCTTTTGGTGGGTAAAGGCAGGAATTGGGTGGGAATAGCCATAGGGATTAGCATGGCCATGGGCAGTGTTAGAGAGTTTTACACAAGTTGCCATCAGTGACAGACCTTGGAAAAGCCCACCTTAGGTGACAGGGTTGTACCCCTTAAGTTTGGCCTAAACTACCCAAAGGTTTGGTAGCAATGGTAGAGCAGCCAGGCTTAGTCTAGGAAGGAGAAGGGATTTTGTGAGGGGCACAGTACTTAAAGCTTACTTAATGCCTACTTAAAGCATACACTTAAAAGGAAACACTAGAAGTTATATGACAATGCATTACTTACCATAAAAGCATTTCTGATTGTTGTATCTGCTTAGATTCACATGCTGTGCATAGTCCGACATCCAGTGGTCACTGCAGAGTATTGCATTTTGTTTTTCGTAGTCGAAAAGGGGACGTCGACAAGGCGTGTCTGTAACACTATGCCTATAGTGACGTGCAGTGTACCCACAATGCCTCACGTGTCGAGGTCCCTCTGTATTTTTTCTGCTCTGAGGGAACCTATTAGACGTGATAGAGTACAGAAAAGAGAGATATAGAAGAAAGTCTATGTTCCTTCCATCCGAGCGGGGAGGAAGGGTGGGCACATGTGAATCTAGGCAGATGCAACCATCAAAAATGCTTTTACGGTAAGTAATGCATGGTCTTTTGAGGTTTGTTAATCTGCTTAGAATCACATGCTGTGCATAGACTAGCGAGCAGTACCCGGAGTTGGAGGTGGCTTGTGAGAAGGAACAGTAGAAAAAAAATGTCTTAATACTGCTTGTCCCACCTGGGAATCAGCTCTAGAGTGGGCATCTAGACAGTGTTTTGTAAAGGTGTGAACAGAACTCCAGGTTGCCGCTTTGCAAATGGAAGAGGGACATTTGCAATGTAAGCTATGGAAGCCCCAGTGACTCGAGTGGAGTGTGCTCTTGGCTTGAAGGGTAGTTCTCTCTTAGCAAGAGAGAAACAGTGATGCATTGTACAATCCATCTAGAAATAGTGAATTTTGAAACTGCATCTCCTTCTCTTCCTGCTGCCACCGAGACAAAGAACTGATTAGTCTCTCTCAATGGTCTAGTTCTTTCCATATAAAAGATCACAGCTCTGCGAACATCCTCTTCTCACCTAAGTTTGAAGGCTTTTGAAAGAACGTTGGTAGTTCCATTGATTGGTTGACATGGAATTTAGAGATACATTTTGGCGCAGACCTAGGGTGTGCGTAGAACCACCTTATCCTTGTGAACTGTTACAAAGGGGTCTAGTACAGAGAGGGCTTGTAGTTCACTTACTCTCCTAATGGAGGTGATAGCTATTAGAACAGCAGTCTTAAGAGTGAGGTCTTTAAGTGTTGCTTTGTGCGTGGGTTCAAAGGGAGACCCCATGAGCCTGGTTAGTACCACATTTAGGTCCCATCCGGGAGCGGGATGGGCTATGGGAGGGTGGATTCTCTTCACTCCTTCCATGAAGGCTTTAATAACTGGGACTTTTCACCATGACACTAAGTTGGGAAGTGGTGTATGCGGAGAGTGCAGCTAAATGGACTTTAATAGAGTTAAACACCAAGCCTGGGTCTAGTAGGTGAGTCAGGTAAAAACTATTTGTGTGGCAGAGCAGTCAACCGGGTTGATGCTCCTTCCCCTACACCAGATGACAAATCTTTTCCATTTGCTAGAATAACAGTGACTAGTGTTAGGCTTTCTAGCCGCCCTGAAAATGTCCATGCATCTCTGCGGGAGTTGTACATGTCCAAATTCTATGATCTCAGGAGCCAGGCTGCTAACTTCATGGTCTGAGGGCATGGATGCAGTGTCCTGCCCTTTTGCTGTGACCTGTTGTACGGGCAGGGAAGTTTCACTGGAGGAGATAGGGACATCTCCATCAAGTGAGCGAACCAAGGCTGTCTGGCCCACATAGGGGCCAATAGTATCATGGTAACTTGTTCCTGGTGCATCTTGTGCACCATCTTGTTGAGAAGGGGAGTCTTGGGGGGGGGGGGGGGGGGGGTGGAGGCGGGGGGGGCGGAATTGGGGGCCGGGTGTTTTTGTTCAGGGCAGCGTAAACAAATTTCCCTGAACATCGTATCGATAGACCGTTCCCCTTGGATTGGTTCTGGGGGTACCTGGAGGCGTAATCTTGGCATTGGGAGTTCTCCAGAGTTGCGAACAGATCTATTTCTGGGAATCCCCATTGTGCGAAGACGATGTCTTCGTGTAACCGCCATTTGTACTCGGAGGTCAGAGGGAAGTCTCTGCTGAGTTCGTCTGCTAACAAATTGAGTTCCCCTGGTACATGTTGTGACAGTAGTAACATGTGTTTGAGAGCCCACTTCCAGATGTTCTGGGACAGCTCGGACAGTCCTGGAGAGTGAGTGCCCCCTTGCTTGTTGAGGTAGTACATGGCTGTGGTGCTGTCCGTGAGGACCATCACCGTCTTCCCTTGCAGGTGTGCCTGGAAGGCTTTCAGTGCCTTGAACACAGCTAGTAGCTCCAGTAAGTTTATGTGCTTGGATGCTACGCTCAGAGTCCAAACTCTGAGCAGTCTGATGGGATAGGTGAGCCCCCCATCCTGTGAGGGATGAGTGTGTGGTTAGAGTGGCTTCCACTGCGGGGGTGGCGAATGGTTTCCCTATGACCACCACCGTAGTGAGAGAACCAAGACCTGCAAGACCACCACTAGATCGTCCCATTGTCCGCTGGCCTGACACCACTGGCTGTTGAGCCACTCTTGCATTAGGCGCATCCGTAGGCGCACGTGAGGTACCAAGTAAATACATGACGCCATCATTCCTAGTAAGCGCATTGCTTTGCGTACCGTCACCTCTCGACCGGCCATATATTGAGGTATTTGAAACGGCAAGTTTTGGGACCTCGGAGGCCATCCTTTGTTCGAATTAGAGCCCCTAGGAATTGTTTGATCTGGCTGGGGTCTAAACTGGACTTCTTCCCAGTTGAAACAAAAGCTCTACAGTGTTTTGGGTATTTGAGAAGCATGTTTCGTAAGAATCCCCTGTTATGAGCCAGTCTTCAAGGTAAGGGTATACTGGGATGGACACCTGCGCAGGTGGGCCACTGCGACTGCCTTCGTGAATACTCTCGGCGCTGATGCTATGCCGAAGGGTAGCACTGTTTGCCCTCTATCATAAATCTGAGGTATTTCCTGTGCGCTGGCAAAATTAAAATATGTAAGTATGCATCTTTCATGTCCAGTGTTGTCATGTAATCTCCCTGTGAAAGCAGGGTATTACCTCCTGTAGAGTCACCATACGAAATTTTTCAAGTCTGACAAATTTGTTCGCTGGGCGCAGATCTAGTACAAGGCGCATGGGCAAGTCCTTTTTGGGTACAAGGAAATACACTGACTAAATACCTTCTGTTACCTGGGATAGAGGCACGACCTCTATAGCTCCTTTTTCTAGTAGTTGGTCCACTTCTTGAAGAAGGATGGCGAGGTGTTCTGGCGACATGCGTCGTCCCCTTGGGGGTCTGCATGTAGGGTAACTTGAATTCTATACAGTAACCGCGGGCTATGGTTGATAGTACCCAGCCGTCTGATGTTATACCCTCCCATGCTGGAAGAAGAAGTTACTTCTTACCTGGTAACATTCTTTCGACAGGATGTTCCTCCGACGTATTCCTCATCTTTGATAATACGTTTCCAGCTTGCTGGCCTCGGAAATTTTTTCTGTAGAGGGCGCTGCGTGTCGACGTCCGCCGAGTCGATGCCCCTCGACACCCACCGTATCGGCGCCGACGTCATGCCCACAAATAGCCACGCGCTGCGTCAGTTGCTCAGTTCCGTTTTGTAGCATAAGAAAAGTCATGCCTGAATTGGTTCTTGACCTTGAAGGAGCGTAAGCTGCAACCACAAGGGAAGTATCACTGCAGGGATGGTTGGGAGGGGCGATAAGGAATACGTCGGAGGAACATCCCGTCGAAAGAACGTTACCAGGTAAGAAGTAACTTGTTCTTCGAAGGGATTGTGTCCTCCGACGTATTCCTTATCTTTGATAGACTCCCATAGCAGTGGCATGTAATTGGAGGTGGGATTGAGAATTTTATGTATCCCTTTAGGGATGGACCGAATGTAATACGGCCTTGCCAAATCTGGTCCCTTGAGCAGTGGAGGAATCCAGATTGTAAAATTTTGTGAATGTATGTGCGGACGACCATGTGGCAGCCGCACATATGTCTCGGACCGGTACACCTCTTTGGAGAGCCAAAGAGGCTGCGATACCCCTGGTTGAATGAGCCCTGAGATTTTGGGGTGGCTCTTTCCATGCCAGTTTGTAACATTGCAGGATGGCCAAAATAATCCACCTGGAGATGGTTTGTTTTGTTATGGGTAGTCCCAACTTGTGACCTGAGTATCCTACAAACAGTTGGTCTGCTTGCCTGATCCTAGCCATTCTGCTGATGTAAAAGCTGAGAGCTCGCCTTGGGTCCAGCCTATGTAGCCTTTCCTCCACTTTCCCCGGATGGGGAGGAGGGTAGAACGAAGGTAAGGTAATTTTCTGAGTAATATGAAATTGAGAAACCACCTTTGGGAGGAAATTAGGCTTCACCTGGAGGACAACTTTGTCCTTGTGGAAGATTGTATGCGAGGGTTTACAGGAGAGAGCTTGTAGCTCGCGCACCCTCCTAGCAGATGTTAGTGCTACCAATAGGACAGTTTTAAGCGTGAGAAATCTCAGCGCGCAAGAGTGAAATGGCTCGAATGGAGTGCCCATTAGGAAGTTTAAGACTAAATTTAAGTCCCATAAGGGAACCTGGAATGGTTTTGGAGGGTAAACATTAGTTAGTCCCTTGAGAAATTGTACCACTAGAGGAAGTTTGAAATACGATGGTTCCTCCGCAGTGCGCTTGAAGATAGAAAGCGCTGCGAGATAGCCTTTTACAGTGCCAACTTGAAGGCCTGAGTTTGCCAAGTAGAGTAGAAACGATAACACCGTTGGTGTACCACATGAAAAAGGGTTGATATTCTCTTCCCTACACCAGCTGCAAAATTTGTTCCAACGGCAGCGGTATAAAGACTGTTGCCTGTCTTCTGGCCGAAAGCAACACCTCCATGACGTCATCAGGGAGCTCCCAATCCTTGTACCTCACCCTTTCAGAAGCCAAGCGGGAAGGTTGAGGGTTCTAGTGTCTGGATGGAGAACCTGACCTCCCATCTGCGAGAGAAGATTCTCTTTGAGTGGAAGACGGATTGGAGGACAAATGGACATATCTAGAAGGTCCGGGTACCACGTTCTCCTGGCCCAATCCAGGGCAATTAGGATCATGGTTTTCCAGAATCTTCTCAACCTCCTGATCATTTGAGGAATAACAGGGACTGGTGGGAACGCGTAAAGGAGTGGAAACTCCCAGTCCACTACAAACGCATCTCCTAGAGCTCCTCTCAGGGGAAATTCCCTTGAACAGAACAGATCGCACTTCCTGTTGGTTCTTGTGGCGAACAGATCCACCTGAGGGGTTCCCCAAAGGGCGAAGATCTTTTGAAGGACTTCCTGAGCTAGCTCCCACTCGTGGGAGACTGTGCTCTGCCTGCTCAGAGCGTCCGCTGTCAAGTTCTCTCCGGATAGGTGGACTGCCCAAAACCAGAGCTGCATCGCCTCTCTGCACAGTGGCAGTGATCCTACGCCTCCTCTTTTGTTGAGGTAGTGCATGGCCACCGTATTGTCAGTCCTTATCAGGACATTTCTCCCCTGTACTGATGGCAGGAAAGCTTTCAGCGCTAGTCTGATCGCTCTCAGCTCTAATAGGTTGATGTGTAGTCTGGACTCCGATGGAGACCAACGACCGCTGATGGTCAAGTCGTTGGCATGGGCTCCCCACCCTGTGAGTGAGGCGTCTGACTACTGTAATCTCCGGCCATGGTTGCCAAAACAGTTCTCCTTTCAAGATGTTCCCTGGATAGGCCCACCATTGAAGGTCGCGGGTTACCTTGTCCGGAATCCGGAGGAGATCTGTCATTCTCCCTGAGAATTGCGACCGCTGACTTCTCAGTGCCCACTGAAGAGATCTCATTCTCATGCGAGCCTCTGGCACAAGGAAGATGCAGGATGCCATGAGGCCTAGCAACCTCAAAAAGTTGCAGGCTGCGAGACGTTGGGCATTTTCAAACTTGGTGACCATCTGTAGAATATCTTGAGCCCTCACCTCTGGTGGCGAGGCTTTTCCCAGAAGTGTCCAGTACCGCGCCAATGAACTGGAGTCTGTGAGGGTATCATCTGTGACTTCTTTAAAATGAGGGAGAAGCCCAGTCTGTGAAGGAAGTGGCAGACATAATCTAGCTGGGCCTGGGCCTGTTCCAAAGATACAGCCGTGATCAGCCAATCGTCCAGGTAGGGGTAGACGTGGATCCCTTCCCTCCTTAGACTCGTCGCCACTACCGACATCAGCTTGGTGAAGACCCTCGGGGCAGAGGTCAGCCCAAATGGCAGAACTCGAAATTGATAATGGGAGTCGCCAATTGCGAACCTCCGGTATTTCCTGCGTTTGAGATGGATTGGCACATGGAAATAAGCATCTTGAAGGTCCAGAGATACCAGCCAGTCCTGGGGCTGGAGGGCCTGAAGGATCTGAGAGAGAGTTACCATCTTGAACTTGTCCTTCCTGAGGAACTTGTTCAATTCTCGTAAGTCCAGGATGGGTCTCAGTCTTCCGTCCTTCTTTGGTATGAGAAAGTAGGGGGGGGTGGGAGTACCAGCCCTTGTTCCTGTCCGCTACAGGTACCGGTTCTATGTCACCTTTCTCTAGCAGGTCTATAATTTCCTGCAAGAGGAGCGGCTCTGGAACTTTTAGAGAGCTGTTCCCCGGTGGATGACTGAGGAATGTGTAGAAAGGGTAGGAAGTAACCCTGGGCAACTGTCTCCAATGCCTGCCATTCCGTCAGATGGTGAGTTAACCTGCCCCCTACAGGTGTATTGTGTGGGATGGCCTCAGAGAGGTTTGGGGGCGGCTGATGCAGATGCCGAGGGTAAAGAGGCACCTGCTGCTGCGGTCTTAGTACTTTTGACCCGTCCACCTCGGGTGGATCTCCTTAGGCCTCTTTGAGCCAGCTGTCCTCTGCCTTTCCCGAATGCGGAATAGCAGCGAAAGGACTTTCCTCTCCCAGAGGTTCCTGAGAGGCAGAAAGGAGTTTGGCGGATAGCAGCTCCTAAAGATTTTGCTGCTGCTTTAGAAGTCTAACTTTTCCAGCCTGTCAGACTTTTTCCCGAATAATGAAGAGCCATCAAAGGGCCTATTCAAAAGCCTGGCCTGTACATCTGGAGCAAAGCCCGACTTTCACAGCCACACATGCCTGCGGATTGTTGTACTTGCCACCATGGCCCTGCTGATACTGTCAGCGGAATCAATGCCAGTTTGAAGTGATTCGCACATGGCATCTTTGCCATCTTTAATAATGTTAAGGAAGGCTTCCTTTTCTTCACCTTCGGGTATGCAGTCAGCCGCTGATGAAGCACACTCCCATAGTGTGTGACTGAACCTGGCGAGTGTACAGGTGGCGTTGATGGACTTCAACGCTATACTACAGGCAGAGAAGATTTTCTTCGCCATAGAATCTTACCTCTGGTCATCTCTATCCTGTGGGACAGTAGGGTAAGCGGTCCTACTGCTAGATGAAGTTGCCACTTGAACCACCAGGCTCTCTGGGGTCGGGTGTTTTGATAAGTATTCAGGGTCAGCAGCCGCTACCCTATACTTGGCTGACAATCTTTTATTGACCGCAGGGATAACTTCAGGCGTTTCCAATTAGATGCAATTTTCCTTTGTAAGGCTGCATGGAAGCGGACCACCGGGTCCTCCTGTGGGCCTTTGTCTAATATGTCTGTTAGGTCATCCTGTTGAAAAACAGGTGAAGGCGCACACCAACCCATAAATTCAATAATTCTTGCCATCAGGGTTCTATAGGGTGTTTCGGCATGTTCGACTGGGTCTGGCTTAACAAATTCCACTTCTGGGGAAGTGTCCAGCCCACTTGCCTCATGTAGTGACTCCTGTAGGTCCTTCAGCCTTCTTTCCTCAGAGGTGAAATCCTCTGAAGTAGGCAGTGTGGTCCTCTGTAACCCAAATGTTTCCTGGTCAGAATCTTCCCCCTCTTCATAAATTGAAGATAGTCCAGGGTACTCTGACCTCTGAAATGGTGTAAAACCCATCTCTAAGGCAGAAGGAGCCAAACTCGTTATTGGGCGAGAAAACGTCGATGTCGTTGACGCTGATGTAACAGGCTTCGAAGGCGCTGAAAAAACTGGAAGGGGTCTCGAAGAACTCAAGAGGATCGTGATCCTACTCGAGGGCATCAATGACAGTCTCTGCGTCGTGCCGGAGGCCCTAGGAATCCATGTTGGCTGTGGAGTGGCCTTGGTTCTCTCATCGGCGTCGACGATGGCGTCGAGTCGATAGACCGATGCGTCGAGGAACCCTTCGACAACGGCGTCGATGGCGCCGATCGTGCATCAAAGGAATCTTCGACGACGAAGATGGTGCCTTCTTACCCGATGGCTCATGGCGCTCTCAGGTGGAATGTTTTGCCGGGTGCTGCAACTCGCAGCATTTTGATTTTTTGGGTTTTTCACCCAGGGTATCACCCTCAGCTGTCTTCAAGGGGGTCGAGGCCACGTTCTCGAAGACGCTTAACATTTTCTTTCTGATTTCCTCCCACTCAGCGTGAGAACTGTGTTTAGTGGGACAGGAGACCCCTTTCTGGGGACACACAAGACGAGGAAGGGGACCTTCGACGTCTCTTTTTTGAGTGTCTTGATCTCGACGAATGGTGGGAGCTACTTCGAAATCTAGAATGGGAATGTTTGACTGCGAGGAGACGAATGCCTCGACTCAGCCAAAGAAACTTTCGAGGAGGTTGACTGACTTACCTCTCTAGACCTTCCCGTTGCGATCCTTCAAGGCTTTCGCCGTCATGGACATGCAGTCCTCTCACTCCGAACAATGGTGCTCGGATCCCAAGCACCAAAAGCAGATCCTGTGTGGATCCGTTAGACCTTTTTTTACCGCAGTGTCGACATTTCTTGAAGCCGGATCGCGGCATCGTCGGTTCCGATGAAGAAGCCATCGAGAACAAGAAGGTATATTCGAGTAGATATAGTTAGTTATCCTGACTGAACTGAGCAACGATGTTCCGAGGCCCCACGAAGCACGGAAAAACTAACTGAGCAACGGACGCAGCGCGTGGCTATTTATGGGCATGATGACGTCTGCGCAGATACGGTGGCCGTCGAGGGACATCGACTCGGCGGACGTCGACGTGCAGCGCCCTCGACAGAAAAAATTTCCGAGGCCAGCAAGCTGGAAACGTATTATCAAAGATAAAGGAATGTGTCGGAGGACACAATCCCTTCGAAAGAATGTTAACCGGCCCGGACCGGCGAAGCGTGGGAGGGGACCCAAATCTTTGAGTCAATTGGTGTTGGTGGCTTGGAAACCTCTAGGGGTGGGACCCCGACCTCTTCCCTTGCGACTTTGTCCTCTGGTTGTATTGTCCACTGGCGCCTTGTTAGAGGACCAGTTACCTGCAGAGTATCGCTGCTGTTGCTGCTGCTGGCGTTGTCCTCGATAAAAACGGTTTGTTGTCATAACCACGTTTGTTGGGAGGCCTTGAAATTTGGTCTAGGGTTTTGATGGTGTCAAATTCCTTCTTTGCGGTCTCCAGTGCCTCATCCACCGCCTTACCAAAGAGGTTTGCATCTTCTATAGGTTTGTTAGAGATGCTTGTGTTTCAGGTTTAAAGCCTGAATTACGTAGCCATACATGGCGTTTGAGGAGGGTTCCTTGGATTAGGGAACGACCAGCATGTTTCTGCAGCATCGAGTATTTTTAACGATGCTTTGGTTGACTAAGGTCCCTTCAGTCACCGTGGCTAGAAGCAGAGTACGTAGGGGTTCCGGTACCTCCTCAATGTCCTTACGTAGTTTGCTCCATTGTGCATCTGCGTAACTTGCAAGCAAAGGCAGCTGAGGCTGTAATCCCCTTTCCTAGGGCATACCATTTTTTACCCTCTTTATCTGGTGGTGCCTCGCTAATTGACAGCGGGACCCCTGCTCTCTTCCTAGTATTTGTCACCACTAAGGAGTCTGGTACAGAGTGGCCTCTGATGTATAACTGGTACGATGGAGGACTAAATCATTTTTCTATCCTCGGGTTGACCCCTCTGATCAACGCAGGAGTGGATAGTGAAGGAATAATTTGTCTCTTCACTGAGGCGAGAAGGGGAATAGTTTGGCTGACAGGGGGGTTTCTCCTTAATGATCTTTTCTACAAAGTCAATGTCAGAAGTTTCCCTGGTCCTGCTGCCTTGCGTAGTAGTGCATTAAAGGTAGGTTGATCGTCTATAGGTGACATACTCCTAATAGGCGAGTCCTTGGGTGGGGACAGGTTGATGGTGTCAGGGTCTGAAAACACAGATGGGGACTGCCAGGGCTGTGATGCACCTTCTTCTGGGTCTTCTCCGAAGCCCCCACCACCCATATCCGGGTTGTCTTCAAAACCTTCCTCTAGGTTTTGTTCCCCTTCATTCCCTAGAAATTCATCATCCTCCTGAAAGTGGGGGTCTTCGCCAGTGAGGTTGTATAAATCTACATCCTCTTGGGGGGAACAAACAGCCTAGGGTACTTGGCCCTGGGATCCTCCCGAGGCCCCCCTCTTGATCTCTTGGGTGTTGGAAGGTTCCGAGTCTCCATAAACCTCTCCATTTTGTCCATACAGAACTGGAGTCTCTCTAGGGTTTCATGAGGTACCCCAGAGCGGTCAGGGGGAAGGGAGGGCCTTCCGTTAGAAATGCTTTGACCTATCCCATAACGTCGAAGAAAGGTTCCCTTTGCCTTCTGAAAAGCCTTCTGGTAGGCTAGGAGTCCCTCTCGACAGAGGGTGGTTCCTGCCTTCCTTCTGACCTTTTCGGCGTCTCCCGGGCCTTATGAGCGGTGATCGACGTTTCTTTCGCCGTCCATCTGTGGCTTTCGGTGGAAATAATCTGCGCCAGGCTCTCGACAACTAAACTGTCAAGGGTACCTCTGGCGTAGACATTACAGGCGTCACTTGCTCTACGCCGACGGGCGCTCTGACAGTGTGCATCTGGCGATTTAGTGATAGTGCCCTTATCTGGGGGTAGCCCAGTCGCTAGTCGTGTTTGCGAGGTGGGCTTAAGACTCTTATGGTCTGGTGAGGCTGCCCGTAGGACCTGCGTCTCTCTCCGTTGAGACCTAATGTTCTTTGTTTTTGACGAGGAAGAGCCGTGGGTCGTGTGTTTATTGGAGTGTTTTCTGTGTGCGTCCTTGTCGCCGGTCTGTTCATCCCCATAAGCAGGGCGTGAGCTGAGCTTGTCGGGGCCGGGGACAGACGAGGAGCGTGAACGCTCCTTAGAGAGGTCTACGACTTCCAAAACGGACATTGGGTTGTCACATTCCTCATCACTTTCAGCAGCGACAGGCGATGAATCAGACCTAGACATGGCGTAGTGTCATGATGCCTAACCCCCCCCCCACCCTCCACCCCCCCCCCCCCCCCCCCCCCCCGAGGAGAGTCAGTCCTGGCGCCATAGGCGCCAGGCTCAGATTAAAACTTACCTGATGCAGACCATGCTGCAAACTTACCTGATGCAGACCATGCTGCAAGAGCTCCAAGCCAAAAGAAGCTTGGAAGGGACTACTTTACTTAGGGACTATTTTTTACTCGGGCGGGGCTGGGGAGGAATACTTACCTTGGACTACTTTGGAGGCTATTTAAACCACGCCCGAAGAGCAGCACACGCTTCGCATTATTCTGCATCCAGCAGCGTAACGCTCAACGTGCCTGCAAGTCTGCATCCAGCCTTCTGCAACGCCCGCCTCGAGTTTGGAGCTCCTAGAAAAAGGGAGAAAGAAGGAGAAAAGGTTAGAACAAGAGCAATACCTTTGATCCTTACCTGAATTCCTGATCCATCGCGCCTTCGAGCTGGAAGAAAGAAGCTATTTAAGCGTGTCGCCTCGCCTGCTGCAGTGCCGCACTGAACTCACCGGCATTCGCAGCATCTTCACATTCCACCGCATCCTCCTGCATGTTCTCGCTGCACTCCGGCACCCAAGGAGAAGACAAGAACAGCAAGGTGAGCCAAGGGAATACACAGAGGAATATTAGTTGCCCCCCCCATAGACTTACTTGATTTTACCACCGGGTGTACTATTCCTCCTCACGGGTCGGCGCAGCTTCCACTGCATCTTCGCCGAACCCCGGCCCCTAAGGGGAAACAAAAGGACAGCAAGGTGAAACAAGGGGAACCCTCCTCACCACAATAGACTTGCCTGATTTTACCGCCTGAGGTATTATTCCCCGAGACTTCATACTTTCTATCAGCGCCTGAATAAGGGCGAAAGCAACAGGCTACTTATTGACATTACTTTATCGAACTGTGTTGGCAAATACAAATCCTTACCAGAAAACTACCGGTTGCCACGAAGAACTCTTCATCAGGGTCAAGCTGCAACCTGCAAGGAATCGGACAAGTGAAAGTCAGGCATTTGAACTCTTACGAACTTTATACTTACGGCTTCTTGCCGGGAATCTCAGCGTCAATATTGTTCTGGAAGTCACCAATTCCTTCGAGCCAGTGAAGCAACTGGTTATCAACCCGCCCCTGCGCTCAATGCAGGATGGAGAGCTCATCTTTTCAAACCATCAGGTTAGACTATAAGAGGGGACATCAAAGGTGATCTGTGGGGAGAACAGCGGGGGTGGGAGGGTTTTATGCTCAACTCCACGGGTGGTTAATTCCCTTTCTCCATTTGCAGAAGAATATTCCTACGGGCCAAGCAAACAAAGCTAGGTGGGCCAGTCCAGTCTGTCATCTCGGCCCTAAGCGTCACATTGGTGGAGACCGCAGCTGTCCAGTTCCGATCGACGTCTGAGTGGAGCCAGGTGAGCGTAACACGTAGGCTGCCCACCTTTTGACCCTGCAGTCTTTTAAAGTCTTCAGTTTAAGGAGCTGACAGGCCGCACAGCCATCTTCTTTGTGGTTGAGGGGCAAGCACCGGTTACACAGTTTATGCTGGTCTTTCCAGGTAAACTTGCCTGTGCAACGCGGGCAAAGCCTAAAGGGTGTCCTCTCCATAGCTGAGAAACCGATTGTATGTGACAACAACCCCGAAGGAAAGTGAGGGGAAAGGGAAAGGCATTCTCAAAGAGAAACAATAAATGTCCCACGACCCCACTCTCCCTACTCTATTTGGCCATCGAGGTCAGGCCACGTGTTCGGCGAACGCAAACAATCTCCTCCGTCGAAGGCACCGCCGGAGATCTTGATCGGCGGTGAACAGCTTCGCAGCTACGACGCCGAAGGAGGGAAGTAATATAAGTGAAGAACGACCAAAAGGTCGACTAAAGTTTTTGCAATGTCTCGAAGAGCTCCGCGTAAAGGCGACCAATATCTGGGTGGAAAAAAAACAATCTGAGGGACCTCGACGCGTGAGGGATTGTGGGTACACTGCACGTCACTATAGGGATAGTGTTACATACATGCCTTGTCGGAATCCCCTTTTTGACTACGAAAAACAAAATGCAATACTCCGCAGTGACCACTGATGTCAGACTATGCACAGCATGTGATTCTAAGCAGAACAAACATCAGAAATAGTGATTTACATCTAAAGCCTTACTATATATCAAATAAATCGGGTAGATACTATTCACACAGTAATATCAGAGTAGAATTAAAAGGTGGCGCACTTTAAATGAATGAAAAGCAACACAAAGTGAGGGAAACTACCGATAAATATGCAAACTTTATATCAACTCTTGTAACTTTGGTTAATCCATGCTTAACTAATCTTAACTGCAACTGTTGGGGAGAATTCTCAGAAATGTGCCCATTCCATTCTACCCAAGAGACCCACAGCTCTTTTTGCTGGACTTTAGGACTTACAATTTCTAACCTGGAGAGAGAGAGACCCTTTTACCCACTCATGTATTTTTTGTTAATTTGAACTCTGTTTCTTTTGACTTTGGAGTCGGACAGGCATATTTACATTGTGACACACGGCACCTTTAGTGCATTGGCACAGGAAAGTCTCAAATCGCCCAAAGGTTTAAATACATTCTCTTGGTTAAACTACTGTGTCCAAGAGCAGTGAAGTGAAATTGACTTTACTTGCATTTTGTAACTTTCTAATCCCAGCACACACCATCTTACAATAGGGTCCTGGATGGGTTACTTAGTATCCCCTTTGTCTAGTTGCTCATGTAACATTTTTATGTTACCCTTTCTACAGTTACTGGCTGGTGGCAGTGGTTTACTTTTCCTTACCATTGTGTGTTTCTACCGTGGGCTGCAGTTTCAGCTGCAGTAAAGCACTGAGGGGTGCCCATTTTGTCATAAAGTCTGGTCTTTTTCGCCATTTCTTGTTGCCAAGGTCCTTCTTGAAATTTACTCTGTGTGCCAAACCAGGTTAGGTCCCTTGGTTTGTTTGGTCTTTGGCGGGATTCACTGGTGAAGCCCACTCTGGCTCCAGCAGGTCTGGCAGGGCAGGAATTAAGGGAGGTGCCCGAAACTTGCAGTGCTTAGTCTCCTTGGTTACATGAATGCGCCCAAAGGCTGCGAATGAATGGGAGAAACCTGCATAAAAGGCAAGGCTTTTTGCTTGGAAGCCTGAGTCGACCACTGGACGAAGGAATCCGAAGATGTCCTTGGAAGAGATGCCTGCTGCAACTCCTGGACTGTTGGTTTGCCCAGTGAAGCTCTGCTGCAGTGTTGAAGCTCCAAATTCGCCTAGACTAGAGAAGCCCTGCAAAAGAAGACTCATCCCATTGGGTTGGTGGGACCAATCGACCCCAATACAAACTCACCCGGAAATCCTCTCGCAGCTGGCTGTAATTCCATGCTGCTGCAGAAACCAATTGCCAGGGAGAGGAACACCAGAATCGAGTGCCATTTTTAAGTTGGACCAGAGCTCCAGGAAGATCCTCCAGTCTCCCATGAAGCAGGACTGACCAAGCCTGAGCCACTTCAATAGTGCGCTGGACCCCCATTTGCGAGAAGCTGAAACCGCAAAGTGCCGCTGATCTAACGTTTGCCCATTGCTGCCGCCAACCTTCAATTTGTAGTGCAGGAGTCCCGTTACGTCCTCCCTCTTTTCCCCCCATGAGGCCCAGAATCAGGCTCTGCAGACCTACACAGGAACAAAAGCCAGCTGGAACCAATTTCTTCAGACCTAAGGTACTGTAAAACTAAGTGGTCCCTACCTATTGTGTAGCCTTGCTAGCCCTCAGTTGACACTAGTCTTGGTAGTCTTGGTTGCTTTTGCAGAGTTGCTTGCAGCTTTGCCCCCGCAACCCCCCCTCCCAGCTTGTGGCCCTACAGGGATTTCATTTTCTACGAAGATTTCTAAAACATTGTGCAAAACTTTTTACTTCGCTTCAAGGAGTGCTTCAGCTCACCTAGACTTTTGCTGTCCTGGCTCCCTGAAAGACTATACTCTGACTGTGCTTTAACTATCCCTCAACAATAGTCACATTCTATAACTTAGCTGGGAAAGGGTTAATTTACTTTGCATTCGGGGTTCGAATGTACTTACCTGCTTAAGAACATTTGTTAACAAGTGTTTTAATCCCTAAACCTTTTAACACCAAACTCAGTATTGCTCTAAATGTGCCAGTGGTATATCTATGTCCTAGTTATTAAAGTCACCTCAGGGTGTAGGAAGTGCCTGTGTGCCATCCCAAATGGGTATCCTCTGATTTACTGAAACAGTGTGTAGTTTTGAAGTAGATGTGTTACATACATTTACTCCGTTCTAAAGAAGGCTTATTCAACTGACTTAAAATAATAAATAAGTGTTTAATCAATAAACCTTGAGTGTATTAGGATACCTGTCATTTTGAATCTCTAGGTTATAACCCTACAGCTCACACTGACAACTCTTGAGATAGGCCTGGCTGCTCAGTCACTACCAACTTGTGTAATACATGCTTATACCAAAGGTTGGGTTAACTATTGCCAAGAGGACAAGGCAGATGCAGTCTTCCACAGGGTACTGCATACAATCTTGTCTAACAGCAACCCTATACTTGGTGAGTCTCGGTCACTGGACCCCCAATTCCACCCTTGACTAAAGGCTGGGCAGGAAAGAGGGAGGTAAGCAGCAGAGTCTACAAAGATTTCTTAATGTTTGCAGGTAAGTTAGTTTAGCAAGTTAGAGACCAATGGGATTTAGGGTGCCCAGGAAAGGGGGCGGGGGGGTGCAAGTAACAGCTGAACTGCAACCCTCCCAGAACACGACGCAGCCAGACCAAGATAAGTACCTGGCCTCGGCATAGTCCCTTTTCAATAAATAACTTGGTGCAGCAGGATGGTCCAAGGTGAGCCAACACTTAACCACAGTCTGGGTTGCTTGGCCATGGTGGTTGAAGGAGAAACTTGAGTGAACAGACAGATTTGATTTTTCGTTTTTATAACGCACCCACAACAGACTTAACCATATAGGGGCGCAGTTGGAATTATCGGAATAGGGCTACAGAAAGTCACTTAGTAGGTAATTTATTGCTTTGTCACTTTGGGTTGACAAATGTCAGATGATTAATGAAATAGAAAAAGTTTTCCAGGCTTACCTGTACTGAAAAAGGGTCCGACATTCCCTGATCTTTTGCAGTATAATGTTCCACAATTTAGGTCCAAAGACTGCTAATCTCCTGTCACCTCTGGTAACAAATGTTGACCAGGGGTTGCTTAGCAATAGTCGATTGCTTGATCTGCGGGTCCTTGCTGGGTAATAGAGATTTTTTGCTCAGGTAATCCTGGGCCAATACTTTTAAGCACTTAAAAATCATAAAGGCGACCCCAGAATTGAATACGGTCGACCTTTAGCCAGAGAAGTGACCTGCGTAAAGAGGAAGTTTGTTACTTACCTGTAACTATTTCTCCAGCATTGGTATCTTTCATAGATTCACATGCTTAAATATTTACCGTCAGACTGGGAATCCTCCGATTTAAATAAATATTAAAATTAAATATATATACATTATTTCCATAGAAACACAATGTAGATTGCCCATTATGGCCTATGAGCCATTCAATTGTGTAGTCCCTCCACCTCACTTCGGTTCTTAATGGGCCTAACCAATGAGGAGGCAGGGTTTAAGCTCTGTCCCAGACAGCCATCTTCAGATTTTGAGCTGTAGCAAAATACATGAATTGATGACTGCTGGGAGAGGGAGCAGCCTCTCGGGGGATGAGGGTGGGCGCATGTGAATCTATGAAAGATACCAATGCTGGAGAAATCCAGTTACAGGTAAGTAACAAGCTTCTCCAGCATTGGATCTTTCATAGATTCAGATGCTTGAATAGAATACCAAGCAGTTCGGTCATGGCCATACACATACATTATGTAAATTCTGCAGATCTTTCTGCTCGCCTTACTGTATGCAAGTAACAGGTTACATTACCAGGGAAAAGGCGGGAAGAGAAGGCTGCTCCTACCTTACGCAAAGAGATGGGAGAACCGCTTGACCCACTGATTCTTTGCCGGTATCTTCTGCCAAGCAGTAGTGCTTGGCAAACGTATGCAGAGTGCTCCATGTTGCGGCTCTGCAGATGTCTTTCAATGGTACTCCAGCGTGAAATGCAACTGAAGCTGCCCTCCCTCTGGTGGAGTGGGCTGAAGGAGGTCTGGCGAGTGGATCGCCTTTAGACTGGTGGCAGTGGCTCAGACATAGGGAAACCCAACAGGCTAAACTCTTCATTGAAATGTGCTGCCCTTTAGTCGGGCCAGCAAATGCGATGAAGTCTAGTTGAGGAACGGAATTCCTTAGTTCTCTGTATGTAGAATTTTAGAACACTTGCCACATCCAGCGAGTGTAATGATCTCTCCGCATCAGATGTGTGGTTCATGAAGAAAGTCGGCAGCACTATGCGCTCGGTGAGTCATTTCTGACAGCACCTTGGGTAGGAATTTCATATGCATCCTCAGGAAACCAGGTGAATGGAGGTTCTGAAGAAAGGACTTGCAATTCACTAATCCCCATGGTTGATGTGATGGCTACTAAGAATGCTGCTTTCCTTGGATACAAATTGTATACCAGACCTATGAATCGGTTCGTATGGTGGCTCCATGAGCGCTGCCAGGACCGTGTTCAGGCGCCATGCAGGGAATGGTTTAGGAGTTGGTGGGAAAGTACGCATCAATCCTTTCAAGAAAATATTGATAGCTGGTTTGGTGAGCAAAGATTGTTAAACCTGGATTAGTTGTGTATGCCGATATGGCGGACAAATGCACCTTGATGGATGGGAGTAGGGAAGCCCTGCCTTGGCTAGATGCAACAGGTACGGTATCATTTGCTCGATGGGTGCAGAGAAAGAGTTCACCGATGTGTCACACCACTTGGTAAAAGAGTCAATTTGAGTATAAATGATCCATGTAGAAGGAGCCCTAGAGGCCTTATGTCCCAGCATTTTGCAGCAAGATTCAGGTTGATTAATTTTCGCTGCTCAGGAATGCTGGTGTGGACAACGGTGTATCCAAAATCTTCGCTCCAGTGTCCCATATCGTACCCAGAAGAGGAATTTTAGTGACTGTCCTAAGTTTGTCTCTATGCTCATAGGACCAATTTTTTCTCCTCTGAAGCAACTTTCAAGTTAGAGTTCTGCCGCTTTACCAATTATGGCATGAAAAGACAAGCTCATTGGGCGGTGAAGCGTCTCCTGGGGAATCCTTCCTCAGGCTTCTCTACAATGTAATCGTCCCACTCGCTTTCAGTTTCTGGTTCATGGGTTATCTCCCTTCCCTCGGTCTGAAAATTCCTTGAAAGCATCTTCTTGCCAGTCGGAAACAGTGTATGGAACTATTGTGGGTTCCCCTGTGGGATCCCTTGTTCTTTGCACAGGTGATTATCTTGGAGGTGAGACCCTTGGCAGTGAAGCACTAAGTGTCCTGCTCCTGTACCTGCGGGGAGGTTCCGCTGAGCGTGCTCTATTATGAGGTCTGCTCCTGTTAGGGAGCTTCTTGGAGAATTATGGGGCAGTGAAACCAGCTTCTGCAGAGATTTTCCATCGGTGTAGAAGATTGATGCTTCTGTCTCCGACGCCTATTAAATTCATCAATGATCCTCTGCATTGAGAGCATGAGTTGTGGATTATACGGGTCTGAAAGTTCCTCCGTGGTGGGATGCCAGAGAGGACTGTTCTTGCGAGTGAGAATCGCTTGCTAAGTTTGGAATCTGAAAAATCCTCCTGTAGGATGACGTCCGGAAGTTCCATCATCTCTTGAAGGAGACAGTTGGACTCCTATTGGCAGATTGAGGGCTTCCGGGGGGGGGTGGAGGTCCGTATCCACTGGTTTGAACGATTCGCTTTCCTTGGAAGGAGTTTCTGAAGTATCTGTGGGCAGAACCTTGGACTAATTTCCTTTCTGTTAATGAGGGATCAATTGTCATTGTCATTAACAGTAGTTTAGTTGGCTTAGTCGATGAGGATTTTCAGGTGATGCTCCTTCTCCCTCGACGAGAGTTCCGTTGACGAGTGGCGAGATTCCTTCGTCGACAATTGCTTAGTTGTGGCCGATCGACGGCAATGACTTTGTAGTGGACGAGGAGGTTTGGAGTGTCTGTCAAGGGTGCTTTTTCTTTTGGTCACCAGAACCAAGCGAAGATGACAATTCCACCTTTTTCTTGCTCCTATGTGGCGAAGAGCCTCTTTCCGCAGAGGAGGCCCTTCTTTTCGAAGTTTGCCTCTCTGAAGATTCCATAGACCATACAGGGGCTGTCTTGGTAGATTCCTCATCAGAAGAGTGTTCTCTTGATTCCAAATGAAGGAGTCTTCTTTTCCTGTCCTGGAGAGTTTTGTTAGAAAAAGTCTTGGAGATATCACAATTGTGAATATCATGAGGATAAAGGCAGCATATGCACTGCTCATGAGGGTCTTTCATGTAGACAAGCTTTTTATGGCATCTAAGTGCCTGAAACAGGAAGGTTTCTTGGCAGCTTGCTCCTCTGACATGGTGTGAAGAGAGGATTCACTCGACAAACTGAGTAAAACTCAATGTTTTCTGAGCCCAGAAACACTGTAGGAAGAGCTTGTTCAGATCATCAAGCTAGAGATGTTTGAGAAAAAAGATTAAAGAAAAAAGATTAAAGCTAACAGTGGAGAAAAAACGTGTTGTGTTTCAATTGAAATAATGTATATATTTAATTTTAATAATTATTTAAATCACAAAGGATTCCCAGTCTGACAACAGGGAATATTCAAGCATCTGAATCTATGAAAGATCCAATGCTGGAGAAACATGCTTTGTTTTCCTCAGACTGCCGATCAATTTAACTGCTGCATTTTGGGCCTTCTTAAGGCTATGTAGTTTGGCAGGTATACCATCAAAGGACCATTACAGTAGTCTAGATGGGTGTTAGTCATAATTTTGACCACTGCATGTCTTCTTTGGGAATGTATGGAATACCTCTTAACATACGTAATGAATAATAAACGGATTGAACCTTTGCCCCTACCTGTGCCTCGCTACCCTAATTCTCCTGCCACATGCATCATAAGTTCTTAATCTTGGTAGAGAAAGTTTCTCCCCAAGAATGCATGGGGCAAAGAATTCTCATTCAGCTACTACCGGCTTCTCTGAACCAAATCAATTCTGTTTTTGCTGCGTTCAGCTGAAGATGGTTTCTAGCCATCCATCCATTCATATCCTCCTGGCATTAATTAACTTTTGGAAAAGCCTTCTCAATATTGTCAATCTTTATATATATTTGAGCATCTGCATAAGAGTTAACTCAGGCCATGACGTCATGATATTAAACACCGGATGCATGTACAAATTAAACAGCAAGAGGAAAGAGATGACCCCTGTGGCACTCCACAGCCCACTGCAATAGGATCTGATATAAAGCCCCCAGATTTTTCACCTGTTAGTATGTATCCTCAAAAAAGGATACAAACCGTTTCAGGACCTGGTCAGAGAAATTGGCAGGCATTGTTAGGTGCTCTAGTGTAATACTGTGCTTTACAGTCGAAGGCTGCGAACAAATCTAACATTACAAAGAGAGTAAGTCCTTTATCCGCAACCTCTAACTCCTAGTCATACACTGTTAGCAGGGCCGTTCCCGTCCCATACTTGGGCCGAAACCCAGACTAACACCATTCAAGCAATGCCTCCTTCTCAACAAATGTTTAGTCATAAGGTAACCACTTTCTCTAGAAAGCTACTTGGCCATGATCGGCCTGCAACCGGTCAATAATACTTTATCCCAGCTGGATCCAGATTCGATTTTTTTCTACAAGGGGGTGATAAGACTTCAATTGCCTGGGTACCGTCCCCCTCAGCCAGTGATGTGTTAACCAATGTAGTAATAAAGTGAGCAATATTTTCTGCAATATTTCTGGCCGAGCATGCAGGCAGCGTAAGCAAAGAATTATTGGTAGGTTTAAGCTTTAATATCATGGATTGGACATTGCTAGGCAAGATTGTATGCAGTACCCTTTGGGTGCACTTCAATAACCTTGACCTCCTGTCAACAGGGAACCAACCTTTGGTAAAAGTTTGAACTACACAGGTTGGTAGTGTGGCTGTGCAGCCAGGCATCTCAAGAAGGGTCAATGTGAGCAGTAATGTGACAGTGTAACAGTAGCAGTTATTCAAATAAACTATTACACAAGGTTTCTTGATTAAACAATTAATGTATTTCACAGTCAGTTGTATAAGCTTTCTTCAGATGGGAGCAATATATGTAACAATTAAAATACACTTCAGAAAACACACTGTTTCTTTAAAACAGACAATACCCATTGGGGATGGCACACAGACACTTCCTACACCCTCAGGTGACTTAAATAGCTAGGACACTGGACATTGATTTATCACTGGTAAATTTAAAGCAATACTGAGTTTGGTGTACAATATAGAATAGAGGAATAAAACAAAGGTTAAATGCATAAACAGGTAAGTACTTTTTAAAACCTTCCAATGCAGAGTAAATTAACCCTTTCCTGGGGAAAGGCCACAGCACAATGTCAAAAGGTAAAAAGGAGTCTCTCGGAGCCAGGACAGCCAATGTTAATTGCACCATGTCAAGGGCAGCCGAAGATCTTCCTTGCAGGTGGGTAAAAAGTTTAGAAATGTTTGTTGAAAACAGAACACTTGAAGGGCCACAAGCTGGGAGGCTTGTGCGGGGCAAAGCTTTAGCAACTCTGCAAGGTATCCAAGACCGGTATCAACTGAGAGCAAGTAAGGCTACACAACAGGAGGCAAGTTCTTAGACTTAACAGTACCTTTGGTTTGAATAAATGGTTCCAACAGACTTCTGTTCCTGTGCAGCTATGCAGATCCTGTTCCCGAGCCTCAGTCGTGGGGACAAGAGGGAGGATGTCTGCAGACGCCGGCTCTGCAAAGGGAAGGTCGGCAGCAGCAATGGGCAAACTTCGATTCAGCAGTTCTTCTGTGTTTCAGCTCCTCGCGTCTGACAGCAAACAGCAACACTGCGGTTCATGGATACCAATCTTTCCTCGCATCCTGGGGCCCAGCACTCTTGAGGTGGCTCAGGCTTGGTCAGTCATGCTTCAGGGAAGTCCGGATGATCTTCCTGGTGCTCAGGTCGGACTTAAAATTAAACGCACACAATCGGGTGTTCCTCTCCCTGGCACTTCGGTTCCAGCAACAGAAGTGCAGCCAGCTACGAGAGGATGTCCTGACGGGTTAACTTTGGCGTTCATTGGTCCCACCAACTCAAGGGAGAAGTCGTCCTTGCAGGGCTTCTCTAGTCAAGGCAAATTCAGAGCTTCAGCAGGGCTTCACCGGGCAAACCAACGGTCCAGGAGTTGCAGCAGGCGTCCTCTTCTTCGGATCCCTTCGTCCAGTGGTCAAATCTACCTTCCAAGCCAAAAAGCCTCACCTTTTATGCTGGTTTCTCTCATTCATTCCAGGAAAGCTGTCAATCACACAGCAGGGTGGCTGTCCTTGCTGGACAGCCAGCCAATCACCTTCGGGTGCATTCCTGTAACCAAGGGGAATAAGCAAAGGGAGTTTCGGGAACCTCCCTCACTTCCTGCACAACAACCTTGAGCCATAGGTGGGCTTCACTCTTGAATCACGCCAAACACAAAACTAAGTGACCAAACCTTGTTTGGCAAGCAGAGTAAATCTCAAGAAGTATAGGTGACCTGGAAGGAGACTGCGCCTGATTCTTGCACACAAGACTTATTTTTTTATATTTTATAATTTTTATTATTTATTTTTCAGAAAAAATTGCCCTTGAGACTTGTAGCAACTTTGCGATTGTACGCGCTTAATTTGAACAGCAGGGATTTATCCCAATGACATATGGAAGCTCATCTTTCACATTATGTGACAGGGGCCTCTTACATGACCATAAGCCCTGATTTGAAAAAGGTCCTTGGAGGACCGAAACACGTGTCATCAACGTTAAGGGCAATTTTTTCTGAAAAATAAATAATAAAAAATTATAAAATATAAAAAAATAAGTCTTGTGTGCAAGAATCAGGCGCAGTCTCCTTCCAGGTCACCTATACTTCACACTATTCAGCAAGGGGTCTTGTACTTGGCTAAACCCCCGACCTGGTGAGACGCGACTAAGGACCTATTGGACTACTTACATTCACGACATTCAGTTTTTTACCACTATCGGATGTCGCCAGTTTAGACCAAACCTCCTAAGCCAAGGGTTTTTTTATGAATAAATCTCAAGAAGGACCTGCCTAACAAGAAATGGAAATAAAAGATGACCAGGGCCATTTTGACAAAAAGGGCACCCATGAGTGCCTTATTGTGGCTGCGAACACAGCCGGCGGTAAAAAAACAATGGTAGTAAAAAAGTAAACCACTGCCACCAGCCATTAATTGTAGAAAGGCTAACAAAAATGTTACATGAGAAACTAGACAAAGGAAATACTAAGTAACACCTCCAGCACCCTATGGTAAGATAATGTGTGCTGGGTCTACAATTGCAAGTAAAGTCAATTTCACTCCACTGCTCTTGGAAACAGTTTATCCAAGAGAAGGTAATTTAAACCTTTGGGAAATCTAAGACTTCCCTGTGTCACTGCACTGAAGGTGCTTTGTGACAATGTAAAGATGCCGCCCATGGAGTTTGTCAGACTCCAAAGTCAAAAGAAACAGAATAAATCACATTCAAATTACATGAGATCAAAAGTCCTAAAGTCCAGCAAAAGGAGCTGGGGGTCTCTAAGGTAGAAGGGAATTAGCACATTTTTGAAAATTCTCCCTAACAGACATACTCCTGTCACCAGTTAAAAGTCAAACCTCCCACAATCTGTATTACTTCCAACTATTGCTGCCTCTAATTGAGCCCTGAAACTTTGACTGATGTATCTGCACCGCCTCAGTCTTTGCCCTGATATTTTCTTGCATGATTTCAATTTCTCTTTAAAAAAAGCATTAACCTATTTGCCTGTGCTAGCGAGGGCTCAACTGATGCAATACAGACTGGTTTGCAGAATCTAGTGACTACTGCGAACAGGTCTCTTGGCTGATCAGCATTTTTTTTGCATTTATATAGCGCTACAACCCCTTGGGCATCTCAGCACTTCCTATTCACCGTGTGTGATGCTCATTTATCGAGCTCGGAAGGATGAAAGGCTGAGCTAGGCATTGCCAGGATTAGAACCTGTGTCAGCAGGCTTTGCACAGATGTCAAATCGAGCGCTCTACTTGCTGTGCTGACTGGCTGCAACTCATTTCGGCGTGGGAAAAGTCTCTTTAGCCTTAAGAAGAGCTTGTTTATAATTTGGCAGTGCAGAATTTGCATTTTGTTGCGATACCCAGAGATGGCAAGTGGGTGGAGCCCGAATTTCACAGACAGTGGGTCGAACTTCCCAGCGAGCTGACATACCCAGCGGTCTCTAGTGGAGTGGGTTCCATTTTGGTAGCGGGGAAGCAGATACATCTCAACTGGGCAGCTCTGAAGAAGTGGGATGAGCTAAGGTGGCAGTGCTGGAGGAGTGGGGGAGAGCCAAAGCCAGACCCAAGGTCAAGAGTCTAAGAGGCAGTGATTTATTCTTTCAATCATAACAGAGCCCCCTTTCACCAAATCTACACCCCCACATTTCTATATGAAAGATGAAGTCGGGAAAGTCTAAGGACAAGCTGGCCCTGACTATCAAAGATGCTTCAGCAGGCTAAAACAGCAACCAACTCGCCCCTGGCTGTAGGAGATTAGACTCAACCCACCACAAGAGGGGATAGCACACACCTGTTCCAGTCGATACAAAAGGAAATTGCGTCCAATATGCAGAAACTAAAAAGCTCCTTTCAAGTCCTATCCTGTAACGTGTTGCAGAATGAAGCCAAGTTGGATGAGCTGGATATGGCCTTCTGCGACCAGGCAAATGCGCAGGATCAACTAGAGCAGAGAGTCGCTGCACTGGAGGCGTACAAGGCAATCGGCATATAAGAAGCAAGACGACATGGAGAATCTCTCGAAGGAATAAAATATGGCTCAGGAGTGCCCCGGGAGATCAAGGAACAAGAACTAGAATATATCAAAAGGACTGTTCCTGGAAATACTGGGAAATGCATGCATCGACCTTACGCTGGACCGCATGCATAGTGTACTCACATTTTCAAACACGACAGAATCTCCTCCCAGATGGCTTGACGAGCGCCCACTTTTTTAGAACCAAAGGACTGATTTTCCAGAAAACTAGAACAATGCAGTCTAGAGTACAAGGGGGCGTCCCTTCAACTGTTCCAGGATATCTCACAAGGGAGGGAGGATAACACATTGGCAACGTGCTTGCCTTGGAAGCAAGACACAGAGCAACATGTTCGATGCCCGGGTCCGCACTTCGAAACCTCTAGGTATTAAGCACGTTATTTTAATTAAAACACTTTAATATTTGATTTTACAAACTTTTCATTTAGTACTTACATAACGTTTCTAGAAGAAGAAAAAAACTTTGCAGCTAAGTTTAAAGAACCTACAGTTTACTGTCATTGTGGATCACTATCCAACATTTGATGACTCAAGATTAGGCCTTTATCATGTCCTCTTAATAGATGACTCCATCTTTGTGTGTCCATTTGGTTTTGAGATTCGGAAAAAGTCTTTATACAAGTCTCTTTCAACGCTGGACAAACCATGATTAGATGGAAGTGTTTTTCAAACATTCTCTGTTTTACAAAATCGACAGTCAGGATTTATTATCTGCTTTTTTAATCACAGTTAGTCACGGGTCGGTAAAATGTTTAGGCAAAAGCATAAAAATAGATCTTGGATAATACGGTCCGGAAAGCAAACTAAGTAGGCTGGAAGTTCATGAAAAGCCCTGGCTTCCATTTCACATTTTAGGTGGCGTTTACATTTGTTTTGTTCTGAAATTGTTTTACTCCAGTCATTCCTCTGAATTTTGTGCTTCGCATGTTCTGGTATATTCAGTAACATGTCTTCAGTGATTTCTTCAGCTTGCATTTTTCTCTTGATCTCAGAAGTCCAGTGTTAAAGAGCTGTGATATGCAAGGCAGGCTTTTTTTCTTTGAGTATTTCAAGTGATCGAATTAGATCTTGACAGATTTCCTGTAAAGGTACATTTGTTTCCAAAGAACTATAGATTGTAGTGATTGGAGAGCCAATTCGAAACAGATTCTTGGCATAGGAAATGTTATAGGAAGAGCTAATGTTTTCCTCCAGAATATAGCTTCGTAGCGGGGCAACTTTATTTGTTGGCTGATCAGGGTTTCACAGGTGTAAATGAGAATAGGAACCATTTTGTTTAGGGCAATTGTTGATTTTATTGATTAGGTACCTAACTTGGAGAGCAAAACCGACCTTGTCGGGCAGGAGATCTTTCTTTTCCCTCGATATGGTCTTTCCATTCTTTTTCGTTTGGGGAGGGGTTTATCATTGCACCTAAATATTTGATTGACTTGACGGTTGCAATTAGTTTGCCTTCTAGCTGCAGTTTTAAGTTTTGTTGGTTCTTTTTTTGAGACGAGAGTCATTAGCTTGGTTTTGTTGATGTTTATTTGTAGCTCATTTTCTCATAAATTTTTGAACTGCGTCTAATGTCTTTTGTAAACCTGTCACTGTTTTATCCATAATGATGAGGATATCAGCATATATTAGGGTTTGGATCTGTTAGTTATTGATCTTCGGAGGATTTGCAGATGTATCTTGGATCCTTTCCCCAAAATCTGAAGTGTACAGATTATATAGGCAAGCGGCTAGAGGGCACCCTTGCTTCAAGTTTTTCCAGGTAGAGATTGGTTTTGTTACTACGCCGTCTTTAGTTAATCGTATTTGGATGGAAGTATTGGAGTAGAATTGTTTTATTGTATTAAGAATGAAGGGCGGGCAGTCCCATGCTGCTAGTTTTTGCCACAATTTTGGTCTGTTGACAGTCGACTGCCATTTTTAATTCTATGAAGATAGCATATAACCATTTTAGTACTGGCTTCATATTTTATCATACTCAACAGCAGTAGGTTGACACATGTTCCCATTTTGCTGATAAATCCAGTTTGTCTTTTTTCTTGCTTTCCGTTGGTCACAGCCCATGTGTTGAGTTCTTTAGAGGTATCCCCGCAAACGATTTTCCTGACGGGTCTAGGAGCGCTATGGGTCTATAGTTCTCCAGGTTTGTTCTATCGCCAGCTTTGTAGATCGGAATAAGGATTGCTAAGGTCCACATTTGTGGAATTTCTTGTGTTCTTCTGATGAGAATAAGAAGTTGGGAAAAGGCAGCCCATTCTTCTGGTGCAGATTTTAAATTAGTGTTCGATACATCAGGTCCCGGAGCTTGAGACACAATGGTTTTTATAGGATCTCCCCTTTCCCAACTTAAATCCCACGGATAATATCCATTCTCAGCATCGTTTGGCAAGGTATCTGGAGTTGTTCTGATTAAGTTAGCAAAGTGTCCAGTCCTTGCTTGGGCTTCTACTTCTTGAATCATGTTTGAAGCTTTGGAATTTCATTTTTCTGTTTAAGCGCCGCAAAAACCGCTTCTGCATAATTTTGTTGCATTATGGATTTAATTGATTTTATTAAGTTTGAATATTTGTTTATTTTTTTGTTTCAGCTTCAAAATTTGGTGCTTTCTGCTTTTTTTACAAGCGTATTCGTTTGTAAAGATGTTTTTACATTAGCTTAATCTCAGTATTGACATGAGGGCGATTTTTTTTTTTTGGCCTGCCATGCCTTGAGAATGGTTGATGATAATTCTAAGATCCACCCATACTTGAGTTTTGATTGGTCTTGGAGTAATGAAGCTTCAAATTGAGACAAATACAGCCATTTGATGTTTTTAAATTCGAAGTTTATTCAGACGGTTCAATTCGAGATCAGGTAGAATTATTCGTGGAATATGAGTTCGTAGTGTGCCCCAGGTTATTAATAGTTGGTGATGGTCACTATTAGCTTGTGGGTAATTGGCAGTTGTGATTAGGTTTCGTATCCCTTCTGAGATGAAAATGTGGTCAATGATGGAGGTAGAATTTTCTCGTGTCCAAGTTGGATAGGGCAGACCTTGGCTGTTTAATGGTTGGTCCGTCAAGGATAAGTTGCAAATGGTAATTTCTTTGGTCCATTTTCTAGCTCTTGGCAACAGCATCCGAGAGTCTAGTTTCGTTCTTCTCTACTGTAAAGGTGCATATTAAAATCTCCAGCAATGATAAACTGCCTGATTGTAGGTATTGGCGACTGTCAAATTCATTGCATATTGAGTCTATTAATTTATTATCATTCATTGCTGTTGGATTCCAGTAGATATTGAAAATATTTAGGTGGATTGTTTCAAGGATCTGTCCAGAGACAGTTGTGGAGGTTGGCATACTGATGGTACTGTATTGAGCCCAGTAAGGAATGATTTTCATTGCCACTGACCAATTGGGATCAATTTTCGTCAGGATCATTCCAGAGACAGGTCTACCTTGGTGTGAAGTGATCGCCAGGTTCATATAAGTAGTAAAGCCATTGCAGAGGACTTCATCTGCCAGCCAGGTTTCCTGAAGACATCATATCCACTTTTGAGAAGGTGGCTGATCCTTCATCAAAAAGATATTTGTGGCCTCTGGTGTTACAAGAACAAAGGGATGTCCTACTCGACTGAAATCCTTTGCATGTTGATTGTTATAAGTAGGTCTTCGTTCAGGGGCTCAAAGTTTCATCTACCGCATTCACGTTACTTCTGTTCTCAGTAGAGATGCGAGTCCCTCCATTCTTCCTGTGTTTTATGCTCTATGTATGGGTTTGTCTGAGGATTTTTATTTGTAATCCCTCTAATCTTTGGATCAGCATTGTTTGGTGGATTCTTGGAGTTATATTTCAACTGGTATTTCATCGATTTATTTAGAGAATAAGCACCATATATAATAGATTTGTTTGTTAGTTTTTTGGCAGCCACCGATCTTGTTACAAACATTTCTTCAGTTTTGAAGCCTAATCTAGCTAGCTGTGTATTGGTAGAGAAAACACATTGCATCATTTCTTGATTATAGAAGTCGATGTGAGCTGTTTCCATCTGAGTCTTGTTGGGAAAATGTATCACATCAATATCTCTAGAAGTAATTTGAGCTAGGTGTGGAACAACATTGAATAAACGCAAGATATTGATCTATTCATAAGGAATGGAGCTTTTTGATTTTGCAGTATTTGGGGATACAGATAGTCTAAATACATAAGATGTTTTCAGCGGATCGACGAAATTTCGTCTAGTGTTTCATCTTGCTCAGACGGAATGTCAATGGTGAAGGCCTTTTTGTGATTCTGGTGAAGACCAGGATTCATCATTTGACACAGTTGGGTAGACAAAGGAGATATTAGTTGATGTATTCTGATAAATAACCTATCATATCAAGGGACAATCTCAAGACAGGCTTATGCAGCCTTTAACTAATTGGTTGGGGGATAGAGGGGTTCTCTATAGATGGGGACACCCCTTCCGCATCAGGTTTCAACTAAATGCCACCCATTTACCTCCCTCAGAGCAGTGGGTGAGAGACACTTAAGGTACAGTAAGTAGACCTACACTTGCCAAACAGCCTCCAGGGCCCTTCGTCATCTACTTGGCCCAGTCAAAGAAAAGCCGGAAGGAAGGAGCGTCGGCCCTCCATGGACAGGCTGGAAAGGAGTCCAAACATGGACGGCCCGACTTGAGTCATCACTCCAGGAGAAAGGGCGTTTCAACTAAATGAGAAATAGCGAGGAGCTCAGGTGCCAAGAGGAAGAACTGGAGGGAGAAAGCACACAGCCAGTGTTTAGCAGACTATAAAATGTTGAAGTGTCTAAAAGGGGACAAGGAGTGAAAGTCCTCTTTCAGGCAAGGTGCCTGCTGTTTGCCCCACGCTGGATAGTTATGGTTCAGAAGAACAAGTTACTTACCAACTGGTAACGTTCTTTCGATTGGAGGTTCCTCCAACGTATTCCTCATCTTAGATTTGAGATGTATTCCATCCAGCTTTGCTGCTCTTCGGAAATTTTTTCGGCAGAGGGCGTCGATGTGGTCGAGTCGATGGTCCCTCGAAGGCCTCCATCGAGGGCGACGTCATCGGGTGTATAAGTAGCAAGCGCGGCGCCCGTTGGCCTCAGTTCTGTTTTTCCCCTCTTTTGTATCTGTGATCTTGTACTGTGTAGATTGTGCCGGCAGACAGGTATCAGCCTTGCGAGATTTCAGATGGTAATAAACCGGAAAAAATCTACATAGGGGTCGGTTGGTAGGGCGATGAGGAATACATTGGAGGAACATCCAATCGAAAGAACGTTACCAGTTGGTAAGTAACTTGCTCTTCGAGTGGATTGAGTCCTCCAACGTATTCCTCATCTTAGGCTCCCAAAGCAGTATTTTGCATAGTTCCTCTGGAGGAGGGGTCAGTTTTTTTTTTCCACCAATGCCTTTAGATGACGGAATAAAGCACTGCTTTTCCAAAAGTCAGCTCCCTAGACTGGGAAGCATCCAGGCTATAGAATTTTGAGAAGTTACTGCTTCGCAAATGGACCTTATCGGACACCTCTCTGAAGGGCTGTGGAAGAGGCGATGCCTCTGGTGGAATGAGCCCTCAACCCTTCTGGTGGGTCCTTTTGTGCTAGTCTGTAGCATTCCGAAATGCAAAGCACGATCCAGCGTGAAATTGTCTGTTTTGTTACTGATTGACCCAGTTTTCTTCCTGTGTAGCCTATAAACAACTGGTTGTCCACTCCAAGCCTAGAAAGTCTAGAGATGTAAAAGCTTAAAGCTCTTTTTGGGTCCAGTTGGGTAATCTTTCTTCCTCCTTAGAAGGATGAGGTGAGGATAGAATGAGGGTAAAACAATTTTCTGACTTAAATGAAAATCAGATATTACGTTCGGTAAAAATGATGGTTTAACCCTCAATACAACTCTGTCCTTATGGAACACAGTATAGGGTGGCCCAGAAGACAGTGCCTGCAATTCGCTCACTCTTCTTGCTGATGTTAGAGCAACTAGAAAGGCTGTTTTCCATGTTAATAATCTTAATAGACACATGTGCATAGGCTCAAAAGGGGCACACATTAAGATTTTTATGATGAAATTTAGATCCCAAATCGGTACTTGAAAGGGGTGAGGAGGAAACAGTGAGACCTTTTAAGAATTGCGTTATCAAAGGAATTTTGAAGTGGGAGCATTCTTCCGATGAGCGCTTGAAAATGTAAAGCGCTGCAAGGTAACCTTTTATTTTTCCCGATATTCAGACCTCTATGTGCTAGGGTCAGAAGGATAGATGGTACTTCCGGAATAGAATATAGAAAAGGATCGACATTCTTTTCCCTGCACCAGTTGCAAAACTTTTTCCAACGGCACAGGTACAGAGACTTTGTTGCTTGCCTTCTTACCGAAAGCAACACCTCCATAACATCTGGAAGGTTCCAATCCCTGTATCTCAGCCTTTCAGATACCACGCATGAAGGTTGAGTGTTCTGACCTCTGGGTGGAGAACCTGACCTTCCATTTGAAAGAGAAGGTTCTCTGAGGAAGACTTACTGGAGGACAGATGGACATATCTAGAAGGTCCAGATACCACGTTCTCCTGGCCCAATCCGGAGCAATAAGGATCATGCGGTTACCGAATCGTCTCAGCCGTCTGATGACCTGAGGAACGACGGGAATCGGAGGGAACGCGTACAATAGTGGGAAATTCCAATCCACCACAAACGCATCCCCCAGGGATCCTCTCGGGGGAAATTGCATTGAGCAACACCTTTCGCATTTTCGGTTGGTACTGGTTGCGAATAGGTCCATCTGAGGGGTTCCCCAAAGGGCGAAGATCTCTTGAATGACTTCCTGAGCCAATTTCCATTCGTGGGACACCGTGCTCTGCCTGCTCAGAGCATCTGGCGTCATTTCCTTCCCCGGCTAGATGAATTGCCGTTAAAGACATTCCTTCCTGAATCGCCCAATACCAGAGCTGCATTGCCTCTCTGCACAGGGGAAGTGACCCCACACCTCTTTTGTTGTCCGTCATTATCAGGACATTCTTTCCCCTGACAGATGGCAGGAAGGCCTTCAGCGCTAGTCTGATTGCCCTCAGCTCCAAAAGATTGATATGTAGTTTGGACTCTGATGGAGACCAACGACCACTGATTGTCAAATCGTTGGCATGTGTTCCCCACCCCAGGAGTGAGGCGTCCGTCACTACTGTGATCTCCGGCCATGGTTGCCAAAAAGGTTTTCCCTTTAGGATGTTCTCTGTACAGGTCCACCATAGAAGGTCTTGTCGGACCTTGTTTGGAATCTGAAGAAGATCCGTCGTCTTACCCGAGAACTGGGACCACTGAGTCTTTAGGGCCCATTGAAGGGATCTCGTCCTCAAGCGTGCCTCTGGCACCAGAAAGATGCAGGATGCCATGAGGCCGAGCAACCTTAAAAAGTCGTAAGCCTGGAGATTTTGGGCATTTTGGAATTTGGAAACCATCTGAAGAATGTCTTGAGCCCTCGACTTGGGAGGCGAGCTCTTTCCCAAGGATGTGTCTAATACAGCTCCTATGTACTGAAGCTGTTGGGAAGGTGTCATTTAGACTCCTTTAAATTGAGGGAGAAGCCCAGTTTGTGGAGGAAGTGGCAGGTGACTTTCAGATCCAGTGCTTGCTTGGTAGAGCGCGCTCTGATCAACCAATAGTCCAGGTAGGGGTAGACATGAATCCTCCCTCTCCTGAGATGCGCTGCCACCACTACCATTAACTTGGTGAAGACCCTCGGGGTGGAGGTCAACCCGAATGGCAGGACTCGAAACTGATTGTGTGAGTCGCCAACTACGAACCACAGGTATTTTCTGTGTTTGAGATGAATCGGCACATGAAAATAAGCATCCTGGAGGTCCAATGACACCAACCAGTCCTGGAGTTGAAGGGGCTGAAGGATCTGAGAAAGGGTAACCATCTTGAACTTGTCTTTCCTGAGGAACTTGTTCAAGTTTCTTAAATCCAAGATGGGTCTCAGTCCTTTTTGGGGATCAACAAATACAGAGTACACCAACCCTTGTTGGTCTCCGCTGCAGGTACTGGTTCTATAGCACCTTTCTCCAGCAGGGTTAGAACTTCCTGCTGTAGGAGTGGATTTGAAAGTTTCAACGGTTGTCTCCCTGGTGGATTGCTTGGAGGTTGCTTTAGAAAAGGAAGGCAATAGCCTTGGGCCATTATTTCTAGCGGCCAAACATCTGAAGTAATGGCTCGCCATTCTTGCAGATGCTGCGACAGCCTGCCCCCTACAGGTGTTTTGTGGTGCAAGTCCTTAAAGTGGTTTTGTGGCGGATGTTGCAGCTGCTGATGGCAAAGAGGCTGCAGCTGGCGCTGGCTTAGCATGTTTTCCTCATCCACCACGAGTGGCCTTTCTTTGGCCCCTTTGACTGGCCATTCCTCTCGTCTTCCCGTATGAGGTGCAACGATAGGATCGCCCCCTCCATGATTTCCCTTGCGCACGAAAAGGCTGAGGTTGCCTAATAGCAGCTCCTAAAGATTTGGCCGCTGCTTTTGAGGTCTGCAACCTCTCAAGGCTCTCGTCAGCCTTGTTGCCAAAAAGGTGAGACCCGTCAAAAGGAATGTTCAAGAGGCGGTCCTGTATGTCCGGTGCAAAACCAGACTTCCGTAACCACGTAAACCTGCGCATTACCGTGCTACTGCCCATGGGCCTGCTTACACTATCTGCAGTGTCCAATCCAGATTGAAGGGATTCCTGCATGGCCTCCTTTCCATCTCCAAAAATGGCTAGGAAACCTTCCCCTTCTGGTATGTGCTCCGCCACCATTGCGATGCACTCCCACAGAGTGTACAAAAATTTTGCCAAGGCACATGTGGAGTTGGCTGATTTTAATGCCATGCTCCCGGCTGAAAATGCCTTCCGTGCCCAACCATCCACACGCTTATCATCCCTGTCTGGAGGGATCGATGGGTACGCAAGTTTGTTGGACGCTGTGGCTGCCTGTATGACCAAACTCTCGGGAGTTGGATGTTTTGACAGACAGCCGGGGTCGCTACTGGCTGGGCGGTATTTTGATGCAAGGGATTTATTTACCAGAGGAATAGAATCCGGAGTTTCCCCAATTCCTGGCCACCCTGTTTTGTAAGGCTTCATGAAAAGGTAGTTCTGGGTCTTCAGTGGGACCATGGTCCAATATGTCTTAAATCGTCCTGGACGAATTGGGCTGGTGGTCTAGCCCATCCCAAGTAATCTACCACCTTGGTCACTAACTGATGGTAAGATGGACTGGCATGCTCTCCTGGATCTGATCTACCAAAGTCATTCTCAGGAGAGGCATCAATGCCACTTGCATTGTGTAAAGACTCCACCAAATCCCTCATTCTGCTTTCCTCTGAGATCAAGCATTCAGGGACATTTGGGGTGCCATATTCCAATCCAAAAGGTACATTTTCCTCCTCAGATCTCTCCTGTTGCTCAAAAATTGAGGTGAAGGATTTGAAAAACTCCTTCCTAGAGAGAGGCTTGAAAACCTTCTCTGGGAGAGGAGGAGGAAGAAGAGATAGTACCATGTTCTGAAGAAATTACATTTTTTGTAACTTTCTCCTCCTCTTTCTGGCTGCCGTGTCTTGGTTGGAGCCTTTGGCGCCGAGGGTTTCGGCGTCGATAAAGGCGTCGACAGTGGTCATCGACAGGGTCTGCTTCGAGGGCATCGAGGCGGCCTTTGACGGTTTCCCCTTCGAGGTGTGATGGTCTCGGACGGCGTCGGTGACCTCGAGCGGTCGACTTGAGCGTTTATCGCTCGACGTCCTGGAAGGTTCCCCATCCTTCCTTTTACGATCACCTGGGCTCAATGGCGCCCGAGTGTCGGAGCGATGACGCTCCCGGCCGGCTTCTGAAAGACGTGGACCGAGGCTTTGCCTTCTCAATCACCTCCATTTTGACTCTGAATGCTTCCCACTATTCGATAGACAAATGTTTTGTGGGGCATTTAATTTTCGGAGACTCGTCTGACGACAAGGTGGAGAGAGACCTATGGCGTTGTTTCTTTGTCGCCATCGACGAAGACGACGCGCGATGAGAATGGCTTCGGGATCTAGATCGATGTCTTTCGCGTCGAGATTTTTCCCCATGGGGTCTCAACTCAACGCTAGAAGCTTTTCGATCCTTCCACCCTACCTGTAGCTTTCCTCTCCTTTATCACAAGGCCTTCCCCGTCATCGCCTGACACTTCGAACAGGCCTCCATGTCGTGGCCTTCCCCGAGAAACCACAAACACTCGCAGTGCGGGTCCGTGATCAACATTTTTGAGCCGCACGACTTGCGTTTCTTAAAACCCGATCTCCGGGTCGTGGTTGATGAGGACATAATTACTTTTCATTATATTATAATTTGACAGAACGAGGTGCGCCGAATGTCCGAAGCAACGTAACTGTGGAAAAACAGAACTGAGGCCAACGTGCGCCGCATGTGCTACTTATACACCCGATGACGTTGCCCTCGACAGAGGCCTTCAAGGAACCATCGACTCGACATCGACGCAGGGCGCCCTCTGCCGAAAAAATTTCCGAAGAGCAGCAAAGCTGGATGGAATACATCTCAAATCTAAGATGAGGAATACGTTGGTTGACACAATCCACTCGAAGTATTTGTTCTTGCTTTCTATTTATGTTTTTCATGTTTGGTTTTGATGCAGCCCCAGCAGCAAACTGTTTAACCTACGGTCCTGTTAATGGGTGGCTGGGCGGGGTTAGAGCCGCCCAGGACAAATTGGGAAATGGACGGTAAGAGCACTGAGAGGCCTCACATTTAGCTCTATATGGGGACGGAGGATGTGAAGGTTATGCCCCTAAATTTTCTGGGGTTGAATTCACAGAGTAAGAGGAAGAGTGTGCTGTAAACTAGTTGACCTGAAGGCAGACATAGCCCTGATCCAGGAGACCCACTTGTTGCAGCAAGATCTTGTTTTCCCCACCAATACTTTGCATCTTCCACCTAGAAAAAGAGGGGTGGAGGGGGATGCAATCCTTATAGCAGACTTGCCTTTGAACGGGGTAGGATACAAAGGGATCCATTGGGCTGACATTACGGGTGGCGGGCAGGGGATCTGACCTTAGTTTCAATATATGGCCAAACCAACACCAAGATCAGTTTTACTCCCACCTATTTCCGTGTATAACACACTTTCAAAAGGGAGAGCTGGTAGAAAGCACTACGGGGGTATGGGGCTGGTAGATGTATGGCTTACACCCTCAACAGCGGGATTACACACACTTCTCATATTTCCAGCAAAGCTACTCCAGCATAGATTTGTTCTTGGTCTCTAGTCCCCTTTTCCCTGGAATAACCTCACCCACCATAGAGGTAGCTTTTGTATCTGACCATTCTCCTATAAGCTAGACGCTAGACTGATACAGGTTGAGGTAATCCATGGGTTGGAAGCTGAACAATTTCCTGCTGGCTGATCAGGCAGTGTGCACCAGCATCACAGAGGATAAACCAATATTTCCAGGAGAATCCTACAGGGAGGTAAGCCCTGTCTGGGTTGTGGGAAGCGATAAAGCCTACCCTAAGGGAGGGGGGGGGGTTGACTGATCAGCTTGGCTACGGGCCCGGAAGCGAGTCCTCATGGCCCAGCGGATGCAGCCTAAAGTTGTGGTTCGGGATTGGGATGCCCAATACTAAATAGATGGGGCGCGGAGTACATATAGGTACTTGCAGATAGCGAGGGCGGAATTAAAAGCTTTATGGGCAGATATCTCCCACAAGCTGCTCATGACGAAGCATTTCTATTATAGCACCTCAAATAAGGCGTCCCGAGTATTAGCCTATAACCTCCAGGCCCAGAGGAACAGCACAACAATCGGGGAGCCGAGAGACTATCGGGGCCAATTGCATGGTAGGGAGTCAGCTAAAGTCAAACTACTGACCCAATTCAAAACCAAATTATATGCAGCGGAGCCTCTCCATCGCACAGGACATGTTTGTTGGACTCTCCCCTCACCCAAACATCCGACACAAACGGGCATTAGAATCGCCATAACAGAGGATGTCACCCAGAAATAAAGCCCCTGGTCCCAATGGGTTTTCATCCCCGTTCTATAAGTTATCTGGTGTCCTTGCCTCCCACATGGCCGAAGTATTTCATTATTTGAGAGTGGGTGGATTATCTCATCAATGGGGTAATCGAGACTGACACTGATTGCCAAACCAGGGAAAGTTCCCACACAGAGTTCTTCATAGCGGCTTATAACAGTCAAACTACGATGCCCGCATATTTTCAAAAATATTGGCTACGCGATAGGTGGGGTGGGGGGCTTTACTCCCAGCTGTAGTAGCAACAGATCAGACCAGGTTCGTCCCCGACCGGCAGACATTTGATAACATCTGGACGGTGGTTCTCAGGGCCTGGGCGCCCCAGCACAAACAATCGCTGGCCCTTCTTTCAATCGACACTGAAAAAGCATTCGACCGAGTGGACTGGGGTACCTGGCCAGGGTTCTCACAGGGTTCGGCCCGCAGTTTAGCAAGTTGATATTAGCCAACTTTGTTCTGCCATCTTTCCGAAATTAAGGTGAATGGGGTCCTGACAGGCCCGGTGGACCTGCGGAGGGGGACCTAGCAAGGGTGCCCATTGTCCCCCCTCTTCACTTTGGCGATGGAGCCGTTGGCCTGTGAAGTGTGCTCTTTGAGGGACATTAAGGGAGTGGAAGTAGCTGATACCACCACAAGCTGGCACACTACGCCAACGACCGGTCTTCTACGCAGGACTCCCCAACTTCTTTGCCACATATCTCCTTGCTGTACAGGTTTCAGAGGCATCGGGTTTCAAGATCAATTATTCTAAATCCACTATCCTTAATGTTACGGAATCAAGGGAGACAGTGGAGCGCCTGGAATCTAGCTTGCCTCTTGGGCCCCACACTCAATGAAATACTTAGGGAGGCCATCTCACGACAAGCTACATCAACCTATATGCAGCAAATATCCCACTATTGTTAGCGCAAGCCAAGCAGGATTTGGTACTATGGGGGCATCTGATTTCTCATGGTTGGGTAGAATAACTGCGGTAAAGATTACCCTATTGCTGAGACTGCTATACACGTTGCAGGTGCTCCCACTGTGGGTCCCCACGGCGGCACTGAAGGAACTGCAAGCACAGGTCTTCAAATTCATCTGGTTTAAAGAGTTCCCTAGGGTAGCTAGACGCACACGGATGACAGCGAGAATAGCAGGGGGGTGGGGGTAGCAGTGCTGGACATTGACAGCCATCTCTTCGTGGCTCTAATTACACCGGTTCTAGAGAGTCAAGCGGCAGGGCAAAACCCAAAGCATTGTGTCACGATTGAGCAAGAAGCCTTAAAATCCCAGACATCAGGTAATGCTGGCTAAGTGTTTGGTATGTGGCTGCTATGAGCAAAATTGATGGGGCGATGCCGGGGCGATTGCCGCAATACCTTGCAGATTGTTCTCCACTAATCGAATAGGTCAGCGGGAATGATGGTCCTAATCTCCACCACAAACCCCATGATGTGTCATTTTTGTTGGTAAAGCCCGTGGTATGAGACTTGAGGCATTTGTAAAGGTGGTCCGGTTTCAATGAAGCCACAATGGGTCTGCGTCCCAGGCACATATACAAGTAGGTGATGTTTGCTCTGCACCATACTGCAAGTTTGGATTTTAATTAATTACAATATTCATTTTGGTTTGTTTCTCATTTTCGTTTTGGACTCATCTTACAGTCAATAAGATCAATGCATAGCAAAGATTTCTGGCACATGTTAGATGAGTTGGACTGGAGTGCCGTACAGGAAATGGGACAACTGTTATTCAAGCTAAGCGAAGGTGTAATGCAATGATCAATGGTGTATGATGAAAATATGCTTAATAAAGTTTACATTGTAAAAAAGAAATGTGAATTCTCTCAGGGTCTGCAGTGGTCACTCAACTGATCTGGCAGTTGGTTGGAAGTTGCTATCCTTACACAAATTCCTCTTATGTCCAGTGATTGACTGAGGTTCAGCTCCGGACCCTTGCCTTTTATGCAAGAAAACCCACAATTCACCAGACAAGACTCATGCACATCTGGGGGTGGCTGTCCAAAGGTAGCAGCCAGCATCTGAGTTCAAAGTGGTTCCAGGCAGGCACACTGCAGGACAAAGACATGGGGATTTTTTGTCACCTCCCACACTTCCTGTCCTTTCAGGCACCCAGAGCCTTGGCAAGCTTTCCAAGAGAAGCCCGCCAAAGACAAGAGACATCAAAACCTCCCCCATTCAGGCAGGTAACTCAAGTAAGAAAAATTCATGAACAGGGCTTAGAAAATTAGAGCCACCATTTTAGGCAAATGGCGACCCAATGTTCACTACCGCAGCTCCAAAGAATTCCCTGCAGTAAAAGACCCCATAAATGTGTGCAAAAAAGATACACCAACACCAGCCTTTAAGATGAACTTGTGACAGTACATACAAGTTACTGAAACCGTGAGAGACAATGTGATCCCTCAGCACTCCACATAAAATGGTGTGTGCTGATCTCACCAAATAAAATACAGGTGGGGGAAAAGGGTGAAGCCCCTGCCCTGGTAAAAGGGTGTCAAAGGGAAAATAAAAAGGGAAGCTCAAGGAGCTCCCAGCAACACTGCACAGAACGCTGTGTGGTGCAATAATACATTGTAGATGCCAGAAATAAATTGAGGAAAGTAAAAGTTTCAAAGCGATAGAAAGGGTTCCCAAGTACAGAGTATAAGAATGAGTCGGTGTGGAAAAAGGTTCACACTCAGGAGAATTCGATAAAAACCAAGAGTCGAGCAAAAAGTGCTGGTGGACTCGCAGGTGGAGAATGTCATTCCAAAAGGAAATGTACTCCAACAGGCAATCAATGGGTGGGAAAATAACCAAACTGCACCTACAAACTGTGTTCTCTCATATGCCATTTCTCCCCCATCTGTACCCTAAAGCAATAGTTTCGGCTTATACGTGGTGCTACAGTGCCGCCTAATAGCCCAAACTAAAAAGGCAACTGATGTGCAGGCCATCTACTTAAGATCTACAACATTCAATTACACACAAGTAGAGATGGCAATCTTAATATACAGCAATATGAGAAAACACCAAAACACTACTAATAGGAAAAAGTTAATGCCATAGTGATTGCTGTTCTAGTCCATGGTTGTCTTTGCCACCATTCTTCTGGCGGGGTAATTTCCAGCAGCATTTATTTCAAATAATTTCCAGGCACCAATGCCCTAGCACATAGGCACATCCAGCACAAGACATCCAGCTGCCCTCCCTAACCACTCGTCCTTTAAAGAACAAAACTCTAAAAGCGCATCACCACAGATGGTGGAAGGGGTTATGGAGGAAATTGGACTATTGAGTAGGATTATAGCAGTTGCTATGTTGAGAAAATCAAAGTGGTTAACCTGTAGGTGCAGTGCCTTCTGCAGTGCGATCTTTAAAACATTTGAATGCCTATTAAATATTTTGATAATGGTGGCAATCCCTGGTCAAAAATATTTTCCACATTTACATGCCCTATTTGGAGACTTTCAGGTCAGTAGGGCGTGTTTGAACACAACAGCCACCATCCATGTGGACGGACTAAACCCACAGTATCACCTCAGATTCCAAACAGATGGGATTAACCATCATCAACATCCTCCAGAGACATAAGGGGGCTGGGAATGTATAAAATACAAGTGCTTGAGAATTTAATTAATGAACTGATTTTTCCATCATTGAACCTTTATAGTTAAAGTCAAGTCAGTAAATGCTTGGTAGGTGGCTGAAGAAGTTAGCATCAGTTGACGTTCAACACTTAGAGGGCCACAAAGTTATTAGAACTAACTTCGTTCACAATGTCTGCAGAATCCCCTCAAAGATCTCCATGTAGCTCTGTTTCGAAGGTGTGTTAAGCCAAAAACCCTATTTTGGGAGTTGTGGGTCATGGTTTGCAGTCTCTCAATTTTATGCATCCACCTCACCCTGTCATTTTGGGCTCCTTGAGCTCCATTTGGCGTCCAGTGGGACTTCTCGCATTATACCTTTTGTGAACATGTTATGGAGTTGGACCCAAGGCGTTTAGTCACAGGGGTACCCCTCCGGCACCTCATTTTTACCATGGGCTGATTTTATCACTCTAAACAAGGTTATAGTAGGTTGGTGGGATGATGGATATCCAAAATTAGCCCTGGGGAGGATTTTGTGAAGCTACCCTATTATGGTGAACAAGAGTGGCAAGCTCAACCCAATCAAGCAGTGGCAGGCAGACCGAGCAACACCAATAATTCGTTAGACAGGCCAGTATAAAAATATAGAATAGTTTATTGTGCCTTTAAAATACACATCAAGTAAAACCTCTAGTGAAGAATTTGTCAAATCAATACTATTAAACATATATGACATACATTACTCACTAATCACATTTCTGATGATTGTATCTGCTTCGATTCACATGTGCATATAGTCCGACATCTAGTGGTAAGCGCAGACTATTTCACCTTTTCTTCGAAGATCGAAAGGTACGTCAACATGGGCGATACGAACGCCATCCCTGACTTGATTTGTAGTGTACCCAAAATCCTTAACACTTACAGGTCTCACTGGTTGTTTTTCTTTTGCTGTGCGGGAGCCTTGCAAAATCTGAGAGTACAGAAGAGAGAAGGTCTAAGATCTATGTTGCTTCTACTCCAAGAGGGGAAGAAAGGTGGGCGCATGTGAATCTAAGCAGATACAATCATCAGAAAAAAGATGACCGAGTATTGTAGGTCTTCTGATGCTTGTGAATCTGCTTAGAATCACATGCTGCGCATAAACTATCCGCGCAAGATGTCTTCGCACCGATTGTCCCATCTGAGAATCAGACGGAGTACGGGTCTATGCAGTAGTTTTGCGTGAAAGTATGAACAGAACTCCAGGTTGGTGCTTTGCAAATGGAATCTAGAGAAACATTTGCAATGAATGCTATGGTAGACCCAGTTCCCCAAGTAGAGTTGGTTCTAGGCGTAAAGGGTAGGTCTGTCAACGAGCGAAAGTGTGATGCGTTTAAAAATCCATTTGGAAATAGCCGATTTAGAGACCAGGTTCTCTTCTCTACCAGCTGCCACAGTGACAAATTGGTTTGTCTTTCAGTGGATTAGTCTTTTCAAGCTGGTATATCACTGCTCTCCTAACATCTAGTGTATGGAGGCTTCTTTCTGCTGAGTTAGTGAGGTTTTGAATGAAAGTGCGGAGTTCGACTGAGTCATAAGGAAGTTTGAGATTAAGGTGCAAAATGTATGTGCGCAATACCACCTTATCTAAACGGAATAGTCAGGATTGGGTCTGGAAATGAGAAGACCTGCAGTTCACAAACTATCCTTATCGAGGTAATGGTCACCAGAAAGGCAATCTTAAAGGTGGGGGCCTTAAGGCTAGCCTTGTGCATCGGTTCAAGAGGGTCTCATTAATCTTGAGAACATTCAAGACCCACCCAGGACTTGGGTTGGCAATAGGAGGGTGAAGTCTCTTAACCGCCATCCATGAAGGATTTAATAAAACTAGCTTCCACCATGAAATCTTGCTCTGCGACGTGATATACACAGAGCAGCAAGGTGGACCTTTAGAGAATTGAAAATCAGTCCCGAGTCTAAAAGGTATGTTATATAAAGGACTATAGCTTTAGAACAGTCAAAAGTATGGCCGTTCTTAGAATTGCACCAGGTGGCAAAACGCTTCAACTTATTGGAGTAACACTGACTGGTGTTGGGTTTCCATACCTCTCTAAGTATGTCCATACATCGGAGTTGGAGATGCCCATACTATAGGACTTCAGGAGCCAAGCTGCTAAGTTGTGTTTGGGGGCACAGATTCAGTGTCTCCCCCAGTCTTGTGACGGCATATTGCATGGGCATGGAGGTTTCCTGGGAGAGGAGACCAACATTCTCATGGGATGGGAGAACCATGGCTGCTGAGCCCACATTGGTACCACCAGGATCATCGTGATTATTCCTGGTGCACTATCCTGTTGGGAATCCGGGTTAGGGGGGTGGTGGACGTTGAGTGTAAGCAAATCTCCCGGACCATGTTATCCAGAGACCGTTCCCTTTGGACGGCTTCTGTGGGTACTTGGAGGTGTAATCTGGGCACAGGGCATTCTCCAGAGTCACGAACAAGTCGATGTCTGGAAAACCCCACTCTGCAAAGACGGATAGCACTAGAGTGCGTAACCCCGTTTGTTCAGGTAGTACGTAGCCGTGGTACTGTCTGTAAGGACAAGAACCGTCTTCCACTGTGGATGTGCTTGGCAGGCTTTTAGGGCTTTAAACACTGCATGCAGTGCCAACAGATTGATGTGATGGATGCTACAGATTGTGTTGAAGAATGTGATCTCCCCCCCCCCCGACAGATGAGTCCATGGTGAGAGGGCCTCTAGTGTGGGGGTGATTGTAGTATTGTTTTTTTCCCCTGCAGAAGGTTTTCCCTTCATCACCACTGCAGAGACTGACCGAGGGCTCTTGTGAGAACCACTAGATTGTCCCACTGGCTGCTGGCCCAATATCATTGGCTCAAGAGCCACTCCTGCATGGGGGTCAGGCGAGCGTGTGGAACTAGGAAGAGCCCAATCCCATCCCCAACAGTCGCATGGCCTTGCGTACGGCTACCCAGTGACTGGCTATATAAGGAGGGCTCTGGAACAGCATGTTTTGAAACCTTTTGGAGGGAAAGCTGAGCCAGTCTTTTGTCCGAATTGGGGCTCCTAGAAACTGACTTGGCTGGGGGCCCTAGATTGAAGAGGAGATACTGTCCACTAGGCATTTCCAATGCATGCTCCGTACGAGTCTCCAATTATCAGCCAATCGTCAAGGATCCAAGGGGATGGAATGCCTATGCAGGTGAGCCACTGCTACCGCTAGTACCTTTGAAAACACCCTTGGGCTGAGGTAATGCTGATGGGGAGAACATTGAACTTATAGTGAGTGTCCTGTCTTGAACCAGAGGTACTTTGTGCGCTGGCAACATTGAAATATGAAAGTATACATCTTTCATGTCCAATGTGCTCAAGTAAACCTGACAGCAGTGGGATTACTTCCTGAAGGGTCGTCAGCCTTAACTTGTGGTTTGACATATTTGTTCGCAGGATGCAGGTCTAAAACAGGGTGCATGGTTAGATCCTTTTTGGGTACAAGGAAGTATCTTTATATATAAAGCTGAATGTATGCATGTTTGTCCAGCTATATAAATCCACACCGTTGAACCCACTGCTACCAAATTTTGCATGTCCTCATTTGTCTGGAGCAAGATTGTAGTCCATGTTTGGATGCAAAAAAGGTACTCTGTCGACACCCAATTCACTACAGTAGGTGCAAGAAGGTGGCACAATTTAATGTCTGCTCATGACTTGCCAAGGGACATGGCGCTGGAAAGCGATGGCCGTTGCCTTGGCTCCGACTACGTGGGCATACATGTTGGCCGGAAGCGGCTTGTGCTGGCCCTCGTACGCTTCTTTGATGGCAGAGATCATCCAGCGGGATATGGCAGCCTTAGAGACCCGATATCCTGGCCTGGAGCATCCGAAGGTGACAAACGGAGTCCGATTTGCGGAAGCCCATGGTCCTGTCCAAGTAAAATTTCAGGGCACGCCCGACATCCAGGCAGTGCAGCACTCTGTGCTTCGTCATTGGGATCGGGAAAATCGTAGGAAGGACTATTTCCTCGCTTAAGTGGAAAGCAGACTGAACCTTAGAGCCACTCACTCCTTTCACATGTTCAAAACCACTGTTAAACTCTGGCTACAAACTAACGACCGCTGACTCCTATCCTCTTAACGACCTGTCTCCTAGACACCTCCCCTTTCCCTACGACATCCTCATATCCCTTTTTTTGTCACCTATAACTGTAAATATATCCCAACATCCTGTATGTAACTTTTAAGATCTGCCTGTAACTGCAACTTAAGAAATGCCAGATAGTTATGTAACTGCAACATAAGATTTTCACAAGCACCCAGTTGCTTAACGGCCCAGTGCGCTCTATAACCAATACAATACAACCATGGGCAGAAATGCCTGGTGCGCCCGCCCGACTACCTGGTCCTTGTGAAAGGTGGTATAGGGCTCCGAGGCGACCAGCGCCTGGATCTCGCTGACTCTACGAGCCGAGGTAAGGCCGACTAGTAAGGCTGTCTTGATGGTGACCAGCCCGATGTCCACAGACGCCATTGGCTTGAATGGTTTGTGCGCCAGTACGCCCAAGACTATGTTAAGGTCCCAAACATGGTGCAGTCTCTTGACGGGTGGGTTGAGCCTAGCGAGACCCATCAGATGTTTGACGACAGGGTTGGAGGAGGATAAAATGCCTGCCTCCGAGTTCTTGTAAGCCCCAATGGCTGCAAGGTATGTACAGCAGGTGTCCGCCTGTACGCCTGAATGAGCAAGGTGCGCAGAAAAGGAGAGCACGTCGTCCAAAGTGCATGCCAAGGGGTTGATTCCCTTGGAGACTGCCCACTGGCAGAATCTGGTCCATTAGCTTTTGTACTGGGCCCTGGTAGCTTTGTTCCTGGCGTCCTGAATGATATCCAGATTGGCCTGTGAGAGGCTAAGGTGCCAAAGCATTACCTGCTCAGGTACCACACTGTGAGGGCTAGTTTCCCTGGCGCAGGGTGGATGACTGACCCCATGCTGTGCCAGATGATGTGCTGGGCACATTGGGCGGTCAATCGGGACACCTCCAAAAGACTGAGTAGCTCCGAAAACCATGGCCTGGCCAGCCACCATGGAGCTATTAGAATGAGGAGTTGGTGAGACTCCTTACTTTTGCACATTACCCTGTGGCTCAGGGGAGAGGGCAAAAAGGCGTAGGCTTTCATGCTGGACCACTGGAGGTGAAACGCGTCGCCCAGAGAGCCGGGCCCTGACCATGCCAGGATGTGAACTGGGGACACTTCTTGTTGTGCCAGGTGGCAAAGAGATCCACGTGGCGGTGACCCCAGCTGTTGAAGATATCCTGAACAAGGTTGTTTAGCTGCCACTCGTAATTGTCCGCTCCCAGTCTGCTGAGCCTGTGAACTTCCAGGTTGGATTCCCCCAGGAGGTGGACTGCCGTAAAGTAAATGTCGTTTTCCAGGGCCCACTCCCACATGCTGATTGCGAGTCTGCACAGAGGAGGGGATCTGGTGCCTCCCTGCTTTTTGACATAGTACATGCTGGTCGAGTTATCTGTCTGGATGAGGACAACCTTGCCCACGAGAAGTGGTAGGAATGCTCCGAGCACAAGCCAGATGGCATTCAGCTACAACCAATTGATGTGGTATTCCTGCTCCTGTCGAGTCCAGGTGCAGTGGACCGAGAGATCGTCCAGAGTGGCTCCGAAGCCCTCGAGCAAGGAGTCTATGGTGACCTGTGGAGAGGACGGCCGAAAGGGCTTGCAAGTTCATAGGTTGCAGTCCCTGGCCCACCATGTTCGGTCCAGGCAGAGGAGCTGGAGGAACGTTGATCATTTCAGATTGAGAGCCCCGCTCCAGATTCCATGAGGCCGCCGAGTGCAGCCGAATCCTCATCCTTATTAGCTGTGCCGCACACAAGACTAGGACCACTGCCATTAGACCCAGGAGATGTTGGTACCACCATGCTGAGGTCCCCTCTGCTGAGGAAGTGGGCGGTGGCCCTCTTGATGGCAGTGATTTTGTCTTCTGACGGGAAGACCTTCTTGTAGCACGTGCCCCAGATGAGGCTCAGGAATCTCAGTCTGCGTAGGCTGCAGCTGTAACTTGAGATTGAGCGAGAAGCCCAGATCGTGTAGGGTGTTCATAAGGGCATGGGTTGAGTGTTGAACCACTTCCGGAGAAGTAGCCCCGACAAGCATGTCGTCGAGATATGGGTAGTTGTGGGTGGAGGCCCTGCGCTCCGAGGAGGGCCGCCACAGCATTCATGAGTCTGGTAAAGACCCTGGGGCCGAATTGAGGCCAAAAAGGAGGACCTTGTATTGAAAATGGTAGCCCAAGATCCTGAACCGTAGGAAAGAACGATGGTGTTGCCAAATCGGGACATGTAGGTACGTGTCCTTCAGATCCAAGGAGCACATCCAGTCTTCCTTGTCCAATGTCTCCGCTATAAAAGCCGGCGTAACTACCTTGAATTTTTGCAGGGGTAAGGAGAGGTTGAGTGTGGAAAGGTCCAGCACACCTCTCAGGCGAAAATCATGGAGTGAAAGCCAAAGCCTTGCTGGGACTTCCTCCACTGCCTCGCTCTCTACAAACGACCGGATCTCTGCCAAAAGAGTTCCTGTCCCAACCTGTGGGAAAGGGGAGGAGAGGCTGGGATAGTACGGCGGTACCCCGTGGATACTATGGATAGGATCCAAGGGCCAGTAAAATTATGGTGTCAGAAATGTGCATGGAGAGCAAGCCTGGCCCCCACCGGAGACATGTGGACCCGAAGGGGCGTGTCATGCTTTCTTTCTCTCGAAGGCTGTCGCTGAGGGGGGGACTGGAAAAAGCCCTTATTCACCACCTCCCCACTTTCTTGTGTTGCTTGCGCTGGCTATGAGACGGCAAGCAGTCTGACTGCCTGGATCTGCGTTCAAGGAAGCAGTGGAACCCGCATTATGTACGACCCTTTCTGAGCGCTGCTGAGATTGTGTGCACGATTTGGGTGTTGTCTTTGTAAGGATGGATGACGATTTTGCCGTTTGGGAGTGGTTTTTCTTTTTGTCCAGCTCCTCGTCCATAGAGGAGTGGAAGAGGGAGTCCCCCACCTTCTAACGGTAGATCTAGAAAGCGCTCCCAGACATTCGCGTTGAATTTTGTTGCCTGTAGCCAGGCTGTTGTCCTCATGTCTGTGGCAATACAGATGGCACAGCCTGAGGTATCGATATGAGCCACTGGATTCAGTGAGGTCATGTCCCACCAGCTTGGCTTCAGCTAGTCCCGCCTTAAAGCAGGATTGGCTCTCGGTGCGGAGTTCCGGGAGGGAGTCTGATTTCCTGCCATAATCTCTGGTTGGCGGCAGCCAGCATGGCATCAGCGTTGGCTTGACGTAGATGTAAAGAGGCGTTGGAATAGAGTTTCTTGACATATGCCTCCAAGATATCCTTGCCTATCAGCTCTGCAGAGGAAGAGGCTGAGGACGACTGGGGCTTGGAGTATAGTGATGCCGCAGTGATCACCAAAGAGTGTGGCTGAGGATGGGCCGAAAGCAAAAGTGTATCCCCCTCCACCTGTCTGTACTTGGCATCCAGGCGTCGATTAACCGGCTGGGCCGAGTGGGGTTTGAGCCAGCCCTTCTTGGCCAGGGAGACTACATCGGCCTGCATAGGAATCCTCGATTTGTCAGAGGGGCGTCGCGTTAGCCTTCAGCTAGAACCCCCTCTGCCGGCTGCTCGACCTCGTGTTGGTCGAGGCCCAGGTACTCCGCTAGACCAGCAAGACGTTCGTGGAAGGCCCTGGCTGAGTATGGCGTGTCCAGATCCTCATCTGTACCCTGTGGATCTGGAGGATCCTGTGGAGGAGTAGTTGGCGCCGGAGGCTTGGGTACAGAGCCCGTGGCCAGAGGCTGAAGAGGCGGCGATGGCTGCAGTGGAGCCCCCTTTGGAGTCGGCTAGGAGCCGGAGGAGGTGGCTGCGCCAGGGCCAGGGGTGTTGGCGGAGGCATCTGTGGTGCCACTAGCATTGCGGGTAGGACTTCGCTGATGGCGTCTTTGATGATCACACCCACCTGAGGTGACTTCATGAGGCCGAGTAACTTCTTGAAGAGCACCTCCTCACTGGCCAAAGAGGTGGCAGGGGGTGGTGAGGGGGTAGTGGGGAGCCGCTGCATACCCTATCCATATGGGCGCAAAGAAAAGCTGCCCTGCGCAAATGAGGGGTAGACTTAGGCCACGTACCTGGTTGAGGCCAGTCCCACCTTGACACTCGTTCTTCGCCGAATTTCTGGAATGGTGTTGGACGGGTGGCTCTTTCTGGTGCGGCGGCCATTCTGTCGAGCAGCCTGCCACGTGGTGCTCAACCCGCTGGGTCCGGTCTCGTCCAAGACTCATGCGTGTGGATCATGAGGCCTACCCAGCTCCTCAGGCCTAGCCCCGGTAGGTGTGCCACCCTCAAACTGGGGGTCAGAGCTGCATTTAGGCACCTCCTCGGACGTATTGCCGATATTAGGGCGCAGCGCCCCAGCCATGATGCTGGAAAAAGCGCGGAATCCCACGGGTGAAGACCTGGTAAAAGAACCTTCCGTCCCTCAACACTGCGCCTGGGAGGATCAGAGGATCCTCAACCCCAAAGGCTGGCAGCTGAAGCAGACTCGGTGCACATGCTGGTAGAAGGACCCGACAGGTCCCTCCTGCACGGTAGTCCACCTGGGAAGGAGTCTCCCTTGTGGGGTGCAATGGAGAATATCGGCCCTACTTTGGGTCTGGTTCGATGCTTCACAAAGTTTTTGATCCTCTGGAGGCCACCTCTGGAAGAGCTCCCTCCATCGGTCTAGTCTGTTCTTCAGCGCCCTCGAGGACAGTCACATGCCGAACAAGATTGCCAACCGTGGTCTGGGCCAAGGCAACGTAGGCAGAGGGCGTGGGCGTCTGAAGTTAGGAAGAGCCCATTGCAGGATGGACACCTGCTGAACCCTGTAGAAGTCGACATGTGCCGTGGAGGAGCAGGACACCGGAGGACTGAGTACCGGAATGATAGATAAGACAAAAGATGAAGTATCTGCGTGTGGAATTACATGGCCGAACCAAACCCAGGAGCGATGGTGAATTCAGCCCGTTCCAGTCGATGCGGAAAAGGGGACTGAGGTGTGGTGCTGGAGGGCGGAGAGAGAGCAGCGCATGCTCCCTGGGCTGCACCCCTGCACGCCTCTAAATTTAAATAAATTATATTCTTGTAATCCTTTGTTGCTGAATTTATTCAATTGCTCCGTGTGGTTAACTACTATTACACAATGCCCCTCTTCCCCCCCCCCCCCACCCATCTCCCACTTCAGCCTTCCTGGTCAGTCTACATTAACATGATCTAGTTTAGCTACACCGCAGTGTCAATAACCCTGTTCACCAACTAGGGTGCCCTAGGAACTCGCCTAGGGCTGGTTCGGACAATCCATCTCAACACTAGCAGACGATTACTAGGTTTGACAGTCCAGACACAGTGAAGATCCAGCAGAAACAGCAACAAAACTAGGCTTCTTGAAGGATGCAGTCCTTAGGATTAGAGAGTCCACTTGAGCCCTGTAGGCCAAGGTTGCACAATAAAAGCTTCAAGAAAAGATTCAGCAAGTCCCACTGGATCAAGGGAATGGGGTGCAGCACAGGGTATTCTGATTTTAAAGCCCAGGAGATGCTGGTGCACAGCATCTGTTCCTTCAGACAAGACAAATTACTTATGCAGCGTGTCAGCTGATGTCCCAAAACCGGGAGTACAGACTAACAACCCCCCCCGCCCCAACCCCCCCACACATCATTCAGCATTTCAGCCACCAGTCAATCAGTGCTCATCGCCACAAGCAAACCTTTGTCATGTTCTTGGAGGACAAACAGTGGGATGAGATTTCCAGGGGAGACCCAGGAATCGCCAACCCCAGGTACACCTAGTCAAGCCCGTGTAACTGACATGAGCTTTGGCCAGTAGTTCACACAATACTTCATGATTATTCCAAGTCTCCACCAAACCACAGGATGGCAAAGCACAGTGCCAGGTTACAGAATGTCAAACTAGAGATTGCCTTATAAAGCCTCCAGAAAGGTAAACTGCCTTCTGTGGATTAAAACCGTTGTAACTCCTTTTTATGGTATGCTGCCAGCCATAGGAACGTCTGAGCAACATTACTTGCAGATAGGCTTGGCAGTACTTTAGCTGTAAACCCACCTTTGGGGGACAAAAGGGCCCTGGAAGTGCCACAACTTTAAAGCGTTCAGTTCCCAGTGGGATATGGACAAATCTCACAGAACAAACAGTCGACAGCACTGGAAAAATCAAGCAAGCAGTGCAAGATTTTAAAAAAGTCAGAAAAGCATTTTTAAAAAAAATAAACTGCATCGCACACCCATCGCAAGGACTGAGAAAAGTCAGTCTTAACAGCCCAACTACCACCACTCCATTAAACATCTCCCTAGTAGCCCCATTCACAACTCATTTGTTGGCCTTTTAACTTTCCTTGCTGCCCACTCATCATACATACACATACATCTTACTCCTCCACCCTCATTGTCTTATAGGCAACCATTCTACCTCGCCCCACTGTTGAAATTTGAAAAACACTGGTTTATGGAAATCCATTATCTGCGCATAATTGTCATTTAGTTAGTACATAAAGTGAGGTAGCTGAAGGAGGCTATTCAGTGTGCCTCATAAAATGAAGATCTGCTCACTAAAAACCCTGCATTGCCTTTCTCATGGTACCACTAAGGACAAAATATATTTCTTAAACTGTCAGCTCAAAAGGAAGAACAAAAATGCTCATTACAGAACATTGGAATGAGGGACAGATTTAGAAAGGACAAGCATTAAAAGGAATCCTTTGGATTAATTATGTCAGAGAAGGAAGTCTTTGTTAATTATAGGAGCATAACAAAAATGTATGCAGGATTATTCAAGTTCAAGTGTGGTAAAACAGCATTTTATTCCGATACACTTACATTGGGTCTCCAGAGTGTATGTGCTTGCAGGCAGTCTGTATGACAGATTCACAGGCTTCATTCAAGGCTCTGTCAATACGATAGTCCGCCCCTGGATCAACTTCCTGAATCAGGGTTTGGAGCTGGAAAAAAAAAAAAAAAAAAAATTATTGAATGCCAAACGGGACTTTACAAAATGTAGAGAATATTGCACCCAAGCTATCCCCTTCACTACAGTTACAAAACTGTAAAAGGACAACTAACAAGATAATGCACCTACGTGCTGAAGACCACAGGGCACGGCTCCAATGCAATCTAAAGGGATGTAAAGATTAAGCAGTTACGAGAGGAATTCATATCACACCGGACACCAACCGACTCATTCACACCAACGAAATAGTCAGCCTGGGTCATAGCCATACATACAGTTAAGGGTTTTCCTATACCACCACTGGTGCAGGTTTAGAGGTATCAAACTGCAGTGGACCAGCAGGTCTTCAACAAAGATCAGAACGACTGGTAATGTGCCTGGACAGTTCGGCTTCTCTGAGAGGCAGATACTGGTTTAGAAAACAGATCACCACAGAGACCAAGTAAAGGATTGTCAGCACAGAAACAAAAATACACATTCGGCCATAAGGGAAGACACTAAATATATACATAAAATCTTATCCAAAGTAAACGCCACCAACATTTAAAATTAAAGCATACCATTGTATCAAAATGTTCCACAGTACAGTGAAACCAGGGAGGAAAGGGAATGTTTAAATGAGTTACAGGCAGTGCTCCAGAAAAGATTTGGAAATCAGTATTATACTTCCCATATTTTATTTTTTTTTTTTTTTTAATTGTGAGCAAAATATTTTAGGGAGTAAATAAGTCCCATTCCCAATGAGAGTATATTATAAGTGAGTTAACATTTTAATTAGAAAAATGTTTTGTAATCAATATTTCTTTGCACCTAGTTGTTCATGCACATTAAACTATGTGCACCTCTTTGAATCAGGCAGTAACAATAGTAGTTTCTTTCTGTGGCACTATTTGTCCAAACATATCCATGGAGCAGTGCGTGTGAGAACAATGGAACAAGCGGTCAGTTTCTTGTCTTTTGTCAAGTATTTACACTCCCTATTTTTCATTTTTGTGAGTATGTGCCAATTTTTATGAAGTAAAAGTGGCCGATACACTGAATCTGTAGGGGTTATTACAGGCCTTATGAAGTTTACGACACAAGCCAAGTCCCCAATTCTGCCCTGAATGAAGAGTCCATCCTTAGCCCATGACAAACTAAACCGTAAATCACATGTAAATAAGCAGTTTTATTTACAAGAGGGTTTAGTCAATGTCAATGTTGGGGCATTTGGTGGGGGTCCTGTAGTTTATGGTCTTGCCCCCCCCAATAAGGCTCCCAGCGTGTTTCTAAACTTCTTTGCGCCCCAAGATGATTATACCACCCTGCATTGGTTTAGGGGGATAGACTTGTGTTCAGATGGTTTTCTAGAATCTGGCATGGTGGACAGATATTAGTAGGCCACCCTAGTTCTATTGAACAGGGATGGCAGTAGTTATTTACCTGCAACTCCTTCCCCAGCATGGATCTTACATGGATTCATATGCTACAAATATGATTACGCGGCAGTACACGTATCCCAGAGAGGACGCAAGACTAAGCAATAAAATTACCCCTGAACAGAGTGACCTCATACAAACAAGTTGCGAAGCATCACTTATCCGACACAACTTTTCCCTGGAAGAGATGTGCACAGTAGAATCTTGTGAAGGTGTAAGTAGATTGATATGTAGAAGCCCTACAGATATCCAGCAGGGGACCAGCATAAATGCACGCCATGGCAATGCATGATCTAACCGGAAAGCCATCTAGGAGATAGACACCTTAAATAAGGCCTTCCCATGTCCCACAGGTACAAATTTTACGAAAAACTGAGAAGTCTTTCAAATGTCCTTTGTGCCTGCAGCATGGAATGTCAAGGCACACGCCATGTCCAGAGCATGTAAAGATCTTTCAGCAGGCGAAACAGAGTTTGTGAAGAAAACTTGCAGTACCAAATGCTTGTTTAAATGAAAGTGACGGGCCCTTCAGCATAATCGCTTGGTGGAATAACAAATATGGAAGCTTACGTGAGAGCCTGTATTTCACCAAACCTCCTGGCAGAGGTGACAGCCATGAGGAAAGCAGTTTTCCAAGAAAGAAACTTCAATGCAGACCAAAGCGTAGGCTCAAACGGCAGGCCCATGAGCTTAGAGAGTACCACAGCTCCAATGCAGGAAAATCTCTGAAAAGGCCCATGAGGAACACTGAAAAATGTATGCAACCACAGGGAGAGTTTGCCTGGAGTCCAGGTGTAGCTTGATTGAGGCATGGGCAAGGCCAGCCTTGGCAAGCGAGAGCAAGCATAGAAGCAGCTGTGGCGCCGTAAAGCACTATGGAGAAAGCTTCCTTGACCGCGACCACACTGTAAAAACACGTCAGCTTGTGTTTGTAACAGGCAAGTGTAGATGGAGCCCTGGCCTTAGCCAGAATGTTTTTTGCATTCCAAGGGCAGCGAGTAGTGTACAAACTCTAGGAATGCAGGAGCCAGGCAGCAAGCCTCGGACACCCATCCTACACCAGGATCAGATCCTCCGTCCGTGGAGAGCAGGTCTAGAATAGGAGGCAGTCTGAATGCTGGATCCACTGAAAGGTGCAGGTGCTCTGGGTACCAGATCTATCTGGGCCCTATTGCTGCAATGAGTATCATCTTGCAATGGGATAGTTTGTGTGTTGATCACACATGGCTAACTGTATTGGTGGGAATGTGTACAGCAATCGGCCTTTCGATGGAACCAATAAAGTGCCCCCCCTCCCCCTCAGACTGAGGGAACTTGCTGACAAACTTCTGGCACATGGTGTTGGACGCTATTGCAAACTGGTTGATATGAGACTGGCCCCATTTGTTGAAGATCCGAGACAACCAGGCCTGCTGGAGCGCCCACTCGTGGCAGGAAAGCAGCTCCCTGCTGAATGTGTCCGTGGTGGATTTTGAACACCTGCCAAGTGGAACAGAACTAGAAACATCTGCTGAGCAATGGCCACAGTTCCTGTGCCTCCAAGGAGCGGACAGGAGATCCCGTTCCAACCTGCTTCTTGAATACATGGTAGTAGTGTTCTCCGTAAAGATCATGACCACCTTTCCCAAAAGCTGCAGTTTGAAAGACTGGAGATCCCAGAAAACTGCAAACATTCCTAGCACGTTGATTTGCAACGTCTTTTCTGTGAGCCATAGTCGCCTGGTATATAGTTGGCCCGTGTGGGCGTCCTAGCCCTCGAGAGGCATCAGCAAAGAGTTTCCTGATGCGTCAGGGTCCTGCAAGGAGACCCCCGTGACATGTGAAGGCGAATGCACCACACTTCAGGGCGTTTCCGAACGCTTGGACTATCTCGTCATTCCATGAGCCGAAGATGTGGTTCCAAATGGCGTCCAGGAACTCCTAAAAAGGTCTCGTGCAACCTGCAATGAGGGACCAGTTGGCTGCAGGAAGACCTCTATAACAGGGATTTGGATCGGACTGCCACCACTTCAGCAGAGGATAGCTTTTGGACCTTGCCTAGGATGGTACCCATCCTTTCCTCTGATGGGGCCCCCAAGCATAAGACTGTCAGGTTTGGCCTCCCCAGGAACAGAATCTTGGGATGGCACCATGCAGGATTTGGGATAGCCTATGGAGAACCCAAGAGGTTAGGGTCTGGACTGTCTCTGCTGTATGTTGCAGAGCCTGGGCGTGAGAACGAGACCGGACCATCCAATCGTCCAGGTAGGGGTAGACATACACTCCCTACCGACAAATGTCTACTACCACCGAAGCCAAGTACTTGGTGAACACACTCTGTACTGATTTGAGGCTTAAGGGTAACTTTGAATTGGTAAGGTCTTCCTTGGATGATGAAGCTTGGGAACTTGCAAAGTTTGGGTTAAGGGGTATGTGGAAATAAACATCATCCAGGTCCAGTGGCGCCAGGAAATCTCCATCTTCCAGTTGGCTGTGCATGTGCTGTAATTTACGAAACTTTAGGAATTTGTTGCGACGCAAGTCCAGGACGGGCCTCCACCCACCTAACTTCTTGTAAACCAGAAAGTATCTGGCGTATACTCCAGAGACCCAGAGGTACAGGCTCTATGGCCCTTTTTAGTAGCACAGCTGAAACTTCGACAAGTTGGGCTCTGTGCTGTCTTTTCACAGTAGGAACGCAGGGGCACTGGTCTTCGAACTCACAAGTGTCCCTGCCCGATTACATCAAGCACCCATTGTTAGGGAGAATTTTCATTTCTATGCTAAAATCCTCCCACCTTAGAGACCCCCAGCTCTTTTGCTGGACATAGGACTTTTTAATTAGTGAGTGGGACCTTTTTCTCACTCGTGTTTTCCCCCCATTTGGGTTTTAGGTTCAGTTTGAGTCTGAAACTCCATAGGCATCTGCTTTTTTGTATAGTGACAGCACCCTCTGTGCAGTGTCACAGAAATCCTGTGGATTCCTCTTAAGGTTTAAATACCTTTTCTTCTGTGAACTACTGTTGCCAAGAATAAGTAAGGTGAAATTGATATTAGCCTTCTGCTTGGTTGATCCAGCACACACCATCTTATGAGGAGTGCTGGAGGGGGTTACCTAGTAGCCCCTTATTGTACTTTCTCATGTAACATATTTGTTTACCCTCGCTACTTTAAATGGCTGGTGGCAGTGGTTTTAACATTGTCAAAATGGCTGCTTTCATTTATCGCCAGTTTGTAAGTTCTTTCTTGGCTTTTACTCTGTGCGTTGACAAGTCTGAGCCCTCTGTGCGTTTTGCCTTTTGCAGGCTTCAGCCCTGAAGCCCGCCACAGGCTCAAGTGTGTATGGAAGGACAGGATGTGAGTGAGGGGTCCTGAAACTGTCCATCTCTAGGTGTGCCCGAAGAAATCCAGTCCTGATTGGCCAGCTGGCTGTCCAGGAAGGACAGCCATCCTCCTGTGGGATGGACAGCCTAGGTCTTTTAATGAATGAGAACGAGCTTAAAAGACGTGGTTCTTGGGACGATAGACAGTCTACCACTGGAAGAAACATCCAAAGCAGAAAAAGCAAACAGAAGCCAGCTGTAACCTGCTGGACCTTGAAGTACTGGTGTAACCCTGCTGCTGTGCTGACCTTTTTCAAATCGACAGAGGCTCCGGAAGGTAAGACTTCTTCCTGTGGGTTAGTGGGACCAACTAACCCAGAGACAAACTCCACTTTGGCACAATCACAGACTTGCTGTGCCTCTCCGTTGCTGCAGAAGCCCAATACCAGGGGATGAGTGTCCATAACAGAGCAAGGTGTTCCGTGGAACGAATTCAGCTAAAAGCTCCAGGAGCCCCCCCCCCCCCTGTACACTCCAGAATCAGGAAATCCCGATCGATTCCCCTCACCAGAGTGCAGGACCAACAGAGCAAGGAAACTCCAACCAGAGTCAACTGTTACACATCAGTGCTGTTTGCAAAGCGCTGAAACCGCCAAGTGTTGCAGAATCGAAAAGAGCCTGTAGCTGCTGAAAACCTTCCCAAGTACCGCTGCAGGAGCCCTCCAGATGTCCTCCCTCTTGTCCCCACGACAGACTCAGGAACCAGGGTCTGCTTGGCTGTAGCAAGACTTAATGCAGCTGGACTCCTTTACTAACCAGAGGTACTGTATGGGCTTGGGGGTACTTACCTTCTGTCTCACTTGAGATTTGCACTTGCTTAACTTTCAGGGTTGATTTCAACTCCCCTTTGCACAGGCTTAACAGCTTGTGTTCCTACAATGATTTTCTGAACTGACTGTGAAATACTTTTATCCAAGAAGTGCATCAGAACTATAAACTTTGTCCAAATGACATTTGCAGTCCTGGCTCCCTAAAGGCACTCTTCTGAATTCATTGACTTGGGCATTGCTTCTCCCTCAATAGGTTGTTGAATACTGTTACTGCTGGGAAAGGCTTACCTAGATTTCATTGGAGGATTTGGTTGTCATATTATAAGAAAGGAAGTTACTTACCTGTAACTGTTATTCCAGCATGGGTCTGGCATGGATTCATATGCTCAAGAATATTCCCAGTCATGGGTCTGGGAATCCTTAGTAAAAGAAAAAACAGTTGCACTTTGGTTTATAGGAGAAAGTTTATAAACGAATCAATGAGCTCTGGGTCATACTGCCTATAGCCAATGACTGCCCGCTCCCTAAGCCCCTCCTCTAACAGCCATCTTCAGATTTGATAGCACGTAAAGTGGCAGTACGACCAAGAAGGGCCGCAGAGGGTCCGGGGGGAGGGTTTGCATGTGAATCCATGCCAGACCCATGCTGAAGAACAGTTAAGTAACTTGTTCCTTCTCCAGCATTGGGTCTGGCATGGATTCACATGTTCATGAATAGAGAATACATAGCAGTACATACATAACCATGGGAGGTGGCAAGGCTCAACAGAAGCAATTGCCTCCGTACCAGACTCACCTTCAAGCGAACAGGTTGCGTGGCATTGCTTGGCCGACTCAAGACTCCTCTTTGGAATCCCTGTCGATGCAGTTTAATTTCGAGAAGGTGTGCATAGACTTCCACATAACAGCCCTGCAGATGTCCAGCAGGGGCACACCAGACAGGAAAGCCGTTACAGTGATCACTCTGGTGGAATGGGATCTCGGACGGCCAGGCAACGGTCAGTTTACCAACCGGTGACAGTGGGTGATGCAGCCGGAGAGCCACTCTGAGATAGAAGCCTTGGACAAGGCCTTCCAATGTTTCACAGGACCAAAGTTCACAAAAAAGCTGAGAAGTCTTCCGGAAACTTTGTGCGGGCCACATAAAACGTCAGCGCTCGCGCCACATCCAGCGAGTGCAAAGTCTGTTCAGTTTGAGACAAAGGAATCGGATAAAAACACAGGCAGCACACCAAGGGCTCATTTAGATGACATTCCGATGGAACCTTAGGCATAAAGGAGTGGTGCATCTGCAGCACCACCTTCGCCTCGTGGAAAGTCAAATAAGGCCGCTTGCAAGACAGCGCCTGGCTCTAACCTACCCTCCTGGCAGAGGTGATGGCCACGAGGAAAGCAGTCTTCCAAAACAGGAACTTAAGCAGAGCTTGATCAATCGGCACGAATGGGGGCCCCTCCCCCATGAGCCTAGTCAGTACCACCTTGAGTTCCCACGCCAGGGCAGGCGCCTTCACCGGTGGGAACGAATGGAACAATCCTTTGATGAACTCCTTCACCAGACAGTGTGACCAAAGCGAAGACCATCCCAGAGACCTGGTGTAGCAGGAGATAACCGCCAGATGTAACATGGAGGTGTGCACCAGTCCCCACTTAGCCAATGACAATAAAGAAGGACGAGGGGGTGACCCTCAGAGGGTTAATCTTCTGCGACCAGCACCAAGTTGCGAAATGCTTCCATTTGTGTCCGTAAAACTTCAGAGTCAATCACGCTCTAGCTTTGGCGAGGCCCTCCCTGCAGTTCGCAGCCAACTCGTATCGACCAAACTAATGCTGCAGGAGCCAGGCCTTCAGGTTCAGCAATCCTGGGTCGTGGTGCAGGATTGTGCCTCCTTCCCTCGTGAGAAGATCTGTGACCACTGGCAGCTTGACTGGTGGAGGGGACGCGGACATGCTGAGAAGGTCCGGGTACCAGATTTGCCTGGGCCACGCTGGCGTGACGATCCTGCACCAGCTCAATCCGAGTTGAATGAGGACTTGTAGCAGCAGCAACTGAGGGAACGCATACAGAAACAGGCCTTCCCAAGGGAAGGAGAATGCGCCCCCCCCCCCCCACATGCTCCCCCGGCTGGGGCAACCTGCTGGCAAACCTCTGACACTTCGTGTTCGTCGCCGTTGCAAACAGATTGATCTGGGGATTGCCCCATTTGAGGAACAGTTTGTCCACTTGATCCTGCCGAAGCTCCCACTCATGGCAAGAGCGCAGCACTCTGCTGAGAAAGTTGGCGACTTCTTTATTCCTGCCAGATGGAAAGGAATGAGGAAAATGCCCTGGGCGACAGCCCAGTGCCACAACTCCTGCGCCTCTTTGAAGAGTGCTTGGGACCTGATGCACCCCTGCTTCCGGATGTATTGTGGTGGTATTGTCTGTGAAGACCCCCCACCACTTTGCCCTTGAGAGACGGAACAAACAACTTGAGGGCCTAAAACATGGCCTATAGTTCCAGGATGTGGATGTGCAGCTATTAGGGAGAATTCTCAAAAATGTGCTTATTGCCTCCACCTTAGAGACCCCCAGCAACTTTGCTGGATTTTGAGGACTTGATTTTTTTTAACCTGAGAGAGCGAGACCCTTTTTCCCCACTCATGTATTTTATGTGATACACAGTCTGTCTAACCAACTCCATAGGCATATTTTACAATTGTGTCACAAAGCACCTTCAGTGCATTGTGACAGACATGTTTCACATTTCCCACGGTTTAAATACTTTCTCTGATCAACTACTGATTCCCAGAATAGCGGAGTGAAATTGACCACTTAGCCTTGTACATTTCTAGACCCAGCACACCCAATCTTACAATAGAGTGCTGAAGGGGTTACTTAGTATCACCCCCCATGTCTAGTTACTCAAATGTTAACCTTTCCTCTCAGAATGGCTGCTGGCAGTGGTTTTACAATGCACTACCATGATTTACCCAGACCGCGAGATGTTTGCAGCTCCGGTAACGTTAAATCGCGGGAGCCATGTCTTTCAAGACTGTGTCTGAGCCTCCTTTGTTAAACCGGGTCCTGGTCTTTTTTTGCCATTTCTTTGCGGAAAAGTCCTTCAAGTTTTTGCATGCCAAACCAGGTTTGGCCTCTTTGTTCATTTGTCTTTGGCGGCTTCATAAATGAAACCCACCTCTGGCTCCAGAGTGTCTGGGGTAGGCAGTAAGGGAGGTGCCCAAAACTCCCTGTGCTTAGTCTCCTAGGAGACGCAAATGCACTCTGTGGTGATTGGCTGGCTGACAAGGACAGCCACCATGCTGGGTGAGTGGCAGCTAGGCTGGAATCAAGAGAACTGAATAAAAGGCAAGTCTCTTGGTTTGGAAGGCAAAGTCGACCACTGGACGAAGGAACCAAAGAGCTTGAAGAGGATGGCTGCTGCAACTCCTGGACCGTTGGTTTGCCCGGGGAAGCCCTGCTGCAGGTCCGAATCACCAAGTTCGCATCGACGGAGAAGTCGTGCAAAGGATGACTTCTCCCTTTGAGTTGGTAGGACCAATCCACTCCCAAGTAAGCCACCTGGACACCCATCTCAGAGCTTGTTGAATTTCCTCAGAGTTGTTGCAGAAAATCTTAGAGCCAGGGAGAGGGAGCCCAGATTGTGTGCGTTGCTAGTAAGCTGGCCTTAAGCTTTTGGAAGATCCTCCGGACTCCAACGAAGCAGGACTGACCAAGCCTGACTCCCCCCTCAGTTGAGTGCGAGACCTCAGATATAAGGAAAGTCCACCTTGACAGCCAGGAACCAAACTTCTTGCCATTTTCTGTACCGCAAGGAGCCGAAACGCAAAACAGCGACAGACAGTAGTTTGCCGGATGCCAGCTTTGCCAGTGCCAGTGCAGAAATCCCTGACGCCCTCCCTCTTGTCCCCACGACTGTTGCCCAGGAACAGTGAGATCTGCAGAGCTGCACAGGAACAGAAGTCTTCAGCTGTATCTTTCTTCTTTACTAAGATACTGTAAAACTAGCCTAAGAGAACTTACCTCTTACTGCGGAAGTACTTGTAACTTCTGCAACTCACAAGTCTAATCAGCTTGTGGCCCTACATTTGATTCTTCTTGTTCTCAAAGACTCCTAAGAACTTGTGCAAAGACTTTTCCATGTACTTACCTGAAGTGCTGCATCCTATGCAAAGACTTTGGCCTATTGACTTTGGCTTAGCCTATTGAATTGAATGACTCCAAGTGCTATCTGAAAGTATTTGCCCTGCTTATGACTTTGTATTTCTTGTGTTCTAATAACTTTTGCCTTTTACTTACTTTAAAGAGTATTCTGTATGCCACCAGTGAAGTATTGATGTCCCCACCCTTGTTACTAAAGTCAACGGTGGGTGTAGGTTGTGTCTTTGGGCCATCCGAATAGGGCATCGTTATTGAAGTATATTTGTGTAACTATTCTATTGCTCCCTTCTGAAGAAGGCTTTATAACTGACAAATTGTTTATGAAAGAAACCTTAAGTGTAAGTTTATTTGAATACCTGTAACTGTGAATCTTTGTTTAACTCCACTACAGCTCACATTTCCACTCTTGAGATAAGCCTGGCTGCTCAACACGCTACCAAAAATAAAGTACAAGCTTATACCAAAGGTTGGGTTGCTATACCTGTAGTCCTTGTTTGTAGTGTTCCCAGAGGGTACTGCATACAAACTTTGCCTAACCGCAACGCCTTATCCTCCGGCAGCAAGTCTTCTGGCGTGGAGATGTCCGGGATGAGCTCCACATCCTTCCAGGGAGGTGTCCGTCATGACAGTCTCCGAATATGGAGGGCTCTGGGAGTCGGTGTCCCCCTGCGACATTGGAGCGCACACCATATTGCTCAACAGAACTCGGTCGAGCACGATCCTGTCGTTGAAACATCTGGACACTTGGATCCAATGGGCGTCCAAGAACTCCTGGAGTGATTGTATCCACAACCTGCAGAGGCGGACCAGGTAGATGCATAACATCATGCTGAGCAGCGACTTGATGGACCTCATCATGGCGATCTGTAGTTTCAACAGCTATTGCACCTTGCCCAAGATGGCCGCTAACATCTCCTCCGACGGAGCCGCCAGACAGGACAGTGTTGAGTCTGGATCCCAGGAACACAGCGTTCTGCGATGGAATCAAGTAGGAGTTTGCATAGTTCACTGAGAACCCCAGATCCACCAGCAGCCGGACAGTCCTCTACGTGTGATCGAAGGAAATTTCCTTTGACCTGGCCCAGATGAGCCAGTCGCGGTAAGGGTACACATGAATTCACTCCAGTCGTATGTGCTGCTATTGGAGCCATGCACTTGGTAAAGACTGTGGGTGCCGACTTCAGTCCAAAGGGAAGAGCCTTGAACTGATAGTGCTTCCCTTGTACGATGAAGCACAGAAACCTGCAACGTTTCACGTTAATGGGGACGTGGAAGTACGCATCCTTCAGATCCAACAACAGTCTCCCTCTAGTTGGCTGAGCACATGCTGCAACGTGACCATCCTGAATTTCTGGGACTTTATGAACTGGAGTCGTCGCAGGTCGAGAATGGTCCTCCAGGCTCCAGTCTTCTTTCTTACCAGAAAGTATCTTGAGTAAACTCCAGAGCCCCAGAGTCACTCTGGAACCAACTTGATCGCCCCTTTTCTTAACATGGCCCAAACTTCCAGCAGCAGCTGGGGGGGAGGGGGGGAATGTGTTCCTGCCGGACCACTGGTGGTATTCGTAGACACTTTCACTGAAACGCCAACGTGTCTGTGCGCAAGAGCATCCATCACCCATCGATTGGTGGGGATGTTTTCCCACGCGCTGACTAAGTTCCCCAGCCGGCCTCCAACTGGTGTGGGCCCCCCCCCCCCCCCCCGACGTCCTGGTGGGTTCAGTCCTGCTTGGAGGCCAGTGCACCGGCCTGTGCATCTGGACAGCGGCCACCTCCAAAGGCCTTGGGGCAACCCTTGTAGGCTTCCTAGGTCGTGTAACGGGAGGGTTGGCGCCAAGAGGACAATCCACTGCCGAAACTCTTCAAAGACATCCCCGCCTTTCCTCCTGAGGGACAAAAGACATGACGGAGGCACACAGTTACCCATCTGATGGAACCCCTTTTCTGCAATGTCCAGGGCCAGGGTGATGGCGTGGTCGAACGCCACCTCACCTTCCTGAAAAATGTCCATTGCCTCTACCCGCTTGTCCTTGGGGATGAAGTCCATTTTGTACCATAGCTCCGGGTCATACCTGGCCAGGATCGCTAAAGCGTTGGCTGCTTTCACTGTCATTGCCGCTGAGTAAATGACCTTCGTCTCATGACGTCCAACTTCTTCCACTCACCGTCAAGTGGAACCGATGCTGACAGGTTGGACTGTTTCTTCCTTACCGCGGCCTAGACAGAGTTCAGCGATAGCTGCGACCTCAGGCATTTCGGCACAGACTCCGGCACCCTATACTTCTCCAAATCGTCCCCCTTTGCCGTAGCCGAGGAGGGGGTTCTTCAGGAGCACCATCCCCTCATCCCAGATGTCCAGGAGAAGTACTGACAGAACAGTCTTCCTCTTTGCCTCCCGGCATTGATACAGGAAGCCTTCCTTTTTCTTCTCCTCTGGTGTGAGATGAAAAAGTTATGACGCACAGGCGATTATACAGTGGAAGGACTCCACTTCAACCGGCGGAGAGGTGCTTGGTAGCAGAGTGTCCACCACTGTGGTTGGTGTCTGTCTTAGGCGTGTCTGTTGCTGTGTCCTGGGGAGGGGGACATTGACAGTTGGAGCAGAGGTGTAGGATGCCTCCTCTTCTGCAGCAGTGGTGGTGATGGCCCCGGTGGAAACGGGGTAGTCGCCAGTGGTGGTGTTGTCTGGATCCTCTTCTGAATCTGACACCAGCGTGTGGAGGGTTGAGAGAATATCCTGTAACGGGTTTCTAGGAGGTACCTGGGGGACAGGGTCGCTGGGCCCAGAGCCCATGACGGCCCCTCAATGTGCTAATTCCCTCTACCTTAGAGACCCCCAGCAACTTTGCTGGATTTTGAGGACTTCATTTTTTTTACCTGGAGGGAGACCCTTTCTCCCCACTCATGTATTTTAATGTGATCTGAGCTTTGCGTTTCTTTTGGTTATGGAGCCTGAAATTCCATAGGCGGCATCTTTTACATTGCGTCACACAGCACCTTCAGTGCAGTGGCACAGGAAAATCTTTCAGATTTCCCAAAGGTTTAAATGCCTTCTCTGGGATAAACTACTGTTTCCCATAGCAGTAAAGTGAAATGGACTACTTAGATTTGTAACTTTCTAGACCCAGCACACACTATCTTACAATAGGGTGCTGGAGGGGTTACCAAGTATCCCTGGTCTAGCTTTTCTTGTAACATTTTTATGTTCCCCTATTCTCACTGAATGGCTAGTGGCAGGGGTTTCGTTTCAACTACCATGGCGTGCATTTACCACGGGCTGCATTCACAGCTGCAGTAAAGCACCCAAGGGTGCCATTTATGTCAAAATCGCCCCAGTTTTTTGCCATTTCTTTGTGGAAAGGTCCTTGAGATTTACTCTGCGCGCCAAACCAGGTTTGGTCCCATTGTTCAGTTTGCCTTGGCGGGATCGACGAGTGAAGCCCACCTCTGGCTCAAGGGTGTCTGGGGTAGGCAGTGAGGTAGGTGCCCGAAACTCCCTAGGAGACCCAAATGCACTCTAGTGATTGGCCAGCTGACTGTCCAGCAAGGACAGCCACCCTGCTGGTTGAGTGACAGCTAGGCTGGAATGAATAGGAGAGAACTTATTAAAAGGCGAGGCTTTTGGCTTGGAAGGCAGAGTCGACCACTGGACGAAGGAACCAAAGAACTTGAAGAGGACGCCTGCTGCAACTCCTGGACTGTTGGTGTGCTTGGTGAAGCCCTGCTGCTGGGCTGAAACTCCAAATTTGTATCGATAGAGAAGCCTCTGCAAGTACGACTTGTCCCCTTGAGTTGGTGGGACCAATCAACTCCTGGACATACATCTCGGAGCTGCTTGAATCTCCACAGAGTTGCTGCTGGAAACCGTATAGCCAGGGAGAGGAACACTAGATGGTGTGCATTGCTTTTAAGCTGGCCAGAAGTCCTCCCTCTTGTCCCCACGACTGAGGTCCAGGAACAGCGAGATCTGCAGAGCTGCACAGGAACAGAGGTCATCAGCTGCATCTTTTATTCTTTACCAAGGTAAAGAAAATAAGTCTAGGAGAACTTACCTTTTACTGTAGAAGTGCTGGTAACTTCCACAACTCACAAGTCTAATCAGCTTGTGGCCCTACATTTGATTCTTTTCTTCAAAGACTTTTAAAACTGTGTGCAAAGACATTTCTACTTAGCTACCAAGAGTGCTTCATCCTATATAAAACTTTTGCCCATTGACTTTGGCCTAGCCTGTTCTACCGAATGACTGTTGTAGGGCACTAAAAGTATTAGCCTGCTTAAGAAAATGTGTGGTTTCTTTTTCTAATAACCTTTTCCTTTTACCAACTTCTAACAGTATTCTGAAAGCAAACCGTGAGATATTAATGTCCCCAGCACCCTTACTACTGAAGTCACCTGAGGGGGTAGGTTGTGTGTGGGCCAACCCAAAAGGGTCTGAAACTAAGTGTACAGTACTGAAGTGTATTTAAATTCCTATTTTATTGCTCACTTCTGAAGGCTTATTCCAACTGACCGATTGTTTATCGAAGAATCCTTGAGCGTAAACGTTTATTTGAATACTTTTCACTGTGAATCTGTGCAACTCCCCTACAGCTCACATTGACCCCTCTTGAAATAAGCCTGGCTGCTCAACACGCTACCAAAACTGTAGTACATGTTTATACCAAAGGTTTCCTATACCTGCAGTCAGATTGGTTTGTAGTGTTCCCAGAGGGTAGTGCATACAAACCTTGCCTAGCACTGACGTCGCCTTTGGCGGCATCTGACGTTCTCCTCGTAGTCATCAACCCCCCCCCCCCCCCATTGCCCCAATCCAGGGTGGGGTGGACAGAAAGTCTAATCTTCCTCAGACAAAGAAATGTCCATGCCCTGGAGTTTCTCTCCACCGCCTCTCCTCTTCTCCCCCCTCCCCCGAATCCCTGCTCCATGTCCTGAGAGGTCAGCCTCGGGCTAAGATCCGGCATACTCTTCTCCGGAGTCTTCTCTACTGGCTTGGCCGAAGCCTTCCTTCCGGGAGAAAGAGCCACTCTTGCTGCCACCGGGGTACCCTGGACTGGGTCAGCCCCTATCGCCTTCGAGAGAGCGGCAACGACCATCTCGATGGAAGATTACTTTTTGGCCTGGATTGCCTGGGCCTTCACAGGCAGGTCGGAGGGAGGCGGCGAATGCGCTCTGTCATGGGACCAGCTTGCGCGGCGACCTTGACGGAAGTGGCCTTGCAGTGCTTGGCCTCATCTTTGGCCCACACAGATGAAGCGCCCTCAGAGGGCTTAGAAGCCCGCTCTGCTTGGCTGGATCCTGATGAGGCATGCCTCTGTGAACCACCCGGGGTAGAGGCCCTGGCCTCGAGAGACTGTCAGCCAGACGTGTCGATCCTTCATCGTGCACTTGGAGAAGACACGGCAGATCTCACAATCTTCTTCCTTGTGCGTCAGGTGTAGACAATACAGGCACTGGGAATGCTTGCCCATGAAAACTTTTAGCAAACCACAGCTGGTGAACAGCTTGAAGAGAAGCTCCGGCGGCCTTTTGCTCCGACATGATCCGGCGCAGTGTAGGCCTGGTGGGCTTCTGAATCTTCCAAGACGAACACTCGACAATTTCTGCCCTTGATGGGCGATGAAAGTTGCCGAAAAACAGATACCCATTATCAGACGGCTAAATGATGGAGCACAGAGGCTCCACTGACCGAAAACATTTTTCCCTCCTGAAAAAGCATGGAATAAAAAAAAGTTCTAAGAGCAAAACGCAAGGCCTCCCAACACTTGAATAGGTTGTAAAAATCTGAAGATGGCTGCCGGGAGGGCGGGAGCTTGGGGAGTGGGCAAACATTGGCTGGGGCAGAATGACCCAGAGCTCAGCGATTGGTTTAATGGAGAAGAACAAGTTACTGAACAACTGGTCATGTTTTTTCGACTAGATGTTCCTCCAACGTATTCCACATCGTGGACATTACATGTAAAAGATGTGGAATACTTTGTAGGACAAAATACATTTGAAAGAGTTTATGAACGAAAAACCTCTCTTTTACTAATTCACAGCCTGACAGGGACTTTTCATGAGCATGTGAATCCATGCCAGACCCCATGCTGGAGAACTGTTCTAACCTTCCTATTTTTCCTGAACCCTTCCCTTCCTGAAACTCAGAATCTGAAAAGTACATTGTGTGATATATTAATGCAATACTATCCTTGCTACTGAAGTCGCTTCAGGGTGTAGGAGAAATGTATTAGCATCTCCAAAGAGTATTCACCAGCAATCTCAATTTTGAAAAGTAATTCAAAAGTTTGCTCAACATTTACAAACAATTGCCTTTTTAAAGAATGCTTTACTAAAACTGAAAATTATTTATAACTGAAACCTTGAGTATAAGTGTTACTTGTACTGACCGATTTCATCTGTACAGCTTGGCTGCTCAGTCACACTACAAACTTGTGTAGTACAGACCAATACCAAAAGGTGGGTTACCTAATAACAAGCAGATGATTCTTGTGTAGTCTCACCCAATGTGAGCAGCAGAAATGTATGCAGTACCCTCTGGGACCACCACATACATTTAGGACTATAAATACAAGCAAAACCAACCTTTGGTATAAGTCTGTACTGCACACTTTTTGGTAGCGAGCTGAGCAGCCAGGCTTATCTCAAGAGGGACTGTGCAGTAAAAGGATGCTATGCAGAGGTCTTACAATCACAGTGTTTCAAGTAGACACTCAAGATTTCTTGGTAAAAACACTTAGTAATTTATTACACAGTCATTTAGAAAACATTCACTAGGAGGCAAATTATGCACAAACCAAACCAATATGTTTGAGTAAATTAGGCTCCCCTGAAATAGGAGCAAAATGGCAGTTCAGTCACTTTAAATAAGAGTACAAAAGGCACAAGTTAATACAATAGATCACAAATACTTTCTTAGTCAGTGCAAATAGTTTCAGTTCACTAGAGGCCTTGATTCAGTTCAATAGGCCTAGGCCAAAGTCAATGGACTAGTGTCTTGGACAGGAAAGAGCAGTTCTTGTAGTAAACGGTAAAGTCTTTGCCAAAGTTCTCAGAAGTAGTGTGTACGAAAAAGAATCATGTTGGGTCACAAGCTGACTAGGCCTGCAAGTTGCCCAAGTTTCAAGCACTTTCGCAGTGACAGTTCTCTCAGTCGGGTTTTTACAGTACCTTACAATGAAGAAACGATGCAGCTGAAGTAGTCCGTTCCTAGCACTTGCTGCAGATCTCGCTGATCCCGAGCTTCAGTCGTGGGGACAAGAGGGAGGCCGTCAGGGGACTCCTGCACTGGGACTGGTCAAAAAGCTGGCACTGGCAAATCTTCAATTTCTGTAGCTGTAGTCAAGCACACAAACTGGTGTCCCTCCTCCCTGGTTATTCGGGTTGCTGCAGCACTGAGGAAAATACAACCAGCTCCGAGAATGGTGTCCAGGTGGCTTACGAGTTGATTGGTTCCCATCAACTCAAAGGGAGAATTCCTCCTTGAAGGGCTTCTCTGTCGAGATGAACTTGGTGATTCAGACCTGCAGCAGGGCTTCCCCAGGCAAACCAAAGGTCCAGGAGTTGCAGCAGCCGTCCTCTTCCAGCTCGTCTTCAGTTCTTTCATTCCAGTGGTCGACTGCCTTCCAAACCAGGAGACTCACCTTTTATCTAGTTTCCTCCATTCATTCCAGCCTAGCTGCCACTCACCCAGCAGCGCGTCTGTCCTTGCCGGACAGTCAGCGTGCCAATCACTAGAGTGCATTTGGGTCTCCTAAGGAGACTAAGCACAGGGGGTTTGGAGTACCTCCCTCACTTCCTGCCCACCCCAGACACTTGGGCCCCAGAGGCGGTCTTTAGTCCTGAAGGCCGCCAAAGGCATTGGAGCAAAGGGACCAAACCTGGCTCGGCGCACAGAGAAACTCTAGAAGGTCCTTTCCAAAAAGAAATGGTGAAAAAAGAAGACCGGGACCTGTTTAAACGAAGGGGGCTCAGACGCTATCTTGATAAACATGGCTCCATCGATTTAACGCTACCGGTATTCGCGGTCAGGTAGTTCATTGTAAAACCACTGCCACCAGCCATTTCAAGAGGAAAGGGTAATTGACTGCTGCATGAGTTTCTAGACAGGGGATACTAGGCAACCCCTCCAGCACTTTATTATAAGATAGGATGTGCTGGGTCTAGGAATTTGAAAAGACTAGTAAAGTCAATTTCACTTGACTTTCTCTGGGAAACAGTTTATCCCAGAGAAGGTATCTAAACCTTTAGGGAGTCTAAAATACATCCCTGTGTCACTGCAATGAGGGTGCTGTGTAACACATGAAAAGATGCCTATGGAGTTATCTAAAACTCCATAATCAAAGAACACAAGTGTAAAACATGCATCAAAATACATGAGTGGGAAAAAGGCTCACACGCTTTCCATGTAAACAAATCAATTCCTCAAAATCCAGCAAAGTTGCTGGAGGTCACTAAGGTGAAGAGAATTAACACATTTATGAGAATTCTCCCTAACATCCATTGGAGTCCCTCCGCATGTCACCACAACCGAGGGTCAGGATATTGGTTACACTGCCACTGCATAGTAAAGAATCCAGCTGCATCTTCAACACTTGGGTACTATGGGGCTTTGGGTAGTACTTGCCTCAAACCAGCTTGTCGCTCCTGTTACTGGAGTGCAGTATCCAGAGCTCCTGTGTTACTGGACTGTAGCATCCAGCAGTGTTCATCCATATCACTTGCCCAGGGCTAAGGCTTGTTTGCCTATAGGAAGTCCTTTCCAAGGTCCCCAACAACCTTTTTGCTCTACCAAAGCATCCCACTTGAAAGTAATTGAAGTTCCTGAACTTTACCTTTTCTGCTGCTGTACACCACTTTGCACCCCTCCTCAACTGACTCTGAACTAGTTAGGGAATTGACTACTAAAGTAGTGGAATCATTGAAAAGTATTACAAAATAGTAAATTGCCATTACTGGTACCTTACAACAGAACTTTGTGTGAATGACTAATAAGTGAATTGAAACATCAAACTGTGTTCCTGACTGGTACATTCCATTGCTATTGGTTTACTTACTTGAAAAAGTGCTGCTAATGTTTTCTATATTGTTGATTACTTGAGCAGTAGTGGTTGTACCAGGGAGACTATTCAGAATGAGGACATTAAATTATTGCTCTCAGTAGCAGAGGGAGACATGCCATTTCCAGAATTTACAAGATACTATTAGACCAAATATCAAAGCCCAAACTGAAATGTGATGGGAGAAGGACTTGGGAGGACGGCGAATGTAAAAGATAAGTACCACAAAAAGTTCTTCAGGAATGCCAGGCTGCAGCTAGTGCAATTGTACATCACAAACAGGGCATACCTTACCCCAGCAATTACAGCACCATTTAAGGGTGCCACCAGACCAGAATGCCCTAAATACAAGGAGGAAAACGTGGAGCTTCCAGACATTTTGGGGATGCCCGATGGTGCAGAGGTTCTCGAAAGAAGTGGCGCATAGAGCAGCCCAGGGAGGCATCGAGCTAGACATCCAGATGCCGGAAGCATGCATGCTGGGCTATTATTGAAGGAATGTTAAGGATAAACTGTTAAATAGGCTTAAAGCTTTGATGTATATACTAGCAAAGCATAGTAGTGCCATGAAATGGAAATATGTGAGGGAACCTAGCATAACAGGTTGGTGGAGGGATCTGGATAAATGGATCAGAGGCGAAACCACGGCATGGGAGAAATCTTTGTGGGAACAAAGGGCTGAGACAAGCATGGACATCCAGCGTTGGTTAGAGTTGACTGACCTTATTGGCCATTCGAAGTAATGGAGAAGTAACATAAGGGTGGTGGGAGGAAGTTGCACCACGTCAATATGCATCACTAATTAGGGGACATGGGCTAAATTGGGAGGCATGTGGTAGAATCGTGTTCGTGAATAGTGTATATGTTGTTAGGAGTTGATAAGATGTGTTTGTTGTAGATTGTCGTGCATAAAATGTAATACAAATTGTAAAAAAAACTTTCTGGAAGGAAAACAGTAACCTTAGCAGGACTTAAGGTTTAAGGGGCATTTTCTTCGAACAGCAAGACTTTTAAAGACCAAAACTCAAGCTAAAAGCAGATCGGAGAGGGCACAGTCTTGAAAAGCAGAACGAAAACACCTGTGCATATTTTCTCGTCTCTACGATGCAAATAGATAAACAACATTGGAGATCCTGTTAAAGGACTCGCTAAAGGGGCACAAGCAGCAGTTTGGTTCAAAAGTAAGTGGAGTTTGCCCTGGACACCTCTATGTGCACTCCGACACTGCACCGACTTCAGATTTAGTTAAGCAATACCCTTTTCCCCACAGTTCCTTTGGTTTGAAGACATTTTCATGGCTGGATTCTCCTCGATGTGGCAGCGCTGGACCCAACCCCTGGATTCCTTAGTCTGGTGATTAAAGGCAGGACAAGGGATGAGCTCTTTCAATAGCAGTCTCAGGAAAGGACCTCTGGCATGGATTATAGCAACTTCTCTGGTCACGCTGGTTTTGTTGCCTTTTCTGCAGCACCAACGAAGGGCACGATTCGCCTAGTCAATTCAACTTGGACGAGTTGGATTGTGTCTCTGAAAGTTCACCTGGAGCTCAGTAAAGAATTGGCTTTAGTAAGATGATGCACTAAGTTTGAGTCGAAGGTCCCCTGGTATTCAGGGGTTTGCAGCTCTGAAACGCCACAGCACCTCAGGTGATGGCTCAGACTGCAGTTAGTCTCAGGAATGGTTGGTCCCACCAGACAAAGGGAAGGAGCCATCCTCTTCAGGGTTCCTCTGACACATAGAAAACGGGGTCAGAACAGCAGTGGTCATATTACGGTGCTGTAAAGGGTCTGGTCATCTTTTTCGCTTACTTCAATTTCCAATGATCAACTTGCCTTTCACCTCAGGAACCTCACCTTTTATTCAGTTTCAGCACACTCCTCTGCAATCTCTCAGTAGTTTAAGAGGCAAGTGAATGTCCACACAGGACAGCCAGACCCCCAGTGAGAGCTGGTTCCACTCAGGAAGACAGAGGGGAGTGAAAAACTCCACCCCCACTTCCTGCCTGCCCAGACACACTGGAGCCTAGGCGGGGGACACTCCAGGGTTCCAGACAAAGACAAAACACTATCACAGAACTTTCCCAACCTGCAGGCCTAATCAGCTTGTGGCCCAACTTACTTTCTTTTACGAACTACTCCTGCGAACTATGGCAAAGACTTTTCTGTTCAACTACCAGAACTGCTTTATCGTATACAAGACTTTAGCCCATTGACTTTGGCCTAACCTATTGCATTGAATAGACTCCTCTGGTGAACTCAAAATATTTGCACTGTCTATTGTAATGTTTATTAACCTATGCCTTTTTGCTCCTACTTCAAAGTAGTCTAAATGCTTAACCATATAGTGTATAGCACTGAAGTATATTTTATGAGTGATATATATTGCCTTCTATTGAATGTTTTATAACCGACTAAAATAAATTAAATGTTTTACCAAGAAACCTTGAGGGCAAGTCTTTCTGAATACCTGTGATTATAGACCTCTAACATTACAGCTCACATTCCCTCTTGAGATAAGCCTGGCCGCTCAGCTCCGCTAGCAAAAACTGTAGTACAAAGGTTGGTTTTGCTTATGCCTGTAGTCTTTGTGTGTAGTGGTCCCAACGGGTACTGCATACAAACTCTGCCTAACAAGGTGTTGCTGGAAAGAGCACAAGGCCCAAGCCGTATCAGTGTTGATGGCTTGCAAAGACTCAGATGGTCTGCCCGAAGAGGTTGTACCAGAAGGTCATGTCCAACACCCTCGTTTGGACATCCTGGTGGAAATTTGTGGCCTTCAGCCAGCCTCGACGACAGAGGCAGACCTTGTTCCCCATCTGTCTGAACACTGTCTGCGATGTCCAGGGCCACTGAAGGCATGTCTGACACCACTTCCCTGTCCTGGAGGGGCAGGGGAAGGGGGGGTACACCACCTCCACCGGCTTGACGTCGGGTAGGAACTCCAGAATCAGGGAAGCTTGTACCACAGCTCGCTGTCGTACCGCGCCAGGGCGTTGGCTGCTTTAATGGTTGGTGCTGCAGAGTAGATGACCGTTCTGCCCATTGCGTCCACATTCTTTCCCTTTGTGTCCAGAGGGACCGATGACGAGCGATTAGACAACCTCTGTCACAGCCGCTGACAGAGTCCGATGACTGTTGCGACCATAGGATCTTGGATGCCAACTTCAGCACCCTATACTTTCTCCAGCCTATCCCTCTTGGCCCGGGCTGTGGCTGGGTTCCACAGGGCCAGACCTTCCTCCCAACTGTCAAGGGTAGGCACCGCCATGATGATTTTCCTTTTGGCTTTGCGTCTCTGATAAAGGAAACCTTCCTTTTTGGTCTATGGCATTAGCTGGAATAGCTTGGATGCTCTGGTGACCATGGCATGAAACAACCTCACCTCATCCGGTGGGGAAGCCCTTGGCTGAGGTGATCTGCCTGCCCTGACAATTCCCTTGTCTGTTGCTTCTGTCCCCGTGGCTGGGTCCCTCACAGGGAAGGCACACTGCACGGGTGTGGAGTTTGATGCAGCGGTGTTGGGTGGTGCTTCCTCTTTTTCGCCAGAGGCTCATCCGGGCCCCAAGCGACTGGGGTTGGAGGCATCCTTTGCTGAATTTCAGACACCAACGGGTGCAGGGTCGAAAGGATATCCAGTGATCCATCTCTCAGCAAAGTTGGAGCAGTAGGCCTACCAGGCAGCACCTGTCATCTCCGCCGCCAGAGTCTCCGCTGTCTGCCGCCCCCCCCCCCCCCACGTTCTCATGGATAATGGATTGTGTGAATGTACGCCTGGTCTTCCTGGTCTGAAGAAGAAACATCCAAGCCTTGGAGTATGGACTTCCCTGAGGCCGCCTCTTCCCCCCCCCCCCCCCCACCCCTCTTTTTTGGCATCCTGAGGGGTCGGATTCTGGCTCAGTGACGGCATCCTCTACAGCCCCAGCCGAGGCTTCCGGCCTCAGGGGTAGCGAGACTCTGGGCGCAGTCGGGGCTACCTTCGCCTTCTTTGGCAGGTCGACATCCTTCCCCTGCATCCTAGGCTTCTCTGGCTTCTTCCGCAGTTTAGCTGGGTTGGCCGGTTAGGCAAGAATTGATGTAATAACCCTGTGGGGGACTACACAACCCTTGTCTTGGTATTCGGTAACCCATCTATTGGTATAGGTCTGTACTACACAGGTTGTTAGTGTGGCTGAGCAGCCAGACTTAACACAAGAGGGGTAAATGTGAGCTGTAGAGTTGTAGCAATAAAATCCACCAATACAAGTTATGTTAACAGTACTTATATAGCGCACCGTCACCAACAGAATTGGTCCCCAGGCGCTCTGGAGGATCTGTAAATGAGAAGGTGGGATGGGTTAGTAAGGTGAACGAGGGAGTAAGATAGTGAGAGGAGTGGTGTACTGTTAGCAGCTTCAACTCAGTAGACACCGTGTGCTGAACTTTGGTGCGAGTATTGGATCAGTGTCAGTCCGCGTGTGCTGTTGGTGAGACATGTGTTGCAGTGTGGTGAAGTGCGTCCAGCTTGTAGTGCGAGAGATGGTTTTGTGAGTTTAAGTGTGCAGAGAGTTTGAGTTTATATTGGTTAGTGGGTTATGTGACTTAACATGCAAGCATTCACAGTTTTGTCTACGTGTAGCACCCGCTGACCTACTCAATTTAGTCTGAGTGTGGCACTCAATCTTCACAATATTATCCAGATACCGCACATGCCAACGTTCACAATTCTATCTAAGTGTTGGACATGTTAACATTCTCATTTCCTTCCAAGTGTTGTGCTTGATAATCTTCATAGTTCCATCTAGGTGTTGCACTCGCTAACCTTCACCATATTATCTAGATGCGACGCAGGGCCAAGTTAGGAAATCTGTCTAAGTGTGGCACATGCTAGCATTCACAATCCTGTCTAGATACGGCGCAGGCTAATGTTCTCAAGTTTAAGTGTGCCACCTGCTAACATTCAAGTTCCATCTAAGTGTTGCACATGCTAAAATTCACAAATCTAGATGCGAAGCAGGCCAGCGTCCCCCATTCCCTCCAGGTGTGACACTTGTTAACATTGGCTAATCTGTTAGGATGCAGTGCAAGGCAACATTTCAAACACCGTCATGGTTGATATCCGGCTGGTGGTCACACCTTTCTAGGTATGCATGGGCTAAATCTATTGCAGTTTATGTTATGGGATGGTAAGGTAGAGTGACAGGTTTTCTGGTGTAGAGTAATTGCTCTAGACCCCACCCATGCCACACAGTTTTTGTTGGTGTCCGTTAGCTGCTGGCTTCTCCTGCTGACACCTGCAGACACATCTTGGAGCCGCCTCTGTAGGAGCCACACTTTGCCTTGGGGCCCTTAGCCGCAGAGGCTGCACGGGCAGAGGGCTACCCTGGGAGGAGCGGTGATGAGGGCCGAGAGGACCAATGGGAGTAGGGGGTGGGAGGGAAAGAATCAGGAAGAGGGCATGGGTCGGTAGGCCCAGCTGACTCAATCCAGGCGCCAATCAGGGCCGTTGTGAGCCGGGATGGCCAATCGGGGACGGTGGGAGGCAGGCAGTGGAGGAAGTCAGGAAGCGAGGGAGGGCTGGGGGAATGAAGGCCGAGGAGGGGCACCAACAAAGTGCAGCTTTTTAGGTGGAGCAAAGGCCCTGAGGGTCTCAAAAGCTTATTCTACTCACCAGGGCAGCAGGTGGGATCTCTGGCTAGTTCGGCTCACCTGGGTCTCGAGCTGGAAAGGAAGCGAGCACGCTGATGTGCACGACTATATTCAATTCACTGTACACAGAGGGACAGCCAATCAGGGTTGGTGGGCGGTCATGGAGGCGGGGGGGGGAGGAGGAAGCTGGGAGAGGGGCCGGGGACACGCTGGGCCGAGCAGTGTATCAAAGTAATACTTACACTCAAGGTTTTAGTTAAAATAATTATTCAATGGTTATTTTTAAATAAGCACTCTTTAAAAATGACAATATGAAACAATCAAAATACATTTCAAAATACTTTTCCGGAATCAATGCAAAGGAAGAAGATACTCTTGAGATGCTTCATGCACACTTCCCTCACCCTGACATGACTTTACTAACTAGGAGAGTAATGGCATGTATATATCACTTGTACACTTTGGTAGATTCTGAAGTTTGTAGAAAGGAAAGGTTAGAGGAAGGAAAAAGGTTCAACAGGTTCCCAGAGCATGTGAGCACTTTACATCTTCCAATGAAAACTAGATAAAAACCTTTCCCAGCAATATTAGTTTAAAAACCAATGCATCACCTATGAGGGACAATAAGAATCAAAGTCAATGGAAGAGAAGAGTCTGCAGGGAGCCAGGACAGCCAAATTCAATTGGAGAAAGTATCTGGAGCCGAGGACCTTCTTAGATAGTAAAAGCCATACAAAGTTAGAGTTTATTGAAGAAAAATCACTGTAGGGTCACAAGCTGTTAAACATGTGAAAGTTAGAGCTGATATCAGCTCTAGAAAAGCAGCTACTGCTAGTCTCAGAAGAGCAAACTAATAGGCAAGTACCCCAAAGTCAGAACAGTATCTTTGGTTAGAAGAGGATCCAGCTGGCTCCTGTCTGGTTGCAGTGATGCAGATCCTGTGTTCCTGCTCAGTCGTTGGGGACAAGAGGGAGGATGTCTGGACTCCTGCAGCAGGAATTCCATGATTGGCGGCAGCTACAGGCTCTTTTCGGATCAGGAGCACTTTGCGGTTTCAGTGCTCAGTAAACCGCACCACCGCGGATCTTGGACACCGGTTGGCCTTCTTTTACTCCGCGAGTCCTGGACTCTATCATCCTGCTCCTGGGTGGTCTGGGGGGGGGGAGGGGAGATTCCTGGAGCTTTTGGCCAGTTTACAGACATTGCGCTCTTGGGGATTTCCGACCCCTGGCACTCAGTTACGGCACCAGGGAAGGTCTTCCAGCAGAGTTGGTCTTGGGGTTAGTTGGTCACACTAACCCAAGGGAAGAGGTTGTCCCTTCTAGAGCTTCTCTTGTCTATCTGAAAAAGGAGTTTCAGCATAGAAGCAAGGCTTCACCGGGCAGGTCAACGGTCCAGGAGGATGCAGCAAGCTTAGTTCACGGTTTCTTCATCAGGTTGTTCTTCCCAGTCTTCAGTCCAAGAAGCCTTGCCTTTAAAGCCTGATCTCCCATTCATTCACAGCCTAGCTGTCACTCACAGCAGGGTGGCTGCCCTTGCAGGACAGCCAGCCAATCAAGACTGGGTGCATTCATGGTTCCCTGGAGACAAAAGACAGGGGAGTTTCAGGCACCTTGCTCACTTCCTGCCCTTGCAGACACACTGGAGCAAGAGGTGGGTTTCAGTACTGGCACCCGCCAAAGACAAAAACAAAGGGTTTAAACCTGGTTCGGCACGCATTGTAGTCCCCAAGAAAGACCTCGCAAACCAGAAATGTTGAAAAAAGACCAGGGCCATTTTTACACATTGGTCACCCAATGGTGCTATACTGCAGCCGAGGATTCAGCCTGCGGTAGAAAAGCACAATGGTAGGAAAATTAAACCACTGCCACAAGCCATTTAAAGTAGTGAGGGTAACAAAAATGTTTACATGAGTAAGTAGGAAAAGGGGCTTCTAAGTAACTCCCCAGCACTCCACATAAGATGGGGTGTGCTGAACCCACAAAGCAAAAAGACAAGTAAAGTCAATTTACTATCCCTGGGAACAGTAGTTCGCACAAGGAAAGGTATTTAAACCTCATGAGAAATTAAAGAATTTCTCTGATACTGCACTGAAGGTGATGTGTGTCACCATACAAAAAGTAGATGTCTATGGAGTTTGTCAAGACTGCAAAAACAAAAAGGGAACCTAATCCAAATCAGATCCAAATACGAGATTGAGAAAAAAGGGCTCACTCACTCCAGGGTTATGATAGGTCATTTATAACATGCTTAATACCCAGAGGTTACTAAGCACGGACCCGGGGATCGAACCTGTGTTGCTCCGTGTCGTCTTGCTTCCAAGGCAAGCACAGGTTAAAAGTAAAAAGTCCCAAAGTCCAGCAAAAGAGCTGGGGGTCTCCAAGGTTGAGGGGAATTAGCATGTAAATGAGAATTCTCCCCAACACCGGTTTCCTCTGAGGAAGAGCTGAATCGATGGCTGGAGATTTTGGCAGATGGTGAGAGATCACGCCCTGGCCATCGCAGGACCCTCTTATGAGGCAACCCCGATTGAAACTGACTTGCAATGCATGGTCTTGTCTTGGGCCCCCATGGATGGGGCACCATCAAAGGGCTTAGAAGCCTGTGCCTCGGACCGGCCGGTCCTGGGTGAGGCATGCCCCAACACTTGAACGTGCAGTAAAAATCTGAATATGGCTGCCAGAGGAGAAGCTTAGGGAGAGGGCAGCCATTGGCTGGGGCAGTATGGCTCAGGGTGCAGTGATTAGAGGAGAAATCAAGTTTGTAAGTGAAAGTGAAACTCTTACCAACTATGCCCAGCCTTACAGCGAATATTCATGAGCATGTGAATCCATGCCAGACCCCATGCTGGCCAAGGGGTTGCAGTTGACCTCTACGCGCACTCCAATGCTCTGGAGCGACACTTCGGATTACGGTAAGCAATACCTTTTCCCCCCTCCACAGTACCTTCAGTTTGAAGTGTTCGTGGCTGGATTCTCCTCGATGTAGCAGTGCTGTACAAAACCTCTGGATTCCTTGGTCTGTTGACCAAATGCAGCACAATGGGTGGGATCTCAGCAGCAGACTTGAGAGAACATCTGGAACAGTACCAGCAACTTCTCTGGTCAGGCTGCGTTTTGTTTTTTTGCTTTTCTGCAGGACCAACAAAGGACACAATTCGTCCAGTCAATCTTCAATTCATGGAGTCCTGCACTCTGGTGAGGGGACTGGGATGCGTTAGATTGCGTCAAGGTTCATCTGGAGCTCAGCAAATACTTGGATTAATTCAGCCTTGGTAAGTCTATGCACTACGTTTGTGTCAGCAGTCCCCTGGTATTCACAGTTGCTTCAAAGTATTGCAAAGGGTCTGCAGGAGTCTCTGGTCATCTATTTTGGTTACTTCAGTTTTCAGTGGTCAACTTGCCCATCACCTTAGGAGCCTCCCCTTTTATTCAGTTTCAGAACACACACCTTTACAATCTCTCGGCAGTTTACTGAAAGAAGAGGGTGGCTGTCCACCTGGGGTGGTAAAAAAAAAAAAAAAAAAAAAAAAAAAAACACAGACCTCTCCCTCCTAGAATGGTAGGAGATGGGCTAACAAAGAACCAGGAGAGAAAGTTTAAAAAAAAAAGAAAGTTTACTTCGAAGCAGCCATTGTGTAGAACCAGGACTGAATACAACCTGCGTTAAATAATAGCACAATTGTCAGTAGAATACGACCACTGCCACCAGTCATAGCTAGAATGTCATCTATGTGACTAAAGTCACAGGAGCAGCGGGGGTGTGGCCTGGCTGGAGGCGGCTTAGCCATGTGCGCTCTGCAGCCCGAAATTAAGCTACATATGCGACCACAGATCGAGATAGATTCCGGGACCGGAATCGGGAGGAGTGCTTTTACAGGATCCTGAAAGTGCTCACCTGTCAATACACTGACCTGGATGAGAAGCCTGCCCTCCTTGGGCAATGCAGAAACATGGCCGCCAGATCGCCCGTAAATGCCTCCTCTCACTGACAGAGTTGGCAGTCTGATAGCGAGGCACCAGTATTGACACCGAAAGCAGTGTCTGCTGCGAGGAGTGCAGAGCCTCCCATTGCCTAGTCGATGGCACCGGCTTGAGGGACAACAGGGGCCCTGTGAGGTGAAATGACCCAAAGGAAAACCGGACCTGGTCAGAGCAGTCACCCGCAAGCCTATATGAAGCGGTAAGCAGAACACCAAGCAGCGCAGGAAGACTCTACCCAGGGATACTCAGAAGGGTGCACATTGGATCCCTCTGGTGAAGGCAGCTAACACCACATGATAATTAGCATACTGGGAAGCAAGCCAAACCATGCAAGCTCAGTCAGACGGTGAGGCTAGCCAATCAAATGCCAGCATGGCAATTGAGTGGACCACCAGGGGTGTACCTTATTGGTTCCCCATTTCTATGGGTGAGTACGCCTTAATGGTGGGCACCAGACTAACTAGGGGGGGGCAGTGTAAAAATGCCATCCCGCCAGACCTGTCTCCCATGGACCTTCCTGTGGTGGTCCAGCAACACCAAGCACCACCTCCTCTCGCACTGCAGTCTAAGCATGATCAGCCACACCGAAAATAAATTCTGGGAGAGCTAGAGAAGGTGACGGCCTCAAAGAAATGCTGCAGCAATCAAAAGGCACCTGCCAACGGCCCTAACAATCTGGACTTATCCCCTGCCTGTGACTCGGACACAACCAGCAACAATGAGCGATGTAATGAGACTGCTCCAATCAAGCAAAGGGATGGCCTCCACCCTCCAAGAGATGAAGGATTCATTTCAGAAATTAGCGCAAAGTGTCCAACAAACTCAAACCAGATTGGGAGACTTGGCATCTGCCTTCTGCGATCAGCCGAACTCATACGATCAGCTGGAAAGATACATGAAGCACTTGAAGCCCATTGAATGTCCATGGATGAGGAGCAGAAAGACCATAAACCGCTCTTGACTTAAATAACATTTGCATAAGAGCTATCCCCACAGAAGTCAAAGACGCACACAGCTATGTTTGAGCATGGTTTCTGAAGCTACTAGGGGAAGCTGAGTTGGATCTTACACTGGATCGGACACAGTTAGTTCCAACTTCCAGCAGCATCAAAACCTCCTACCAGACTTGCCGACAAAGGTCAATTTCTTGAAAGCCAAGGAACATATCTTTCAAAAAGCTAGTAGCCAGGAATCGATCACTTCAGAGAAAACACTCCACCTGTTTCAGGACAGATCCCAATTGACTATCCAGAAACGAAGGGGCGATGCTGCTGCTCACCGCATGGCTTGCAACTAAAAAAGGTCCAATATTGATGGGGCTACCAGTTTCGCATCATGTTGCAAATGGATGGTTACCATCAGTATTCTACTCTTCGTGTGGTGGTTGAGACCAGGAAGATTGTTGGGGAGAATCCTCAGAAATGTGTTCATTCCCTTCTACCTTAGAGACCCTCAGCTCGTTCGCTGGACTTTAGGACTTATTTATCCGGAAGAGAGCGAGAGCTTTTTCACCACTCTTTCATGCATTTTATTTTTATTTGACCTTTTTCTTCTTGTTTAGGAGTCTGACAAACTCCATAGGCATCTTTTTTACATTGGACAGCACCTTCACTGCAAGGTCACAGAAATAGTTTGGGTTTCTGCTAAGGCTTAAATACCTTCTCTTGGATAACTATTTTCAAGAGTAGTAAAGTGAAATAGAAGTAAAGTCAATCTAATCTAACATCACCAGCTGTCATCTCTGCACCAATCCTGACAATGCAGAAACAATAAAACATCTCCTCCTCTAGTGCCCGGAGTTAAGAAACATAAGAGCCACATACCTGTGCAACCTGTGTTCAGACATCTCAGGACTTCTAGAAGAGGAAGACGCCATATGGTGGAACAGGCTAATGTCAGGGGAAAAAAACCCGGTGGACTAATGCGACCGTAAAAATCTTGGAATCCGCTTTCAACATGATCACCCTTCATTCTCCATCTGAGCTGCCCCAGTAAGATCCAGAGGCTAGAGGCTCACCATAAACGTCTCGCAGAAGAACGCCATCTTGCAGACCCAGGAAACGATAATTCCATCTCGTCCACCGTGGTCTACTTGCTTCCAGACTTTCTTTCCGCAGTATGTTTTCCCTTGTTATGTGCGAATCTTTTTGCAAAATTTGCTAAAGCAATTGTAAACAAAATAAAAAAAAGTAGTAAAGTCAATTTTACTCTTTATAGACGCAGCACACGCTACCTTATGGTGCTGGAGGGGTTACTTAGTATCCCCTTTGTCTATCTTCTCATGTAACATTGGTACCCTTTCTACAATTAATGGCTGTTGGCATTGGTTTACTTTTTCCTACCATTGAGGGTTTACCGCAGGCTGCAATTCAGCCGCGTTAAGCACCCATGGGTGCCCATTTTGTCAAAATGGCCCCTTTTTTGCCATTTCTTGTTGGAAAGGTCCTTCTTGAGATTTACTCTGTGCGCTAAACCAGGTTTGGTCCCTTTGTTTTGTTTTTTTGGCAGGATTCACCAGTAAAGCCCGCCTCTGGCTCCAGTGTGTCTGGCAGGGCAGGAAGCAAGGGAGGTGCCTGAAACTCCCTGTGCTTAGTCTCCTTGGTTACAGGAATGCACCCAAAGATGATTGGATGGCTGTCCTTGGAGGACAGCCACCCTGCTGTGCGATTGGCAGCTAGGCTGCGAATGAATGGGAGAGACTGACATAAAAGGCGAGTTCTTTTGTAAGAAAGGCAGAGTCGACCACTGGACGAAGGAATCCGAAGAACGTGGAAGAGAAGCTTGCTGCAACTCCTGAACAGTTTGCCAGTTGAAGCCCTGCTGCAGTGCTGAAGCTCCAAATTCCCCTCAACTAGAGAAGCCCTGCAAAGGACGACTTTTCCCCGTGGGCTGGTGGGACCAATCGACACCAATACTAACTCGACTGGAAATCTCTTTGCTGGCTGTGCTTCCATTGCAGCCTCAGAAACCGAGTGCCAGGGTGCAGGAACACCAGAATCGAGCAAATCATTTAAGTCGGACCAGAGTTCCAGGAAGATCCTCCGCACTCCCTTGAAACAGGAGTAACCAAGCCTGTGCCACAACAGAGTCATGGACCTCAGATGCAAGGAAACCCCAGGTGTCCAAGAACCGCAGTGGTGCTATTCAGGAAAAGCTGAAACCGTGAAGTGCTGCTGATCTGAAGTTAACCCATTGCTGCCGCCGACCTTAAATCGTAGTGCAGGAGTCCTGAGACATCCTGCCTCTTGTCCCCACGAGTGAGGCCCAGGAACAACAGGATCTGCAGAACCTACAACAGGAACAGAAGCCAGCTGGAAGCATTTCTTCAGACATAAGGTAATGTGAACTCAGGGGAACTTACCTCTTGTGTAGCATTGCTTGTTCTCAGTTGAGACTTGCCCTGGCTGCCGTTTGCAGAGTTGCTTGCAGCTTTGCCCATCACAAGCCTCCCAGCTTGTGGCCCAACAGTGATTTATTTTTCTATAAAGCGCTCTATAACCTTCTACAAGACTTTTTACTTACCTTCAGGAAGTGCCTCACTCCATAGACTTTGCTTAATTGACATTGGCTGTCCTGGCTCCCTGAATACCTTTCTAGCCTCTGACTGTTTTCATCTGTCCCTCCAAAAAGTCATACATTCTTTACTGGTATTGCTGGGAAGGGTTAATCTACATTGGGGTTCAAAAGTGCTTACCTGTGAGAAACTTGTTAACCATTGTTTCCTTCCCTACTTTTCCTTTTGACACCAAACTCAGTATTGCTCTAAGTGTATCAGTGATATGTCAATGTCCGCAGTGTCCTAACCAATTGAAGTCACCTCAGGGTGTAGGAAGTGTGTGCGCCATCCTCAAAGGGTACCTGATTTATGCAAGTGTGCATTTTGAAGAATTGGGTTACATATTTGTTCCCTTCCAAAGAAGGTTTATTCCAACTGACAGCTTAAATTAAATGATTTAATCAAGAAACCTCGAGTAGAAGAACAAGTTACTCCTTACCTGGTAACGTTCTTTCGATGGTATGTTCCTCCGATGTATTCCTGATCTATGATATTTGTATCTCCAGCTTGCTGGCCTCAGAATCATTTTTTTCCCAGTAGAAGGCGCTGTGCGTCTACGTCCGTCGAGTAGGTGTTCCTCGACAGCCACTGTATCGACGCCAACGTCATCATGCCTATAAATGGCCACGCGCAGCGTCCGTTGCTCAGTTCCGGTTTGTAGAGTAAGGTAGTTATTGCATGAATGGTTACTACCCTTGAAGGAGCGTAAACTGCAACCACAAGGGAAAAGTTACTGAGGGGATGGATGGGAGGGGCGATAAGGAATACGTGGGAGGAACATCCCATCGAAAGAACGTTACCAGGTAAGGAGTAACTTGTTCTTCTAAGGGATTGTGTCCTCCGACGTATTCCTCATCTATGATAGACTCCCATAGCAGTGGTATGTGATTGGATGCGGGAGTAAGAGATGCCATATTACTCTTTAAGAATGAACAGAGTGTAACACAGCTTTACCAAATCTAGTCTCTTGACTAGAGGAGGAATCCAGGCTATAAAATTTGGTAAAGGTATGTGCGGACGACCATGTGGCAGCCGCACATATGTCTCTAATTGGTACCCCTCTTTGAAGAGCTGAAGAGGCGGCGATACCCCTGGTCGAATGAGCCCTTAGATTTTGAGGGGGCTCTTTCCCTGCCAGTTTGTAGCATTCCAGAATGGCTAAAATAATCCATCTGGAGATGGTTTGTTTGGTTATTGGTAATCCCAATTTATGTCCTGCGTAACCTACAAAGAGTCGGTCTGCTTGTATAATTTTAGCAAGTCTACTGATATAAAAACTCAAGGCTCGCTTAGGGTCCAGCCTGTGTAGCCTTCTCTTCCTCTTTCCCTGGATGGGGAGGAGGATAGAATGAAGGCAAAGTAATCTTCTGAGTAATGTGAAATTCAGAAACTACCTTTGGGAGGAAGCTAGGCTTCACCTGTAGAACGACTTTGTCCTTGTGAAAAATTGTATGAGGAGGTTTACAAGATAGGGCTTGTATCTCGCCAACCCTTCTAGCAGATGTTAATGCTACCAATAAAACAGTTTTGAGGGTGAGAAACTTCAATGAACAAGAGTGGAGTGGTTCAAATGGAGCAACCTTTAGGAAGTTTAAATCTAGATTTAAGTCCTATAAGGGAACTTGGAATGGTCTTGGAGGGTAAACATTAGTTAGACCTTTCAGGTATTGTATTACCAATGGAATTTTGAAATATGAAGGCTCCTCTGCAGTGCGCTTAAAGATCAATAGCGCTGCGAGATAGCCGTTAATAGTGCTAACTTGAAGGCCTGAATTTGACAAATAAAGTAAGGATAACACCGCAGGTGTACCACATGAAAAGGGTTTAATATTCTTTTCTCTGCACCAGCTGCAAAAATTATTCCAACGGCAGCAGTATAGAGTTTTAGTTGCTGGCCTTCTGGCCGAAAGCAACACCTCCATGACGTCATCTGGAAGGTCCCAATCCTTGTACCTCAACCTTTCAGATACCAAGCGTAAAGGTTGAAGGTCTTGATGGCTGGATGGAGAACCTGACATCCTTCCTGCGAGAGAAGATCCTCTGTACGGTAGACGAATTGGAGGGTGGATGGCCATGTCCAGAAGGTTCGGGTACCACGTTCTCCTGGCCCAATCCGGGGCAATTAGGATCATGGTCTTCTGAAACCTTCTGAACCTCCTGATCATTTAAGGAATGACAGGGACCGGAGGAAACGCGTACATAAGTGGGAACTCCCAGTCCACTACAAACGCGTCTCCTAGAGCTCCTCTCGGGGGAAATTCCCTTGAACAAAATCTGTCGCACTTCCTGTTGATACTGGTGGCTACAGATCCACTTGAGGGGTTCCCCAAAGGGCGAAGATCTCTTGAAGGACTTCCTGAGCCATCTCCCATTCGTGGGAGACTGTTCTGCCTGCTCAGAGCGTCCGCTGTCAAGTTCTTCTCTCCGGCTAGGTGAATTGCCTATAGAGAGATTCCTTCCTGAATTGCCCAAAAGCAGAGCTGCATCGCCTCTCTGCACAGTGGCAGTGACCCTACGCCTCCTCTTGTTGAGGTAGTGCATGGCCACTGTATTGTTCGTCATTATCAGGACGTTTCTCCCCCGTACAGACGGCAGATAAGCCTTCAGTGCCAGTCTAATGGCTCTCAACTCCAACAGGTTGATATGTAGTCTGGACTCGATGGAGACCAACGACCGCTGCTGGTCAAGTCGTTGGCATGGGCTCCCCACCCCGTGACTGAAGCATCCGTGACTACTGTTACCTCCGGCGATGGTTGCCAAAACAGTTCTCCTTTCAGAATGTTCTCCCGACAGGCCCACCACTGAAGGTCTTGAGCCAGTCTGACCGGAATCTGAAGGAGATCTGTCATCCTCCCTGAGAATTGTGACCACTGAGTCCTCAGTGCCCACTGAAGGGATCTCATTCTCATGCGAGAATCTGGCACAGGGGATATGCAGGATGCCATGAGGCCTAGCAACCTGAAAAAGTCGTAGGCTGGGAGACGTTGGGCATTTTGAAACCTGGTGACCATCTGCAGAATATCTTGAGCCCTCACCTCTGGTGGCGAGGCTTTTCCCAGGGACGTGTCCAGGACTGCTCCAATGAACTGGAGTCTCTGTGATAGTATCATCTGTGACTTCTTTAAATTGAGGGAGAAGCCCAGCTTGTGAAGGAAGTGGCAGACAATCTAGTTGGATCCGAGCTTGTTCCGAAGAAACTGCTCTGATCAACCAATCGTCCAGGTAGGGGTAGACATGAATCCCTTCCCTCCTTAGACTTGCAGCCACAACCGACATTGGCTTGGTGAAGACCCTCGGGGCGGAGGTCAGCCCAAATGGCAGAACTCGAAATTGATAATGAGTTGCCAATTGCGAACCTCAGGTACTTCCTGTGCTTGGGATGGATTGGCACATGGAAATAAGCATCCTGAAGGTCCAGAGATACCAACCAGTCCTGAAGCTGGGGGGCCTGAAGGATCCGAGAGAGCGTTACCATCTTGAACTTGTCCTTCCTGAGGAACTTGTTCAATTCTCGTAAATCCAGGATGGGTCTCAGTCCTCTGTCTTTCTTTGGTATGAGAAAGTACGGTGGGGGGGGGGGGGGAGGGGGGGGAGGAGTACCAGCCTTTGTTCCTGTCCGCTACAGGTACCGGTTCTATGGCACCTTTCTCTAGCAGGTCTACAATTTCCTGCAAGAGGAGTGGATACGGCACTTTCAGAGAGCTGTTCCCCGGTGGATGGCTCTGAGTGATGCGTAGAAAAGACAGGCAGTAACCTTGGGCAACTGTCTCCAATTCCCAAGCATCTGACGTAATAGCCTGCCATTCCGTCAGATGGCGAGTTAACCGGCCCCCTAGAGGTGTCTTGTGATGGAGACCTCAGAGTGGTTTGGGAGCGGCTGATGCAGTTGCCAAAAGGTAAAGCGGCTCCTGCTGATGCGGCTTTCTTTCCTCTATCCCGTCCACCACGGGTACATTTTCCTTGGCCTCTTTGAGCCGGCCGTCCTCTGCCTCTTCCAAATGAGGAATAATAGCGAAAGGACCTTCCTCTCCAAGAGGATCCCGAGGGACGAAAATTAGTTTGGCGGATTGCAGCTCCTAGTGACTTGGCTGCTGCTTTAGATGTTGGCAGTTTTTCCAAACTGTCATCCGCCTTCTTACCAAACAGGGAAGAGCCGTCAAAGGACATATTTAAAAGTCTGGCCTGTATGTCAGAAGCAAAGCTGGACTTTCTCAACCACGCATGCCTGCGGATTGTGGTACTTGCCACCATGGCCCTGCTGATACTGTCAGCAGAATCAATGCCAGTTCGAAGGGACCCACACATTGCATCTTTACCATCTCTGATATTTAAAAATGCGTCCCTTTCTTCTCCTTCCTGGAGGCAGTCAGCCGCTGATGAAGCACACTCCCAATGAGTGTGGCTGAACCTAGCGAGCGTACAAGTCGCATTAATAGATTTTAAAGCCATGCTACAGGCCGAGAAGACTTTCTTAGCCATGGCATCATATATTTTATCATCCCTATCCTGTGGAGCAGTGGGGTATGCAGATGTACTGCCTGATCAAGTTGCAGCCTGGACCACCAGACTCTCTGGAGTAGGGTGTTTAGATAGGTATTCAGGGTCAGAGGCAGATACCCTGTATTTCGCTGACAACTTCTTGTTAACCGCAGGGATAACTACAGGAGTTTCCCAGTTAAAATCTTTCTCTGTAAGGAAGAGTGAAATGGAACCACAGGATCGTCCTGTGGACCTTTATCCAAAATGTCAGTGAGGTCATCCTGCTGAAAAACAGGTGAAGGTGCAGACCAACCCATGATTTTTATGATTCTTGACATTAGGGTTCTACAAGGTGTTTCAGCATGTTCCCCTGGGTCTAATTTGACAAATTCCACTTCAGGGGGAAGTGTCTAAACCACTTGCTTCCTTTAATACATCCTGAAGGTCTTTCAACCTTCTTTCCTCAGGGTCAAAAGTCTCTGGTTCAGGTGATGTGGTCCTCTGCAGGTCAAAAGGCCTTTCTTGATCTGAGTCTTCCTTTTCCTCATAAATTGAGGTTAAAGGGGGGTGTTCTGAGTGAAAAGGGACAAAACTCATTTCTAAAGCAGAAAGAGCCATCATCACTGGCCTTGAAATGGTCGATGTCATCGACACTGATGTAAAAATCCTCGAAGTTGCCGTCTAAGGCGTCGAGAAAACTGGAAGCGTCCCTGTAGAACTCGAAAGGATTGGAACCCTGCTCGAGTATGTTGACGATGCTCTCAGCTTCGTGTCGGAGGCTCTTGGCCTAACCGTTGGCTGTGGAGTAGCAGTGTTTTTTTTTCTTTTATCGGCGTCAACGCCGGTGTTGACTCAATCGACGGATGCGTCGAAGAACCCTTCGATAACGGCGTCGATGGCGCCGATCTATGCTTCGAAGGGGCTTTCGGCAATGGCGAAGATGCTTTACTTCCCAATGGCTCATGGCGCTTTCGGGTCGACTTTCGACGGGTGCTTCGACTCGCGGCGTTTCGATTTTTTTTGGCTTCTCTCCCAGGGTATCACCCGCAGCTGACTTCGAGGGGGTCGAGGCCGCTTTCTCGAAGACACTTAGCATCTTATGTCTGAATTCCTCCCACTCAGCCCGAGAGCTGTGTTTTGTGGGGAAATGTACTCTTTCAGGGGAACTAGAAGACGACGACAAAGGAGATCTTCTATGTCTCTTTTTCGAGTGTCTAGACCTCGACGAGTGGTGGGAGCCACTTCGAGACCTAGACCGAGAATGCTTTTGATGGTGAGGAGACTAATGTCTCGACTCTACCGTGGAAACTTTCGAGGAAGTTAAAACTGACTTACCTCTCTCGAGCTTCCCCTTCCGTTCCTTCAAGGCTTTCGCCATCATGGATAGGCATGCCTCACACTCCGAACACTGGTGTTCGATTCCCAGACAACACAAACCGATCCTGTGAGGATCCGTCAATGACATTTTCTTCCCACAGTCTCAGTATTTTTTGAAACCGGACCGAGGAGTCGTCGGGTCGGAGGAGGAAGCCATCGAGTACGAGTCGGTTTTCTCGAGGAAATATGAATATATTTCGACTGACGAACTGAGCAACGGTATTCCGAGGCACACGAAGCGCGGGAAAACGGAACTGAGCAACGGACGCTGCGCGTGGCCATTTATAGGCATGATGGCGTTGATACGGTGGCTGTCGAGTAACACCTACCCGATGGACGTCGACGCACAGCGCCCTCTACTGGGAATTTTTTTTTCCGAGGCCAGCAAGCTAGAGATACAAATATCATAGATAAGGAATAAGTCGGAGGACACAATCCCTTCAAAGTGTTATTTGGATACTTGTCACTGTGAATCTGTTAAAACCTTGCAGCTCACACTGACCCCTCTTGAGATACACCTGGCTGCTCAGTCACTATCAACTTGTGTAGTACATGCTTATACCAAAGGTTGGGTTAACTATTGCTAAGAGGACAAGGTTGATGCAGTCTCCCACAGGGTACTGAATGCAGTCTTGCCTAACAAAGATCTCATCCGAGGACATACAGATTACGAACGATGGAACAGAGGCTCCCCAGGATGGGTGAACTACATCACGCTCCAGGAAGAATAAACGAAGAGATCGCAGATGCCCACACATTGACAGAAGGGAGAAGAGCAGAGACCTGGATGACCAGATCTGAAGACCATCCCAATGACCAGGAAAACTGACTATTCCAATCAGGAAACTGAGCCCGAAAGATATCTGTTTAACTGTTTTAGGCATAGCATAGGCCACTGCACAGACTCATGGCCAAATCTCTCATGATCGTGGCAGTTTATAAGGGCATTAGGAGCATGTTCCCTCCCCTATTCAGGGATTAACCTGTGGCTCAGCCAAAGGGCAGTGTACTCACATTTTTATGTTCTGTTATTAGTTTTGTATGTTACTTGTAAATTTAGTTTATGCACAAGTGGTGTAATTGTGGGAGGAATTGGATATTACACAGGGTTATTCCCAAGCAGGGTTTATGAATCAGGACAATTATGTTAATCAATAGCAGCACCAATGACCGGTGGGGCCACACAGACTGGACAATAACCCAGAAATGGCAAGGATAAAGATTGTGTCCATGAATGTTTAGGGGCTGAATGCCCTGAGGAAGGGTGTATTGTCCAGATTGTAAGAATTAAACGCAGAGAGTTACTGCAAGAGACTCATTGTCATGATCTCTGCTTCCAAAAGGTCAGAGTTTTCCCAACTCCCTTGTAAGCAGATCCATAACCCAGGTTCCGAGTGCCAACCAGTCCCAATTGGGACCTTTTGGACCCAGTCCTGGCGCCAGTGGCACCAGGCTCATAAATATGCCCAGTCCCAGCGCTGGAAGCGCCGGGCTCATAATGCTTGGGTGGACTTACCTGCAGCAGACCATGCTGCTTACTTGCCTGCCAGTTGAGCCTCTGATCCTCTTCTGTTTGGAACTACTTTTCCTGTTGGGTGGGGCAGGAGCCACTCCCTAGATTCAGAACACTGGAACTCTTCTGGAAGGCAGGAACTCTTTTCTTACCAGGAACTCTTTTCTTACTTAGGCGTGGCTGTGGAAGGAGACACCTAAGCACTACAGGAGGCTATTTAAACCACACCCGGTGGATGAATCTTGCTTTGCGTTATTCTGCAACCTCTGCAGCAGAACGCTCATCGTGTCTTCTGCATCTGGTCCTGGGCCTAAGGAAAAAGGCTTACCATCCTGAATCCAGTCTTCAGCAACACCTATAAAGACAAGAAAGAACAGGTTAGCATTCCGGCATCTGAAAGGCAAAGGCTTACCATCCTGAATCCAGTCTTCAGCAACACCTATAAAGACAAGAAAGAACAGGTTAGCATTCCGGCATCTGAAAGGCAAAGGCTTACCTACTCTTCGGCGCTGCATCCCGCATCTGAAAGACAAAACAAGGTGCGTTTAAAGACATTGGGGAACTTTAATACTCACGTGCCATGACTCCTTTCCACATCTAATCCAGTGGGTATTCCGGCACCCTGCAGCCGCTCCGAACTCGTGCCTGCAAAATAAAAAGACAGTTAGAGCGCATAGTGAAGCAGGCAACAAGCGCTTACTTACGTGCTTCCAGGCGCTTCTATTCATCACACGGGCTCCATCTTCAACTCACTTCAGCCCGTCATCCGCCATCGCCGGAACCCTGCAAAACAAGAGACATCATTACTAAAGACTTTAAAGACATTTGAATGACTCGAAACTTACCGTTCGTGCAGTAAACGACGGACAGCAGTCCTCTGAAGTCAAGAGGCCTGCGCTACCTATCCAGTGAAGAAACTGGTTACAGCACCCTGCCCCGAGGCAGATGGAGAGCTCGGCATTCACTTACCTAAGGTGAGAGCGTTAACCTTTGGGGGTCTACAGGAGAGGAGAAGAGGAAAGAGATAGGGACACCCCAATAACCCCAGTTCATTAACCCCATATTTTCTATCTGCAGACATCTTACTCTACACGTCAGGCATACAGTGCACAGAGGTCCAGCCCAAAGAGCCAACCGGGTGCTACACATCACCTTTGAAGATACGGTAGTCGCCCAGTCAAGACCGGCGCCTCTGCGAGAATCAGGTGAGCGTTACACTCATTGAAGGATTGGCCAATGCGGGGATCGAAAAGTTTCCCACACCAATTTTTTGCTTCGGCCCCCAGAAGAAAGAGTGGCAATCCTGGTGTTTATTGTATTTGGTTTAAATTATAAACCTTTACAAAAAAAAGCTTGGGGCGTATTGTGACATTTAAGGGCACCACCCAAAGTCTCATACAGCGAATCTGCTAGTGGAGAGTTCAATTTTAAGTATAGTGACAAGATGCGCCACTCAACACAAGCTTTTATAGAATATTCACTCAGTTCAAACCCGATTGTCGCAAGGGTAATTGCATTTGGGATACCCAAGATATTACAAATGTTTTAAAATAGCGTTGTCATAATTCAAGGCCATATGAGTTTCGGAACCATTTTCCCCCATAGAAAAGAGCCGGTTTTAGAAAAAATCTTCTGAATTTGCGATCGATTTTAATGATTCGACTCCGAAGCTGGGCTGATTTGTGAAGCCCAACTGGGCCCTGAAATAGAATCCCAGATAAACAAGGCTAGCGCTGGTCCCAATATGCAATTTTTCCTGGTCTGTGGAAAACGTAAATTTCTTTCTATTTTTAATCTGAAGGCCAAATTTCTGGTGTTACTGGGATTAATAAGAAGCCCGTTCTCATTAGCAGATTTTGAAGATGTTCAAGAGCCTTTGAAGACGGACAAACAGAAAATCTGCGTTAGCCAGCAATGATATTTTGCACTGGCCTACCTTTGGCATAATACGGCCCCCTTCGGAAAGATAGTCGGCCACGTCAGATATTGTTTGAATAACCAGGGGGGGCCATGACACAGCCCTGCTTTAAGCCCCTGTATGAACTTATTCTGCGCGAGAGATGGCCCTTATGATTCAGCCGAATCCGTATTCCAGGATTATCATAAACACTGCATACTAAACTTAGTAGACCATGCGGCATACCCCAGCCTGCCAATTAGACCACATCTGATTCGGGTCAACACAGCCAAATCAATTGAGGCCATACACGTAGCCTTCAGGCATAGCCATGTCGATTCCTGTATCGACTTCACAGCAAGACCAATAATGGTGGTTGAATGTCCCTTGCGGAAGCCCATCTGGAATCTATTCAATCCATGAGCAGAAGCCCATTGCTCCAAATGAGTCCGAAGAAAAGCTGAAAAGATGTTGCAGTCAGTGTCGATTAAGGAGATTGGCCGATAATGTTTAGTTTGACTTGCTGCCACATTTAAAGAAAGGAACAACTGGAAATACTCCTGTGTGGAGAATACTTCCAAATTGCAGAAACATTATGTTAACCCAATTAATTGGGTTGGCCTTAAAGGTATCATTTGTTAGGCCATTCTGGGCCCAGGGCACGAGACTTCTTACATTGCTTCAGAAAACAGTAAATATTTTTGTCTAGCTCCGGCTGCCAAGAGTAGTCATATGTGGCAGAACTAGGGTATAAATCAATGCCATCATTGCCAGCAGGTGTTCCAAATAAAGTCTCAAAAACGGACCCATGCTGGCTCCGGAATAGCATTTAGTTGGGAAATAGTAAAATTACGGTTGCAGTTATTAATGAATGACCCCACATGGGAGTTTATTAGAACTTTGAACATGGTCTCAGCGTCACACTGCAAGATTGCTGCTCACGTATACTTGCAAACATTTTTATATTTTTGCCTGATCTTTGGTTTAGCTTTAGTAGCAGCAACACCAATTGTAGCCTTACATTTCCTAATCCCCCTCATGTGAGATTTAGCTACAGCCAGCTCTTAATTGTGGCAGTGGATAGGTTTGTACAATCTCACTGACATAAAACTAGGATTAGTTCCTACACGCATCACCAGATCAGTGATGAGATCCAGAATCCACATTAAAATTTAGCATTTTCCATGTAGTTTGAAACATAATCGAGTGGAGATCTTGATTTAGATTAGCAATACTGGAGTCGGACCATCAAATTGCATTACCCGAGTAAGTAATTCTTACATGCATCAGATCTGTATACTCTGGTAAACAGAATATCAAATTCCACTTTTAGAATAGCATTGTCGCGCAAATTATTCCTAAACACAGAATGATGTACAGCAGTTTGACAAATAATTATCAATAAAGATGTAATCCAGAATTGTAGTAACCCCTCTATACCGTGTGTGCATTTTTACATCTCATTTGCTCGACTGCAGGCCTTCACTGTAAGAGGCTGGAGCACTATCGCCCCCAAAGCAAGCCTCTTCAAGCTTGGGATTTGAAGTTCTGCAAGATCATATCTGAAGGTAGGTCACAGATCACAATCCAAGTCCAGCAAGAGAAAGGTATTTAAATCTGCTAACATAACCCTACATTGGGGGTTATTAGATGACCACAGCAATACATTCACAGACCACCTCCAAGAAATGACTAATTTCTGCAATCCCCTTGTGCCAATATACGTTCAGCACCAATAAATTGAAAGCTAAATCTGCTGAACTCCGTGCAACTGCCATGGCTCCAAATGGAAGGTCAGCAATGGGCGTTGCAAGAGCAGGATCATCAGGTTAATTGGTAGGAGCAACCAGGATATGAGTTACTTGTCCCTGGTGCATCTTGTGCACTATTTTGCTCAGGAGTGGCGTCTGAGGCGGAGGGGGAGCATAAGCAAATTTCCCTGACCAGTTTATCCACAGGGCGTTGCCCCTTGGACCCTAGCTGGGGAAACCTGGACGCGAAGTCTTGCCATCATGCTTTAACTTTTTGGTGAACAAGTCTAGTGGGGATATTCTGTCTAGGATATCCATCGAGTTGACATTTTCTAGGATAGCTTGGACAGACTTGGAGAGCACCTCCCTGCTTGTTCAGATAGAGAATGGCCGTGGTCCTGTCTGAGACCTGCCCTGTGACCCTGGAGATGTTGAAAGGCCTTGAGGACTGCCGAGAGCTCCAGGAAGTTGATATATCTCTGGGCAGCAGCATGTGTCCACTGTCCGTGGGCTGTGTGGTGAAGGAAGAGTGAATCACCTGTAGTTAGGATTGCTTGAGCTGGTGTAGTGCGAAAAGGTTTTCCTTTTAACAGGTTGTCCTTGGAACGCTAGCGAAGAGCCTGAAAGAGGGTTAGCAAAACAACCATAAAATAGTCCCAATCTCCACTTGCCTGAGACCACTCGCTAACCATTCCTGCATTGGACTTGTGCGCAGGCGCACCAGAGGTACCAAATAAATGCAATAGGCCATCATCCCTAGCAAGTGCATTGCTTGGTGTACTGTTACCTGGCGACCGACCTTGTATTGAGGTACCTGAAACAGCATATTTTGTACTCTCGTTAGAGGGGAATGCGAGCTCATCTTTTGTGTTTAGGACAGCCCCCAGAATCTGTTTTAGCTTGCTGGGGACTAGACTTGATTTTCTTCTCGGAGAAACCCAGATTGCAGAGTAGGTTTATTGTTTTGTGCACATTTAACTTGCAAATCTGAGGAGACTCCCTGGTTAACCAGTCCAGATAAGGGTATACCGGGATGGACGTACTGAGCAGGTGTGCTGCCACTACTGCGAGCACCTTGGTGAACACTCTTGGTGCAGAGGCGATGCCGAACGGGAGTACTTTGAACTGATGTGTACTACCGCCATCTTCAAACGCATGTATTTTCTCTGTGTAGAGTATTGAAATATGAAAGTATGCATCTTTCATGTTCAATGTTGCCATGTAGTCTCCCAGTTTCAGAAGTGGAATCACCTCCTGGAGCATGGTTTTGCAAAACATGTGGTTTGACAAATTTGTTCACGGGGCACAGATCTAGTACTGGGGGCATGGCAAGTTTTTTTTGGCAGAATGTAGTACGTTGAATAAATACCCTTGTTTGCCGGAATGATTTGTATTGCATCCTTCAAGCAGCACCTTCATTTCCTCCAGCCAGGCCTCCAGATAAGGTGCGTACCAGGCCTTTTTACACATGAAAATCTTATAAATACAACAGCTTTATTATTTGTTTACATTTACAAACAGGTTTAGAGCAGAGGGCAGTGCAAAGGTCAGGTTACTTGATAGAAACCAGAAGGCTTCTTTTGATTTTTATCTACATGGATGTAATTGCAAGACACCTCTGAAACAGAAGAAAAAGTTACTTTCTTACCTGGTAACGTTCTTTCAATGGGATGTTCCTCTGACGTATTCCACATCCATGACAGTAATCACCACAGCTGTGCTGCTTCGTAAAATATTTGGTGTGTCGATGACGTCAATATGCCCCTTCCAGGACCTCCTCCTACAGCACCAGATGTTAAAAGTAGGACGCACGACGCCCGTAACCTCAGTTGTAATTTTTTCCCCAGAACGTATGGCACCAATCTGCCAGCATGACTACAGAAAGCCTTGCAGAAACGGAAGCTGCAATCGCATAAGAAGTTCTGTAGAGGGGCAGGCTGGGAGGGTGCGATGTGGAATACGTCAGAGGAACATCCCATCGAAAGACCGTTACCAGGTAGGAAAGTAACTTCTTCGAAGGGATTGTCCCCTTCGACTTATTCCACATCTATGACAAACTCCCAAAGCAGTATCAACGTATGGAGGTGGGAAAAGAATTGATGCTTTAAAATGCCCAATCAAATTACAGAATAGAGAACCGCCTTATCAAAGGCTAAATCCTGCCGATGGATACAATACAGGGAGTAGTGTTTTACAAAAGTATGGACAGAGGCCCATGTGGCTGCTTCACAGATATTACAAATGGGCACACCCCTCTGCAGAGCGGTAGAGGCAGCCACACACCCTAGTAGAATGGGCCAGTGTGTCCTTACCCGCCAGACGGTAGCATTCAGACATTGACAAAATGATTCAACGGGACAAGGTCTGCTTAGAAACAGCTTCACCTTAACGCCTTCCAGCGTATCCAACAAAGAGTTGATCTTCCACTCTGACACGGGACATGCGTGAGATGTAGAAACTTAAAGCTCTCCTAGGATCCAACCTATGGAGCCTCTCCTCTTCCTTACCAGGATGCGGAGGAGGATAGAACGCTGGAAGAACTACCTTCTGGCTCAAATGAAATTCCGACAACCTTCAGAAGAAAAGGACGAACCCTAAGGACAACCCTGTCCTTATGGAATATAGTGAAGGGTGGTTTGGCGGAAAGTAACTGCAACTCACTCTGCGTGTGGAAGTAATCGCAACTAAAAATAGTTTTAAAGGTTAACAGTCTCAATGGACAAGAATGTAAGGGCTCAAATGGAGCTCCCAGGAGGAACTTTAAAACCAAATTCAAATCCCATCCCGGGGAACACTCTTCAGACGAGCGCTTAAATATGGACAGTGCCGCCAGGTACCCCTTAATGGTACCCACTTGCAGGTCCTTGTGGGCTAACGAAAGCAAAAAAGACAGAACCACAGGAATGGCACATGAAAAAGGATCCTCATTCTGTACCCTGCACCAGTCGCAGAATTTTCTCCAACAGCAACGGCTGCCTGGCCAGAGCCAACACCTCCATCACGTCTTCAGGGAAGTCCCAATCCTTGTACCTCAACCTTTCAGATACCAAGCATGAAGGCTGAGAGACTTGACCTCTGGATGGAGAACTCCGACCCCCCCCTCCCGTGAGAGCAGATCGTCTCGGTAGGGAAGACGGCGTGGATAGTAGATAGACATGTCAAGAAGGTCCGGGTACCACGCTCTCTTGGCCCATGCCGGAGCAATGAGGATCATTCAGGAACCAAACCTCTGTAACCTCTGCAACACTTGCAGAATGACGGGGACTGCAGGCAACGCGTACAGCAGTGGGAAGGACCACTCCACTACGAACACGTCCCCTAAGGCTCCTTTTGGAGGAAATTCCCACGAGCAGAATCTTTCGCACTTCTGGTTGACATAAGTGGCGAAGAGATCCACTTGTGGGGTCCCCCAAAGGGCAAAGATCTCCAAGAGAACTTCCTGAGGCAGCTCCCACTCGTGAGAGACCATGCTCTGCCTGCTCAAAGTCTGTCGCCTCGTTTTCGTCTCTGGCCAGATGAACTGCAGAGATCGAAATATCCTGCTGGATGGCCCAGAACCAGAGCTGCATCGCCCCTCTGCACAGTGGGAGAGACCCTGCCCCCAACACCCCTTTTTTTGAGGTAGTGCATGGCCACTGTATTGTCCGTCAGAATCAGGACATTCTTTCCCCGCACAGACGGCAGAAAAGCCTTCAGGGCTAGCCTGATACCCGCAGCTCCAACAGATTGATATGGAGTCTGGACTCCGACGGTGAGCAACAACCACTGAATGTCAATTCGTTGCCATGAGCTCCCCATCCCGTGAGGGATGCGTCTGTCACGATTGTCACCTCCGGCCAAGGTAGGCAAAATGGAGCCCCACCCCTCCACCCCCCAAAATCAGATTGCCTTCGACAGCCCACCAGAGAAGATGCTGGGCGACCGAGGGCAGCACCTTAACAGGATCCGACATCCTGCCGGAAGACTGCGACCACTGCATCTTGAGAGCCCATTGCAGAGATCTCATCCGCAACCTGGCCTCTGGCACCAGTAGAATGCAGGATGCCATGAGGCTGAGCAACCTCAAGAACTCGAACGCCGGGAGACTCTGGGCATGTTGAAACTTGCACATCATCTGCAGACTGATGAGCCCTCAGCTGGGGAGGCGAACACATCCCCAGGGATGGGTCGAGCACTGCTCCAATGTACTGGAGCCATTGGGTAGGTGTCAAGTGGGACCACTTTAAGTTGAGGGAGAAGCCCAGTCTGTGAAGGGAGTGGCAGGTGACAGATCTAGGACTTGCTCGGGAGAGCACGCCCTGATCAACCAATCGTCCAGGTAGGGGTAGATGTGAATCCCCCTTTCCTGAGATACGCTGCCACCACCATGAGCTTGGTGAAGACCCTCAGGTCTGAGGTCAAACCGAACAGCAGGACCCGAAACTGAAAATGCAAGTCGCGAACCTCAGGTACTTGTGCTTGGGATGAATCGGCACATGAAAGCAAGCATCCTTGAGGTTGAGAGACACCAACCAGTCCTGAAGTTGAAGGGTCTGGAGGACTTGAGAGCGAGTAACCATCTAAAACCTGTCCTTCCTGAGGAGCATGTTCAAACCACGCAAGTCCATGATGGGTCTCAATCCCCAGTCTCTTTTTGGGATCAAAAATATGGGGAATACCATCCCTTGTTCCTCTCCGCTACAGGCACCAGTTCTATGGTGCCTTTCTCCAGCAGGGATTTGATTTCCTACGCAAGGAGCTGACCCAGACTCTTCAGAGCTTCCCCGGTGGATTGTCGTGAGGCCTCTGCCAGAAAGGAAGACAGTAGCCATGGGCTATGATCTCCTGAACCCACACATCTGAAGTAATGGCACACCACTCTACAAGATGCTGCGCCAGCCTTCCCCCAACTGGCGAACCATGTGACATGGCCTCATGACTGAGTTGAAGCGGCTGCGGCAGTGCCTCAAGGCAGAGAGGCAACTGCCCGAGCGGCTTTGGAACCTCGAGTACCTTGTTTTTGACCTCTGGTACTCCTACGTTGGCCCCTTTGACTGGCAGCTCCCATCGATCTGCCAAAGGAAGAGTAATCTCGAAAGGAGCCTCCCCTCCATTGCTGTCCCCTACGACGAAAAGGCAGTTCGTCAAACTCTGCAGCGTTCAACGACTTCGCTGCAGCTTTGGCGGTCTGCAACCTCTCAAGGCTCTCGTCAGTCTTGCTGCCAAAAAGATGATCACCATCAAAGGGCATGTTGAGAAGCCGGGACTGTCAATCAGGAGCAAACCCCAAATTCCGCAACCATGCAAACCTGCGCATCATGATGCCCGCCGCCATGGACCGGCTGACACAGTCTGCCACAGCCAGACCCGACTGAACAGACTCACATGGTATCCTTGCCATCCTGAACAAGGGCAAGAAAAACATCCCATTCCTCCCCTTAGGGAATATGTTCAGCCACCAATGACAATTCCACAGAGTGTGTGTGAATCTTGCAAGGGCACAAACTGAATTGGCTGCCTTTAAAGCCATACCCCCAGAAGAAAATATTTTCTTTGCCCAGCCGTCAAAGCATTTGTCGTCCCTATCAGGAGGGATTGTAGGGTACGCTGCCTGCTTTGCTGGAGCCGTAGCCGTCTGCACCACCAAACTCTGCGGAGTAGGGTGCGTAGACAAGTAGCAGGGGTCACCATTGGCTGGATGGTATTTTTTCGGCAAAGACTTGTTCACTGCCGGGAGACTCTCCGAAGTGGTCCAAGCCGCTGTCACCCTTCTTTGTAAGGCCATATGAAATGCAACACGGTCAGTGGGTGCACCTTGGTCAAGGATATCCGTCAGGTCATCCTGCAGAAAATCCACAGGCGGAGCAGACCACCCCAGATAATCCGTCACCCTCGACATGAGGCGCCTGAACAAGGAGCCAGCATGTGTACAAGGCTCAGGTCTGCCAAACTCAACCTCCGGGGAGGTATCAAGACCACTTGTGTCATGTAAAGATTGACGAAGGTCTTCCAATTGGCTATGACCAGACAACAGGTCATCAGGATCCTCTTTTTGGGCCAAGGGCGTTGAAATGTGTTTCTTCTGCAACCTTGCCTTGTGTAGTCAAGCACTGACGTGTTTCTTGATTAACGCCTGTTTTTTGGCACGTGAAAGGAGGGACTTTATATGCGGTGTCCTAACCGACCTGAGGCTTTATCCCCGGTTACTGCATGGGCTTCGACAGTCGCCAATAGTTGGCCGTGGGGTATGCCCTTCGTGTGTGCGCCTTGGCCGGCGGGGGTTTTCTCCATCACAGGACCGCCAGCCTGCTTCTCGGAGTCGGGGGCCTGCACTTGGGCTCTCAACAGATCCCGATCGCCATCAGCGTCACTCATGACCCCGTAGCTGCCCTCGCTGGAGTCTTCCATCACATCTATGGAGGCCTTGGCCTGCATGGTGCGAGTGGCCCTGCATTTTGTCTGCCGATCCTTTAGGGTTTTCGGCTGAAAAAGCAGACAGGACTCAGTGGTTTTCTGCGTGATCCCTCGGGAGACGGTCATTGCACACTCTGTCTTTCCACAGGAATTTATGGCGGCAGGGAGGGACCAAATTTAAATGGGGATCCGTTATGTTTTAAGAGGGCAGCTGGGCAAAAATAGAAGTCAGTATGGAGAACCTCTCCCTACTGTAATGGGTCGAAGCCCGAAGAGCCCTGTAAGCCTGCGTCTGGTCAATCGATCAGTCTTTGACGATGTGAGTGTTCGTCAGGAGCAGTCGAGTGGTTGAGCCGTCGTGTGGTGAGGCTAACAAAGGAACAAGAGTCTACAATTAAAAGTGTAGTAATTCAAAAAGGCATAAGCCTGAAAGAACTCTGCATTTGCGACCGACTTCGATGGCGGGAAAAAACAATCTGAGGGACCTCGACGCGTCGTGAAGGACCATGGGTACAGTACACATCACATTAGGGATAGTATTACTAAATCACACCCTGTTGACCTCAGTTTGATTTCGAAAACAAATCTTTTAATACTCTGCGACTTCCACTAGATGTCGGACTATTCAAAGCCTGTATTTAAGCAGATCCACAGGCTCCAGAAATATTCATTCCCACCGGGAGGGTAAGCACACTGTCGTGAATCATCCTTGCCCAGGTCTTCTTTATCTAGATGATCGGTCATCATTGGTATTAGAGTATGTATACTTTTACGGCGGTGCGGCTCAAAAGTGATCCATATATTTTCATTGTCCGCTACGTTCATGTTCTTCCATTAATGAGACTATTTTACTCACATGTATTTAAATTCCTTTATGGACCGTCTCAGGGCAGGAGGCGCGTTAGAGAGGTCTGCTCTGATGTGGTAGGTAACTGAATTGAAGTTTAGACTGCAATTCATTCCTACCTCAACCACAGCCCCCCAATCCTCTGATAATTTGACTAGACCCTCCTGATGCCTGTCAAGATAATTGTGGATCCTACCCCAGTGTTTCAGACTGGTTTGTAGGGTGGGTGTATTTTTCTACATAACCCCTGTTTTTAGCCTCCCAATGTCTTTGATGTGGGGTGCGTTTGTTTTCCAGAGTAGGTCTCTACAGTGCTCAATGTTTGGTTCGACCCGATCTTTCAGCAGTGAGCGCTGCCCTCATGAGTTTATAGTTTGATTTATGGGAGTTTGCAACCTCTCGTACGCCAGGGGACTTCTAATTTCTTAACAAAACCATTGGGGCTGGTCGTAAGGCCTTGCCTGTTGGTGCTGCAATTAAGATTGAACCTGCTGCACAGCCCTTGGAAGGAAAAGGCATTCTGTAGGGCCCAAACAAGGTTAAATATATCCCCACTCTGACTGTCCAAGTGTGTGGTAATGTTTGAACACTTTAGATAGTTACAGCTTTCTCCCTGAACACATGATCGGTACACTGACAGGAACGCCCCTGTTGAAAACCTATTTTTGAAATCTAAAAACAAGATTCAATACTCTTAGCCACCACGAGATAGAAAATAATCTAAGCAGAGTCACAAGCCTCAGAAAGAAGTCCATGTAGATCGACAAATATCTTATGTGTAGTATTCTTGAGTTTGAGCAAGTTCAAGCTTAATGAATTTAAAATGTTGTGGTAGCCAATTACTTGGTGTTTGAAAGTGTTAACTGGACTGACTCCCCAGCCTAAAACTCTGCTTAATGCTTGGCCTACGCTACCCGAACAGTTAAGGCCAGGTGTGAAATGCCCTTACTCATCCCTAGGTTGGGCACTCAGAACCCCCATACAAGGCTGGCTCAGATAACACCAAGCATTCAGACACAAACATGAACTCCGCACATAACCAAACTTAATTTGACATTCGCCTTGAAAAGAAATTTGCATTCATCTGTGCAAACATCCCCAAAACAGAACTTACTGCCTGCTGGCAGGTGTTTCCAACGCTGCCCTTCTCTCCTCGCACCACCTTCATCAGACAGTGTAACGTGCGACCTTTGCGATGCAGTCCAGAGCACTGATGCTCAATCTCTCCACGGCATCCTAAAATGATCTCCGGGCTCAGCGAGAAATCCTCCATCAGCATACGACGATAATCTATCATCTCTCCTTGGCACTCGCTGCTGACCTGCCGGCCTGCAAAAATTGAAGAGCGCACAGAAATCAACAAAAACGTTAAAGTATTATCTGGAGCCTAGCCTACATTTTGCTCCCGACAATGTAATTGTACATTTGAAAGCTTTTATTTGTTCCATGCTTAATTGTATTCACCTTACTGATTAAAGGCAATAATCAAAGACCCTTTTGTACACATGCCATGTCCAAATGTAGATTTTAACAAGCATTGCTGGACCGACCACAAGTGCACCGGACAAGCTACATCCCAAAGACTTTGCACCACCACCCAAGGACATATGCTTGGTTTCCTTGAGTTTCTTCACTCCGGTCATTGAAAAGAATATGCACATATTAAACAGTGAAGGTTGACGAAAGAATGCTGAAATATAGCAAGTTTGCATGGGGAGTTACTTGAATCATAAATTAACAGCCTGCCTTCCACATAGATGTGCACACTTGAAGCGAGACACATTAAGATTGGGACACAGTAGAGGGGTTAGGTGGGGGTTTAGAGGGTGGATGTGGCTGCTACTCGCATGAGCTCCCGAAACACTGGATGTTAGACAGTTTTTCTTAAATCCAATTAAGGGCTTCATAAAACCACAGAACTTAGGCAATACAGAATCTCCAATTCCTAGTAGATGTCTGTACCACCGGATATGGGGGTAGCATGGACAAAGCAGCCATGTTCATCTTAGGAGGGAGAGAGAGCTGTAGGTCAGTACAAAGACATTGTAGTACACATTTGGTTTAAAGTAACAGAGCAAAAACAGAGGTGATGGCTGGAAGGTTTAGAATGAATCTTAACCACCGACATTGCTCTGAGCAACCCTCTAGACCACTGTTCTTCGCCTGCTAAGCCATTACAGAAGGAGAAAGACCATATGCTTGGTCCCACCCCAAAAGGGGCAGTCCAGCCCGAACTGCTAGGTCACATCCCTTCTGCATGAGACCACAAACCACCCCAAACATGTTTCAGCCTTATTGGGCCTCATCAGAAGTAGCTTGGGTCTCTAGGGCCAGCAAGCACAAGACCCACCGATACACTTAGTATTGTAAAAATAATGATTTTAAATACACGCAGGCCAAGATCCATCTTGGGTAAGTACTATTCACATAAGTTAAAAAACACATACAAAAACTAATACTACTTATGGTTTACAAACCCACGTATGACCTTATTTAGAGAAGCCAAACGTAATAAAGTTGTCAAACCAAATACATTGAGAATAGCAATCTGCTGTTCTTGGGGAATAATACCTGGCTAGTTACTTTTAGATTACAATAAGTAATTCAAGGATATAGACCCCATTGGTCAGGTCATACAGTGTTATTCAATTACATAATCACTTATTACTTAATAAACCAACCTTGTTATAAGTATACACCTTGCAACATAGATTACTTTGTACAACTGTTCAGGGACAGTAAAGGAACTCACTTTCTGGGGGTGGGGCAGGGGGGTTTAGGATACTCAAGTGATAAGTATGAACACTCAAAAGCAAACCCAAACTATAGTTAATGACAAGGTATTTCCAGGTAAGTATTCAACCTATTTGCACATATCTATCTGCTACCTAATAGCAAGTTTTACCCAGTATACTATTCAGAGGTCTATAATAAAGTTGTACCTTAAACTGTATGACTTTTTTAGAAACATTCTACAGCAGTTCAAGGAAAGCATAAAACAATTATATACTTCAAGGAACAAGGTATTACAAGTTAAGGAACCCATTATGCTTTTCAGAATGGCATTCAGCAATTCACAGAACCCATCTACTTTTTGGAAGTGGTACAAGCAACAAAAAGACTAGCATTAACTACAGTACTGTTTTAGAAATGCACTGAAGCAGATGAGGGAAAGCAAAACCCAATAATACACTTTAAGAATGACAATCTGTTATTCGTGGCAAGTAAAACCTATTGTTAAGCTTTTACATCAATTCCCTTTAGAAATGAAAAAACAGTACCAACAGTTATTACTTTTCAGAAGTGAGAAACACCATTAAAAGTAAATAACTTCTATACTTTTTTTAAAGGGGCAATATGCAACTCAATAAGTATAAACTTAATGACACTTTGTAAATTCTTCTATTACATAGACAGTTACCACACTAACTTCGTAAGTACTTTTACACTTGTTATAGTTTTCAATAAAGAAGCCTTCTCTTTTGAGTCAAGATAGTTGCAGGAAAGTCAGAGTTGCAGGATTTCTTCTTCAACATGTATTACCTTTAGAGTTAGTTAAAACTTCAGGGACTTCACAGAAGGCTCCCTATATGTGTTCCAATATTTGGCCGGGCAAATTCCCCAAATACTCAACTCACCCACTCAGCCTAACAGGATGAACACCATAATTAAGGCAAACATTACTCAAGTGAACAAAGTACCTCAGCAGAAAAGAGCAGCTTCAGGGTGGATGCAGCAGCAGAGGATATGGTCCCTGGATTCTTGGTCTGGAGACTAAAGAAACTGACACTGGTTGGGAACTTGCAGCAGCGGTCACCAGAGGAGGCTTACAACAAAGGAAGCTTGCAAACAAAGTATTCTTCACAGCTTCTTGCGGCTCTGGATTTGGCACCCTTTTACAGGAACCACGTGCAGAACAAATCCCGCTGGTCAGACTCGTTGCTGCACTCTGGGGAGGGGACTTCAGGGATTTGAATCGAGTCTCTGTAGGTCCAGCAGGAGTCCAAAATTTTAGCAGGCTTCGGAAGGCCATGAACTGCATTCAGGCTCGAGCTCCCCCGGTATTGGTGGTTTGCAGCTCAGCAAGGTGACAGCACGTCAAGGGACAGCTCGTTTTGCAGGTCGTCACGACTAGTGGATCCTACCAGTCTCTGGGTAGGAGTCATCGCATTAGGGACCACCAGGTCGCTTGGAAGGATTACATCAGGCTCCGGTTGTTAGGGAGATTCATCATTTTTATACTTTATACCCTCTCCTAGTGAGACCCCTCGCCTCCATCACTTTCTGCTGGGCTTCTGGACCTTGATCCACTTATTCATTCTTATGGGCTCTGTCTTTTGGTACTCTTTTTCTTTGTATTCAACCTATCCTACGGAGTCTATATTTCTCCACAGCTCTTGTTCTGTATTTTACTATTGCAGCACGCAGCTTGTTTAGGGCAGTGTTGCTGGGGACTTTGTCCTAGAGTAACTATACTTCGCATCTCTCCTAAAACGTTATAGTCTGAGAGTGGCAGACACCACCTTAGGCGAATGCCAAAGGAATACCTAGTAACCCCTTCTCTCTGCTCCTGTGACTTTTTAGTCAGACAATCTCCTAGTTATGGCTGGTGGCAGTGGACGTGTTCTACCAATTGTGGTGTAATTATTGTACCGCAGGCTATGACCACAGCCTCGTTGTGCACAATAGGGGTACCCAAGTACAAACTTGGGGCCATCCTTTGTTCACCATTACTAGCGTGGCAGTTCTTGGGTAGCCCTTCTATCATTCTGGGAGGGGGAGGCCAGTGCACGTTTTTCCCTTGGCAGGAACCCTTGGGTGTCCCTGCCTAGGATCCAGTGTGTCTGGGCAGGGAGCAATGGTCAGGAGTTTTCCAACACCATGTCCTTTGTCTGCCGGAGTGCCTAAATAGAACCAGCCTCCAGTGGGGGTCTGGCTGTCCCGATCGGACAGCCAAAAGCTCAATTACATAAATTGCTGAGAGAGATTGCAGAAGAGTGCTGGAACTGTATAAAAGGTGAGGCTCCTGGAGTGTAAAGCAAGTTGACCACTGGAAGCTGAAGTAACCGAAGAGACGCCTGCAGACCCTTTGCAACACTGAATCGACCACTGCTGTCCTGAACCTGCTTTCTGTGCGACAGGAGCCCTGAAGAGGACTCCTTCCCTTTGGCTGGTGGGAACAACCAGTCCCAAGACAAACTGATTTGAGCTACCTTCCGGGGTCCTGTGAGTTTCCAGAGCAGCGGAACCCCAATAACAGGCGACCTGCTGCCCATTTCGCGTGCATTGTTGAGGACAGGCCGAATCTGTTCAAATGTTTGCAGAGCCCTCAAGAAAACTGCAGAGATCCGATCCAACTCGCCCAGACCCCATCAGTATGTAACTGCAGGAAACGAAAAAGATTGACAGGGCGAATTGCGTCCTTTGTTGGTGCTGCAGAAAGGGCACCAAAACCGCTGAGTGACCAAAGAAATTGAAGAAAGCCGTGCCAGGGGTACTCCCTCACGACTGCTGCTGAACTATCCCATCATCAGACCAAGGAATCCAGGGGTCGGGTCCAGAGCTGCAACATCCCAGAGCCTCCAGCATGGATGTTTTCTTCTAACCCAAGGTACTGTGGGGGTGAGGGGAGGGGGGGGGACGTACTGCTTACCAGATTCCAGAAAGTTGCTGCAGAGCATTGAAGGGCACGTAGAGGTCCCGTGCAACCCACCCTTACCTCCGACTGAAGCTGCTGCTGGTGTCCCCGTCTCAAGTGCTTTAACAGGTTCTCCAACATTAGTTAAGCATTCTTTCATCTTCCTTCCTAGAGACTAGAAAGTATCCACAGGAACTTTCGATTTCTACTACTTTGCAAGAATTCAAGCCGCTACAAACTGCCTTTTAGCTAGGGTTGAGTTTTTAACTTTGAAAGACTTGCTGTGCCGTAAAACTGCCTCTAGAACCTAAAGCTCTGCTAGGAGAACACTAACCAACTGTTTTCCTTTCCAAAAATCTCTTATGTCTATTCAGACTAAATACAATTACTGTATTACAGTGTGGGTGCATGTTACCGATAGAACTGTGGACCTTCTGTAACAATTGTGTACAGCAACTACCAACTAAGTGACCATTTCAAAGTATTGTAAGGTATACCTATGTGTGTTGGTTTGTGCCAAATATCCAACAGTGACTTGTGTAAATGTAATAAGTCTATATGGGATACATTACTCAACGTAATCGTATTTCTGATGCTTGTATCTACCTAGATTCACATGCATAGGCAGACATCTAGAGGAAACTGCGGAGTATTAGTTTGCAAAACACGAAAAGGGTCGACGATATGGCGTGCCAGTAATACTATCCCTAGTGTGGTGTCCACGGTACCCATGGTCCTTCACGCGTCGAGGTCCACAGATTGTTTTGTTCCGACACAAGGTTGCATGAAGTGTAGATTGAGTACAGGTGTATCCAAGCAGATAGCTAATAGAAAGCTTGTAACATCTATGCACCTTCTCAGGGGAGGAAGGGTGGGCGCATGTCAATCTAAGCAGATACAAGCATCAGAAATACGATTACAGTGTGTAATGTATCCCTTCTGAGGCTTGTGGAATCTGCTCAGATCACATGTTATGCATAGATTAGCAAGCAGTGCTAGGAGAAGGTGGTGGGTCGTGAGATGGAGCAGTGGCAAACAGATGTTTTAGAACCTCTTGTCCCAGCTGTGTATCTGCTTTGGAATGGGTGTCAATGGAGTAGTGCTGAGTGAAAGTGTGTACTGAGCTCCATGTAGCTGCTTTGCAGATGCTCTCTAAGGGGACATTTGCGATAAAAGCCAGAGTAGCTCCTGTGCTCCGTGTGGAGTGAGATCTTGGTGTAAAAGGCAATGTCTTGTTTGATGAATAGCATATTTGCATACATCAGACTATTAATCTGGAGATGTGGCCTGCTTCTCTGCCTGGTGCTACGGAGACAAACAGTTGGTCTGTTTTGCGAAGCGGCCTGGTCTGGTTTACGTAGTAAAAGACCGCCCTCCTCACATCCAGTATGTCGAGTTTTACCTCAGCCGAGCTAGTCGGATTCTGAAAGAAAGCTGGAAGCTCTATGGATTGGTTCATGTGGAATTTTGAAAATTTAGGGGAAAACCTAGGAGTACATAAAACCAATTTATCTTTATGGATGGTAAAGAAAAGGGCCCTGCACTGACAATGCTTGTAATTCACCAACTCTTCTTATTGAAGTAATAAGAACTAAGAAGGCAGTCTATGACTTGGCTTTTGCATAGGCTCGAATGTGCCCCCCAACCCCCCCTCATGAGCTTTGCGAGTACTACATTGAGCTCCCATCCTGGCGGTGGGTTTGAAATTGGAAGGTGGAGTCTTCACTCCCTCCATGAATGCCTTAATGACTGGAATTTTCCACCACAATACCTTACTCCGAGAGGTGGTATATGCCGATCAGGCAGCCAGGTGGAGAGTTGAATACTAACCCCAAATGTAACAAGTGGAGCATATAATTTAGAATGTGTGATGGAGTACATTCAATGGGGTTTGTTTAGACTGGCACCAAATTACCAATCTCTTCCACTTGTCAAAATAACAGTATCTAGTGTTTGGTTTTCGTGCCTCCTTGAGGATATACATACACCGCTGTGGAAGATTAAGGTGTCCAAACTCTAGTACTTCAGGAGCCATGCTGCCAAGTTCATTGAGTGTGGTTGAGGGTGCACTGGTTTACCTTCTTGTTGGGTTAACAGGTTGGATATGCGAGTTTGATGGGATCAGGCATTGCCAGTTTGCGCAGATGTGGATACCACAGTTGTCTCGCTCACATGGGAGCAATTAGGATGAGCGTCATTTGTTCTCTGTGCAACTTGTTCATTATTCTGCTCATTAATTGAGTCGGGGAGAAATGCGTAAGCAAATTTCCCTGACCAGTTCATCCATATGGCGTTCCCCTTGGAGTCTGGCTGGGGGAACCTGGACGAGAAGTCTGGGAATTGCTCGTTTTCCCCTCGAGCGAACAATTCTAGTGTGGGGTAACCCCATTGAGAGAATATGTGGTCTACGACATTTGGGTCTAGTTGCCATTTGTGTTCCTCTGGTAAGGGATCTCTGCACAGAGAATCTGCTAGAGTGTAGAGTATCCCTGGAACTATTGAGAGGATAGGGATATCCCCGTCTGAGTGCCCATTTCCATATTTTCTGGTCCAAGTTGGACAGACTGTGTGCCCCCGTTTGTTGATACAAAACATTGCAGTTGTGCTGTGTTAGAATTTGAACCGACTGGTCCAACAATTGCACTTCCAATGCTTGAAGTGCTTTGAATACTGCTAGTAGTTCCAGCAGGTTGATGTGGTTCTGTGCCGTGATGCAAGTCCACAGACCATGTGCTGTGTGGTGTAGGTTATGAGGCCCCCCCACCCGGAGAGTGATAAGTGTTCTAACAATCGCTTACGCTTCCGGATCGTGGAAGGGTTTTCCCCTTTAACAGGTTTTCTCTTGACCACCAGCGTAGGTTCTGAACTAGTGTTGGCTAAACAACCATTAGATCATCCCACCGACCGCTTGCCTGAGACCATCATTTCGCCAACTACTCCTGCATCAGTCGCATGCACAGATGCGTGTGGGACTAGATATATGCAAAATGCAATCATGCCTAGCAAACACATAGATTTGCGTACGCTTATCTGGAGACCGGCTTGATACTGGGGTATTTGCTGAAGCATGTTTTGAACTCTTTCCAAGGATGGAAAGGCCAAGCCTGTGTGTGTTTAGGACAGCTCCAAGGAACTGTTTTGTTCAGTTTGGTACAAGACTTTACTTTTTCTGGTTTATTGAGAACCCCAATTGAAAGGTTTATGTTTCTTTGCATTGTTTCTCCTGTGATCAGCCAGTTGTCCAGGTATGGGTACACTGGGATTGCCTCCCGTCACAGGTTCACCGCCAGTACCTTGGTGTATACCCTTGCAGCTGAAGCCATTCTCAAGGGTAGCACCTTGAATTGGTAGTACTGGTTTGCTACCTTGAACCGCAAGAGTTATGTGCGTTGGGAACCTTGAAATATGATAATAGGCATCTTACATATCCAGTGTTGCCATGTAATCCCTACGCTTTAGCAGGGGGATTACTTCTTGTTGCATTGTCATGCAGAATTTTTGTGGCGTTACATAAGTGTTCACAGGGTGTAGGTCTAATACTGGGCGCATAGTTGGATTTTTTTGGTACAAGGAAGTATGTTGAATAAATGCCCTTGTTTACCTCGTTGGATGGCACAATCTTGATGGAGTCTTTGAGAAGCAGCGCATTGACTTCTTCCATCAGGATAAGCTGTTCCTTTGGGAAGAGGGGTGGTTTGATGGTTGAGGAACTCCAAACAACCTCCCGCTAATGTTGATAGCACCAACTAGTCTGGTTATTCCCTCCCATGCGTGGGTGAAGTGTGAAATCCGTCCCCCTACCAGGGAGGCATGGGAGGGAACCTGTAGCGGATGGTTATTGTTTGGGAGGTGTTCCTCCACCTTTAGATGTGGAGGCTCTGCCCCCAGCTTTAGGACCTGCGCTGGCCTTTTGGATAACCCTGGGACGATTGAACCTGGTTGTTTAAAGATTTATTTTGGCTTTGCCCATATCCAGAGCCTCTTTGGGAATTTTGGACACGAAAACGTTGAAAATTGGTTCTGCCCCTCTGGCCGTGCTGTTTATTATTAAGTTGCCCAAGGGATTTGAGGATATATTCCTCTTTGGCTGATTTCAGAGCGTCCTCTACAGCTTTTCCAAAAAGGCATGGCATGGTTGGTTCCACTGGCATGTTGAGTAACATTGCCTGGGTCTCGAGTTTAAAGCCTGACTGGCGCAGCCAAGCATGGCGCTTGATAATGGTTCCATTTGCAATAATTCGGCCCGCATTATCTGCTGATTCAAGATTGTTCTTGAGAATGCAGCTGGCAGTGGCTTTGCCTTCCGCTGCGACTAGGGCAGCTTGGACTTTAAAGGCTCTGGAGCAGAATCAATGAGGGCAGAAATCTCATCCCATTTATGACAATCAGCTTGCCAACAGTGTGGAATTGTTGCAGATTCTAGTCTGAAACACTGCCGAAGTTGTAACTTTGCTTCCCATGGTGTAGAGCTTCTTGCTCTCCTTATCTGGGGGAGCTTCTGAAGAGTATAGTGATTTCCCAGCTCTTGTGTAGTTGTGACGAGCGAATAAAGGGTCTGATGACTCCGAGCGGTAAAGCTTTTCTACCTGTGGCTTTACTGCCCATGTTTAATTGGTGTCTCCAGTAAAGGTTGGATTCTTCTCTGGACAGACTAAGCTGGGGATAACTGGGTGGCTGCTTTTTTGTCTCACAGGACATCTTCGCCAAAATCCTTATCTTGCTGAGTCTCCTGTGTTTGAATACCGAAGTGCTCAGCTACCTTAAGATGTCGTTGAATAGGGGCAGATTATCTACAGGAGAATCAGGCACTGGGGAATCCTTTTGAATTGGTGAAGACATAGTCTACACCTCTGCTTCATCATTATCACCAACATAGTATTGATTATTATCAGAGTGATGTAGTCCTCTTATCCCCTTCAGTGTCTGTGTTAATGTCATAAAGGTCTGCAGACATACAAGACATCTTTGCTGGTGGCTGTGATGAGGCCAGGGGCTGAGGCGTGGAAGACGGGGGCTGAGAGCCAGAGGCCTGAGTAGTAGGCAGTGTAATTTAGAAGTTTGAAAGCCTGAGTGGGTTTTATTTTCCTCGAAATTAGCAAAAAATGTAATTCTTGACATCACCCTATCTATATCCTCTGCAGTCCATTGGGCTGAACAGGGGATGACTCCAGGGTAAGGAGGAGTAGGGTGTTGGAGTTAGGGTGTTGGAGTTAGGGTGTAGGTGCGGACAAGCCCTTATTTTGTAGGGCCTGAGCCAGGGAACCTTCAGGTACACCTTCCTTGAAGGGGTAGATTTATCCTTCTGAGACTTGGAAGGGGCAGACCTGTCCTTTTGGGACTCGTCTTTGTGACGTGCACTCTTAGGGGAGGATGTACTGATCTGGGAAGTCTTTAAAAGGCTCTCAGGGACATGACTTTATTAGGTGAGCTAACCCAGTGCTTTTTACCGATTTAGATGAAGGCTGTCAATTTCGGCAGTGGGATGGACCTCTGTCTTGTCTGTCAGCGTAGTAGTTTTACGAGCAGCATCTGTTTCTAGGGCCTGTCAAGGGGCAAACAGGATCTCGAATGCCCAGAGGACAAAATCTACTGATTTCCCACTAGACGCCGTATCTGGGCGTTTGGTTGACGGCATCGACTCAAGGCCTCGGGATGTGTGCTTAGTGGCGTGTGAAAGGTAGTGCTCTTGCCGTCTGTGTCGTCCCCATAACAGATCCGCCGGTCTGTCTCGGGGGGCCTGCACTCTGGAATTTTGCTGTTCCCCATCGCCCCTGCTGTCCGAAAAGACTGCAATGCTGCCGTCACTGGAGGCTCCCTCCGCGTCAATGGTGGCCTCAGCCTGCATTGCGTGATGGGCCCAGCGCTTCGTTCTGCGATATCTAAGGGTCTTAGGTTTAAAGAGCTTGCAAGCGACAGTGCCCTTAGTCATGGTTGCAGTTATGACCGCAGTTGCACACTGTTTATCGATCCACAGAAACTTTATATTACACGTGGGGCAGAATTTGAAAGGTGGGGAAAGGCAGAAGGGCGGGTGTTAGGCAAGATTGTACGCAGTACACTTTGGGTACACTACAACAACCCTGTCAACCTTTGGTATAAGTCTGTACTACACAGGTTGGTAGCGGGTTGAGAAGCCAGGCTTATCTGAAGAGGGGTCAATGTGAGCTGTAGAGGAGCTACACAGATTCACAATGACAAGTATTCAAATAAACTTGCACGCGCTTTGATTAAACAATTATTAATTTAACAATCAGTTTAACTCTTCTTCAGAAGGAGCAATTAAACAGTAACAATTCAAAAATACACTCTTAATATTTCCAAATCAGCAAGTACCCATTTGGGATGGCCCACAGACACTACCTATACCCTGAGGTGATAGGGTACTGGGGCCATTAATATATCACTGTTGCATTTAGAATCAGACTTCGGAGTATGTCAAAGGAAAAATGTTTAGAACAAAACAAGAGATCACAAATATTCTGAAGCAGGTAAGTACTTTTGGTAACCCACCTCTTCCTGAAGGGAGACAGCACATAAGCAGAGGAGAGAAGAGTCATTCAGGGAGCCAGGCCAGCCAATGTTAAGTTAGCAAAAGTCAAGGTGAACTGAAGTACTTCTTCATGTAAGTAAAAGTCTTGCACAATGTTTTAGAAGTCTTTGTAGAATAAGAAGAAATCAAAGTAGGGTCACAGGCTGATTAGGCTTGTGAGGTAAAGAAGCTGAAAGCAACTCTACAGATGCAACCAAGACAAGTCTCCAATGAGGACAAGTGAGGTTACACAAAAGATTCTCAGACTGTACAGTACCTTTAGGTTGAAAATAAGTGGAGCAGATGACCTCTGTTCCTGTGCAGCTCTGTAGATAATGGTGTTCCTGGGCCTCAGTCCTGGGGACAAGAGAGGACTTCTAGGGACTCCTGCAATGTGACGGTCACTGATCGCAACCGGCAATCCTCAAACAAGTGCACTTCAGTGTTTCAGCTCCTTGCGTCTACTGCAAATAGAACACTGCGGTTTCTGGCTGTCGAGATTGACTTTCCTTGCATCTTGGGTCCAGAACTCTGCTGACATGCCTCAGGCTCGGTCAGTCCTGCTTCCTGGGAGCTCTTGGCCAGCTTAAAAGCAATGCACACGATCTGGTGTTCCTCTCCCTGGCTATTCGGTTCCAGCAGCAACTGCAGTGGAATTTCAACCAGCACCAAGTGGATGTCCAGGTGGCTTACTTTGGCGTTGATTGGTCCCACCAACTCAAGGGGCGAAGTAGTCCTTGCAGGGCTTCTCTAGATGAAAAATTGTAGTTTCAGCACAGCAGCAGGGCTTCATCGGGTAAACCAACGGCCCAGGAGTTGCAGCAGGCATCTTCAAGTAGTTCTTCAGATTCCTTCGTCCAGTGGTCGACTGTCTTCCAAGCCAAAGCGCTTCACCTTTTACACAGGTTTCTCCCATTCATTCCAGCTTAGCTGTCACGTCACCCAGCAGGGTGGCTGTCCTTGCCAGACAGCCAGCCGGCCAATCACCTAAGAGTGCATTCTTTTCTCCTAGGAGAAAAAGCACAGGGAGTCTCAGGCACCTCCCTCGCTTCCTGCCTCCGCCAGACACCTTGGCGCCAGAGGCGAGCTTCACTCATGAATCCCACCAAAGCCAAACCGAACAAAGGGACAAAACCTTGTTTGGCGCGCAGAGTAAATCTCAAGAAGGACCTTTCCACAAAGAAATGGCTAAAAAAAGACGACCAGGGCCATTTTGACAAAAGTGGCACCCATGGGTGCATAACTGCAGCTGCGAATGCAGCCCGTGGTAAATGTACACCACAGTAGTTAAAAGTAAACCACTGCCACCAGACATTCATTGAGGAAAGGGTAACAAGATTGTTGCATGAGCAGCTAGATAAAGGGGATACTAAGTAACCCCTCCAGCACCCCATCATAAGAATGCATGCTGGGTCTAGAAAGTTACAAGTGTAAGCAAAGTCAATTTCACTTCATTGCTCTTGGAAACAGTAGTTTACCCAAGAAAAGTTATTTAAAACTTAGGAAATCTAAAATACTTCACTGTGCCACTGCACTGAAGGTGCAGTGTGACAATGTAAAATAAAAAAAATAAATAAAAAAAAAATGCCTATGGAGTTTGCCAGACTCCACAACCAAAAGAAACAGTTCAAAATCACATTAAAATGAGAGTGGGAAAAAAGGTCTCCAGGTTAAAAATTTGAATCCTTAAAATCCAGCAAAGTTGCTGGGGGTCTCAAAGGTAGAGCGGAATTAACACATTTTGGAGAGTTCTCCCCAACAGTGGGAAAATACATTCTACAATGAACGCCCCCCCCCCCCCCGACACTAACCATACAGTATGGGCCTAGGCATGGTGGGCCTTCCAAGGTCAAAACGGTCCATCGAATCTTGACTTCCGACAGTGCTGTCTTGTCTGTCTTTTTTTGTAGCGTCGATGATTTGTGTTCATGTCGGAAGGAAAAGGACAGAAAGAGTAACTATATTTAAACTTATCGTAAGCAAATGGAGTCAGCCGAAATTTGTACTCTGCAAGAAGCGACCGCTCACGATGGTGGAAAAAACCATCTGAGGGACTTCGACGTGTGAAGGACCATGGGTACAGAGTCCGTCACACTAGGGATAGTATTACTGCCACGCCCCTTTTCGAGTTTTGAAAACACCAACTAATACTCTGCTGCTTCCACTAGATGTCGGCATATGCATAGCATGTGATCCACGCAGATTCCACAAGCCTCCGAAATATTAATATAAATGCATGTTTCATTGATGTGCATTACTGGCCAAGTTCAGTGTACATACCTACAGCTCACATCTTCCTCTTAAGATAAGCCTGACTGCTCTACCAAGGTTCTTGAGTAGTACATACTGAAACTAAGAGTTGGGGGATCTACAAACCACTGGGATAGCTTACTCAAGTCCCCACCTCCAAGTGAGACTTTAGGAAAACTCCCCTAACACTGGTTACACCACAGGCTCTCCCGGTCACTGAAAACTGTTACAGCCATCTTTTCTTCATTTTTCCTCTTTGGATTTGGTTCCAGTGGTAGACTTGTCAACAGCTTCCAGAATCTAAATATTTATCAGGAAATACAGAACAACTTCTGCTAACTCTCCCTGTAGTTTACAGAATGGATTGTTCGGGAGAATTCTCAGAAATGTGCCAATTCCCCCGTCTACCTTCAAGTAGGGGTGTCACGGTATTGGTTTTATGGCAGTATGATAACCTCCTTGCCATATATCATGGTTATCGCGGTATAGCAGGTGGAGTTAAATATTTTCTTGAAGGTCATAAATTGTCTGCATTTTGAAACTTGTCTATGCACATTTTTAGCTGATCCTCCAGGAATCTAAAGCGGCTACAGATTTGGTCTTTCATGGCGCTCAATTGATCGCCTTGAATGAAAGTGACTAGCGGAAGTGTTAAAATGCACATTTTGAGCAATGATCTTGCTGCTCAGTCACAGGTCATCGCTTTGAAAATCGGCCTCGATCCTGCATGATCTTGGATCCACACAGAATGGGCATCATGACCCCTCGCTGCGATCAGTCATAAAAGTTTGATAACGCTTTGTCCCATTAAAAGGGAAAAAAGTCACTCATGTGAGGTCTGAAATCCCATATCATTGTGTTTCTTTTGTCAAAATGTCAGCCAACAAACTCACCGAAAGGTTGCATATTGATCAAATCACTATAGCATGTTTACCATCTGCCTGGTATATTATAAAAGGTCTGATGTTTGAGTCACCACTGACCATGTAATCCTATCAGGATAGCGTTCAGTGGGCGCTGTTGATTTCTTTCCATACATGTTCCTTTAACTTCTTAAAGATAGTGCCACAAAAATTTTGAAAATGACAAAGTTAAAATACATATTGGCACAAATATGGTCTAGACCACCACCTCACCACAACCCCATCATTACAATTTTCCCCAGGCATGAGCATATTAGGACCCTTGTCATGCGAGTTGAGACGGAGGAATGCCTTCATGGATGGCGTTACAAATAGAGGATAGACCTGAAAAATCTCACACCCATTGCTCTGGATACTTCAAATTGAATGTAGAATCTGTCCTGCCTGCTTGAGTCCTAGCCATATACAGAAGGTCGGTGAAGGATCAAGCGAAGCAACAACTCTAGTGCCAATGTGCAAATCTACACAGAGTACAGTGGGGGTGGGGAGGGCGGGGCAGTTTATATACTAGCACAAAGCACTGATGGGCCCAGTGTTCATACAGTCTACAGGGCCAACGTATTGTGGACATGCATCAGAAAGCTACCCAGTCTATTCCCCCTTTGTATTCTGGGATGTGTAGCTCCCCATCTTTCAAATTGATGCCAAAACTACAAATCGGCTGATCTTTAACCCGCCTCTACTGATCACAGAGAAAGAGCTGTCACAGCATCAAAGCTGCATTTACTAATGTGGCCTCACTTTCCCTATGCTCATTTCTGCCAAACAAGGCCCCCTTGGCAGACGCCACATCCCACAGTGCAAGATCCAGACTGCACAGCACTTGCTTACTGCAGCCTTTCCAAAATCAGATTGAAAAGCTCACTTAATAGCTGTAGGCCCTAAAACAGTATAAACAATGTGACGGTTATTATAGTTCAATTAAGATGTTCATGGTATCTATAACGGTATACCCCTACCTTCGAGATCTCCCCCTCACCCCCCAGCTCTTCTTGGTGGACATTAGGACTTTAATTTCTACCCTGGAGAGAATGAGATCTTTTTCCCCACTCATGCATTTTTGTTTCTTTTGACTTGGGAGTCTGACAAACTCCATAGGCATCATCTTTACATTGTGACAAAGCACCTTCAGTGCCGTGGCACAGGGAAGTCTTAGATTTCCCAAAGGTTTAAATACCTTCTCTTGGATAAACTAACTGTTTCCAAGAGCAGTGAAGTGAAATTGACTTTTCACAGGGCTGCTAAGTGATGGACTCCTCCCTCGCTTCCTGCCTTCTCAGACACTGGAGCCTCTGCAGGGAATACAAAGGATTCCAGCAGGGGACAAAAACTTCAACCAGGGTCTTTCCCACCTAGGCCAGCAGAAGACACCCAAACAACAAGCAAACAAGAAATGGCAAAAAAAGGAGCCCGTCATTCTAGCAAAATAGTGGCCCTCCTGTGCATTACTGTAGCTGATTTGAGAGCATGCGAGCAATGACTAAATGTCAAAAGTAGTTTCACTGCCACAGGCCATTCAAGTAAACTAGCAATTATAACAAAAATGTTACCAGGTTAGTAAGCACAGGGATACATTGTATCCGTCCAGCACTCCACATAGGTAGGTTGTGCTGCTCACTAGATTAAATTTAAAGGGGGTGGAAATCCCACTTTAACCCTTGGGAATAGTAGTTCATCCAGGTACATAAAAAATTAAAAGGAAGCCACTGCATTTAAAAAGCTATGCGCCGCCATAGTACCACAATCAGTCCAAAGTCTCAGGAAACCAACTCCAAATCGCATACTATGGGGCAACCCAAGGTCAACCATAAAAACAGTAAGACTGGGTGAGGGAAACAAAATTCCCCACTCACCTGGGGACAAGAAAATATGATTACCAAGTCCAAGCACAAAGTTCTGGGGTTTGACAGGTCTGGAAGATCAATTATGAAGATGCCTAGCAATGGAGCCAACCAAACCCCCCCCCCCCCCCCCGACAGACCAAGATAACCCGGCCAACCCAAAAAAAACAGCCCCTAATGAGTGGGATATGTGGTGATGAGGCCTGGCACTACTATGCAAGTGACTAAAACAAATTAATTGTGCCCGTTATGAGACTAAGCAAGACGCAGAGACTGCAAGACAGTGGCCACTCCCCGTGTTGCCAAGCAATAAGGCCTGAAAGTGCTTAAGAGTCTCAGACCGATACCAGCAGCAGACAGCCAAGATACAGTGCCTGGGTGACATCTTAGAGGATCAGATTGTGGCAGAGTTGGGGTGGGACTGCGGGACCAGCGAGTGGATGCCAAGGAGGACGACTGAGTAAGATCCACGATAAGGGGGAATATTTGCTACTGGTACTGGACGGAGCACATCGGACCAGCACCATGGGACAAGGCCACAGACCCCATACAGCAAAGTGCAGAAGAGGTAGCTCTGGGGAAGAGTATCTGAAGGACTGAGACCGTCCCTGGTGTTGGAAGCAGAGACGCACCAGAACCCTTGCCTAGCTGCCATAGGCGAGAAGGAGCCGGCTGTGGTGTGCAGTGGCAGTGCTGCAGGTTTAATGAGGACACAAGATGAGAGCGCAGGACTCCAGCCAAATGGGGACCATCTCTGCACTGCACCGGCAACCAGATAAGCCGTTACTCTGTGCCAGACCTGTGCCATAAAACACCACCACGGGCCCCACACCGTGAGGTGCCTAGTCAGTGGGCAGTAGCTGTGGAGGAGAGCTTGGTGGACGGTGGGGAGACAAGTTGAATCCCAGCAAACAGTGGAGCCACCAACTCTGGAAGATGATGGGTCCACCCTGGGCACCTGGTACCATGCTCGAATATCAAGGGGTAACTGCTGAGCAGCAGTGGGCGTGATAAAACTCTGGAACAAAGCTCAGGCCCCCGGAGAACGTCGGCTGGATACACCTTTAATTGCACTGCAACAATTTGCCCATTCCCCCAACCCCCCCTTGCAGCTCCCTCAATAGCCTTCACCATAACTGCACCCACAGCTGAAAAGATGCAGGCTCAGCAAGCACATGATCAAAAAGCTAAAATACAACCTCTACAGATGCACAAGACAGCACCGCCCTGTTGGGTACCTTTTACTAAAGTCCAACTGGGGCTGGACTCTACAAGACCTCTTGGTTTAGGGCCTCAACTTGTAATATAGCCCTGCACTACCCAAGCTTGTTAGATTAGCAGAGCAGCCAGGCTGATCTTAGGAGGAGGAATGTGAGCTGTAAATCAGTACACAAATCGTAACATACATACTCAAAAAACGCACACGTAGTTCGATCAAAAATAGTGATTTCTTTTATATATACAGAGGGCAGTTATAAACTAAAGGAATATTCTATAAACTAGCATCAAATGTACATTTAGATTACTGTGGAAAAATATATAGCAGGTGCGTGAATTGTTATACACCTGTCCTATACACACACAGTGACTTCAGTCAGGTAAGTAAAAGCACAAACTAATAACGCAGATTTATTCAAAATAATTAAAGTCAAGAAAGTAAAAGGCAACAATCGCAGGTAAGCAATACTGTAGCAACTCTTTCCCCAACTAAAAAGGAATACTTCAGTTCAAGTTTGAGAGAAACAAGCAATGCCCTAGCCAAGCGGCTTAAAAGATTTACTGTTAGGAAACCTGTAATGCCAACGTCAATAGGAGTACAACAGTTCTGACGCAAATAATCTTAGAATAGGTAGGTAACAATTTAGTTCTTTGAAAAAGTACCAGGGCTTAGAAGCTTTCCTGTAGGGGCACATGCTGTTAGGCCCAGTCGACTGGAAATGGGTGAACATCCAAACTGCAGAAAAAGTATTCCAAAAGCTAAGTAGTGACACAAACAGCTTAAGGTAAGTTTACCAGGAGCCCCACAGTTCCTTGAGAGTGCAGTTGATGAGGCAGATGCACGGCTGCAAACACAGTCTCCTAGTCCTTGGTCATGGCAACTAGAGGGGACCCGGGATGGGCTCCTATGACGAGAGGAACTGGCCAGCAAAGAATTCATCTTACTCCCATGTCAGTTCGTGGTTTTGGTGCCTTTTTCTGAGCACGAGGAGCCAACTATCACCACTAGTTTCCATCTTCTCATTCCTTCTCTCTTACGAGGGGACTCTGGGGAGGAGATTCTTGCTTCTGGGGGTCTGCACGAGTGCCCCTGAAGTTTAAGATGGATTCGTCAATGGCAAGGCAATGCACTTAAAGGTGGTCGAAGTACCCCAGGTATTGGGATTTTGCAGCCCAGGAATGTTGCAGCATGTTTGGGACGGACCAAAATGAAGTGTCTGGAGGCTTGTTATGACCACCAGCCCAGAGGAGGTCATCCTTGCGGAGCTTCCTTGTCGATTCAAAAACAGGGGCAGCAAATTAGTGCTGCAGGCATTTCTGGTTGTCTTCGGAGCTTCAGTTACAGTGGTCCACTTGGCCTTCTGTCCCAAAAGCCTCTGCTTTTAAGCAGGAACCCCTTAATTCATGCCTATGGACCCATCAATCACCTAGGGTGACTGTACTTGCTTGACAGCCAGACACCCAATTCAAACTGGTCCCAGCCAGGCATACTCTCAGACAAAGGACAGCAGTTTCGGGCTCCTCCCTCACTTCCTGCCTCAGCAGACACTGGAGCCTGGGTGGGCTTCACAAAGGGATCCGCCAAAGGGAAAACAAAGGACCATTCCCCACCTGGAATGGCAGCAGGACCAAAAAGGAACAAACAAGAAATGGCTGTAAGAGTGGTGCTATTTGGGAAAAATGGTCACCCATGGGTGCGTATTGCAGCTGGGGGAAAACAGCCTTCAAGTAACAAATTGTAGAACAAGTATTCACTGCCACCAGCCATTTAGGTAGGTTTGTTACTGTAACTACAGAATCAATGGGAAAAGAGTTTTTGTAGCCCGTCAGCACTCCACGTAAGGTGGTATGTGCCGATTCCACAAAAAGAAAGATAAGTGGGATAAAAGTATCCTACTATCCTTGAGAACAGAAATTCTCAGGTAAAATTATTAAGAAATAAAAAGGGGAGCCCAAGTGACTCCCCACCAAACTGCACATAGGGCACTGTGTGCTGTATTCATCCATTACAGATGCCTGTAGTGATAGCATACCTCCATTAAAAGTACAACGAATTTCAATAGGAGAAAAATAGGGTTCCCATCTCAGAGCAAAAAGAATGAGTGAACGTATGGGAAGATTGGAAGTGACTGCAGTCAGCAGGAGAGGCTCTCAAGCACTGGTGGAAAATACTTTAATTTCTTGGCTGAATCTCATCTGCCTACGCCATCAGCTGTGTTCATTTAAACAGCACTTCCAGCACTTGTTCGGGAAGTGCTTTGGCAGTGACTGCAATTGGCGGGCTGTGTGAATATCTGATAGGGCTGAGACTTTAATCATCGGAGACACGTGGCTCTGAAGGTACTTTTATATCTGAACAGTCCCTGTGGGAAACACATCAACGTATTGCAGATTCAATTGGTTTCCGGTTTGTTTTCGTAGCTCATATTTCCACCCGGTGAATGTGCTACGTGAAATTCTGGTTTGTGGCGACGGTTGCTAATATTTGGGTGGTGTGTGTAGTGTGTAATTGGCAGTGCACCAGTTCCATGAGGGAGGCGGAGGGCCAGGCGACAGAACTAGAGGATTGGCATTGTTCTGAAACAGGCAAGTGTGACTTTGGTACTTTAATTCACCTGTGTTCTCCACTCCTTAATTAGCCCACTGTTGCAGACCATACCTCTCGCTAGAAACTAGTAAAAATGGGTATGTACTATTTGCGGGATGGGACAAAGGGCCCTCCTCCCCCCAGTGAAATTATGATCCATGACTGCTAACTCACCGACAATGAGCTTCTATAATTGGATATTGATTTTGTTAGGCAAGATTTGTGCCATACCCTTTGGCAGACTACAGCAGCCTTGTCCTCCTGACAATAGGGAACCCAACCTTTGGTATAAGTCTATACTACACAGGTTGGTAGTCTGGCTGAGCAGCCAGGCCTATCTCAAGAGGGGTCACTGAGCTATAAGGTTGTAACACAGATTTTCACAGTGACAGTTATTCAAATATACACTTACACTCAAGGTTTCTTGATTAAACAATTAATTTATTTAACAGTCAGTCATACAAGCCTTCTTCAGAAGGGAGCCAAACATGTAACACTTATATTTCAAAACTCTAAATCAGATGATGCACACTTCCTACACCCTCAGATGACTTAAATAGCTAGGACATTGGACAGTGATCTATCACTGGTACATTTAGAGCAATACTGAGTTTGGTGTAAAGGATTAGATAAGGGGAATACAACAAACGTTAACAAATAATTCATAAAATGGTAAGTACTTTAAACCCTCCAATACAAAGTAAAGTAATCCTTTCCTGGAGGAAAGGCAAAAGCACACAGACTGAGGTAAGAACAGTCTCTCAGGGAGCCAGGCACTCCATGTTAGTTGAGCAAAGTCTAGCAGAGCTGAAGATCTTCTTTGCAGGTAAGTAAAAGTCTTGCACAACGTTTTTAGAAAAGTTTGTAGGAATTAGATTCACTTGAAGTGCCACAAGCTTGGAGGTTTGTGAGGGGGGCAAAGCTGCAAGCAACTTTGCAATGGCAACCAAGACAGGTCCCCAACTAACACCACGTAAGGCTACACAACAAGAGGTAAGCACTCTTAGGGTTACAGTACCTTTGGTTAGAAGAAATGGTTCCAGCTGGCTTCTGTTCCTGTGTGGCTCTGCAGATCCTGTTCCTGTGTGGCTCTGCAGATCCTGTTCCTGTGCCTCAATCGTGTGGACAAGAGGGAGGACTTCTGGGGACTCCTGCAACACAATGGGAAGGTCAGCGGCAGCAAAGGTCAAACTTCAATTCAGGGGCAATTCGCGGTTTCAGCTCCTCATGTCTCAGAATAGCAACGCCACGGTCTCTCAGATACCATTCTAGACTTTCCTCCCATCTGGGGTCCAGCACTCTGTTGAGGTTGCTCTGGTCCGAACTGAAAAGCAATGCACTGTATCTGGTGTTCTCCCCCTGGCACTTTAGTTCCGGCAGCAGCAGTACAGCCAGATCCGAGAGGATGTCGAGACAAGTTCACTTTGGGGTTGATTGGCCCCACCACTCCAAGGGAAGTCGTCGTGCTTGCAGGTCTTCTCTAGTCAAAAAGCATTCAGAGCTTCAGCACAGCAGCAGGGCTTCACCAGGCAAACCAACAGTCCAGGAGTTATGTAAATGTTGAAGGACATTTGTACCACGCACTATCACCACCGAAGTGGTCCCCTGGCGGCTCTGAAAGAGGAGGGGAGGTTGAGTTAGTGGGAGGAAGCAGGAAAAGTGCAAGAGATCAGTGATGTGCTGTTGGCGGCCTCAGCCCGGTGGGTCCGTTGGCGGGGCCTGGGGTGTTTGCGGCAGGTAGTCGTTGTGTACTGTTGTGCAAGGTTATGTGTGTTTGTTTTGTTGTTGCAATGTAGTGGTTTGTGTGGTTTGTTGTGCTGTAGGTTTTGGTTGTGTTTGGTTTGGAGTTTGAGAGGTGTATGCAGAAAGGGAAATGGTTAGTAGGGTTGGTTAGTTTGCGTCTCTATCCTGAATTCAGGGGCTCAGCTTGCGTAGTCTCCCCTGATGCAGCTCTGTCCTGATCTGGGTCCGACTGGCATACAGGTTCCTTACTCCTCTGGCCACCACCTCTAACATGCTCTTAGCTCCCTTATCCCCGCCTTCATACTCCTGTGGTCAGTTCACCTGCCAATGTCAACCTCTCGGGTAGTGTGGAGATTGCCAATATCTCGATAATTCCACAACACTGGTGCTTAGCGGTAACTAAGGGGCAGGTGATAGTGTTGGTGGGATTGTCTGGGGTAGTTGACTCACGTCTCCGTGCATGCCGCCTGTGTTCCAGTCTATCCGGTGTCACCGGTCCAGGTGCCGTGGAAGTTACTCTCAGGTCGGGGATGTCCATGTCTTTTTGGTTTAGTCATCCTTTTTCCGGTTTTGGTTTCCAGGTTTAGTCTGTTGTGTTGTATAGCCAGGTTTTTAGTGATTTCCTGAATTTTAGGTGATCTTCAGTGTTTCTCATTTCTTTTGGGATGTTGTTCCAGGTTTTTGCGGCCAAGTGGTAGCAGGAGGTGCCTCCAAGTTTTTTCTTAAGGTAGAGTTTGAGTTCCAGGCGGATTTCGTTGCTTGATCAGAGGGGTCTCGTTGGTTTGTAGACTTATTTTCTTTTGTAGGAATTCTGCTCCTTGTCCGCTGATTGCCCTGTGCATTATGCACATTGTTTTGAAGGTGATGCGATGTTTTACTGGGAGCCAGTGTAGTGTTTTTAGGGCTGGAGTGATGTGGTCTCTTCTGGATAGTTTGAGTAGTCTTGCTGCTGCATTTTGGATCCGTTGCAGTTTCTTCAGGAGGTATTCTGGTATTCCGAGGTAGAGGCTGTTTGCATAGTTGATTTTTGACATGATTAGGGCGACGATATTGAGTGTTTTGTGCGTGAAGGAGAGGAAAGGTAGAATTCTTGCCGTGTGGAGGAGGAAAAAGCATTTCTTCACTGTTGCATTTATTTGTGGATCCAGGGTTAGTTTCTTGTCCATTAGCACTCCCAGATTTTTTACTACCTTCGATGGTGTTCGTGCGTTTCCCATTTCCGTAGGCCATGGGATGGTGGTTTCATTCTCTTGGTCTTTGGATACGATCATGATTTCTGCCTTTCCTGGGGTTAATTTTCAGGTTGTCATCCATCCAGTTGAAGACTTCTTTAAGACAGTCGGTTAGGGTTGAATGGTCGGCATTGGTGTCTTTGATTTTGTAGATCTGAGTGTCATCTGCGTAGTTGTAACATGTAATGTATTTTTTGAAGATTCTGATGACCGGAGTCTGATAGATGTTGAAATATAGTGGAGATAGTGAGGATCCTTGTGGCACCACAGTCGTTAACTCGTGGAGTGGATTTGAAAGGTTTAATCCATACAGTTTCTGTTCTGTCTGCTAGGAATGATTTGGTCCAGCGTAGTGCTGTGTCTGTTATGCCTATGTCTTCTAGTCTTTTGGTCAGGGTGTCGTGGCTAACTGTGTCAAAGGCTGTGGAGAGGTCAAGCAGAATAATGGCTGAGGTAGTGTTTTAGTCTGCATTAGTTTTGAGGTCGTCTCAGATGGATAGTAGTGCTGCTTCCGTTCCTCTCGCTGGTCTGAAACCGATTTGAGCTTGGTCCAGCAGGTGGTGTTTTTCTACGTGTTCTTCGGTTAGTGTATATACGTAGGTTTCTAGAAGTTTTGCTGGGTAGGGGATGTTAGAGATCGGCCTGTAGTGGGAAAGCTCATCTATGTCACCACTTGTGTTTTTCAAGGGTGCCTTGATGTATGCTGATTTGAAGATCTTCGGTACAGTCCCTGTTGATAGTGATAGATTTAGAAGGTTTCTGTAGTATTCTGCTACCGATCCTTGCGCGAGGTTTGATTTGTAGATGTCTGGGGACAGGGGTCCATGGTTGATCCCGCTTTCTTGCTTCGTTTTACCAGCATTGCCAATGCCTCTGCTGATATTTCAGGGAAGCTTCAGAGTTTGTGCTGTGGTTCCGTATTAGGTTTGTTGGGTTGTGTGTTGTGGTTGGTCGCTTTTGTATGGTTTGACAGATGTCACGAATTATTTTGTTTGAAGTGGTCTGCCAGGGCGTTGCATAGTCTGAGGGGGTTGGGGTGCCATCGCAGCCTGGTGGGTTTCCCATTTCTTCAATGATGCTAAACATTTCTTTGTGTGTTGGTGGCATTGTTGATTCTGTCATTGTAATGTCTTCTCTTTGCCTTTTGAATTTCCTTCTTGTATGCACAGATTTTTTTTCCGGTACAGTTTTTTCCCCTGGGTTGTATTCTTTCCTCCATTCAAATTCCATCTTTTTGTTTTCCTTTTTCATGTCGTTTAATAGTGGGGTGAACCATTTTGCCATTGCTCTTTTTTTTGATGGGGTGAACGGTTTTTCTGGGGCTATCTTGTCTATTGTATATGCGATCCATTTGTGCAGTATCTCTGCTTTCCAGTCTAGGTCAGCTAGCTCCAGTTCTGTAGTTGAGGGTTTCGTTAATTCCAGTTGTTCGAATAGGTTGCTTTCTTTGACATGTTACCAGTTTCTTTTGGTGGTGGTTGTGAGTTTCGGATGTTGGCTTGGGCAGGCAGAGTGATCACGAATGGAATGATTAGATGGTCATTCCACAGTATTTGTATCGGCGGTGACGTGGTGTTAAGTTTTTCTTTGGCGAAAATTGCGTCTAGTGTGTCCCCTGCCGAGTGCGTTGCTCCTTTGACTAGTTGTAGTTTCATGGTGCTGTGTTCAATTAGTGAGTTTTGCGAGTTGGCGTGGCTGTCTTCAAACCAGATGTTGAAGTCCCCCAGGATGATTAGGTGTTCGTGGTTGATGGCTAAGTTGGTGATGGCTTCTATGAAGTTAGACGAATGTTGCATCATATGTTGGCGGTCTGTATACCAGGATGAATGTGATGATTTTTGGGCTCGCTGTTAGGTGTATTACCATGGTTTCCCAGTTGAGGATGTTGAGTGGTTCGTCAGTTTTTATTTTCAGGTGTTCTTTGAATGCTATAGCGATGCCTCCTTTTTTGTTTTTTCGGTTTATTTGTAGGAAGGCAGCTTTGGAGTGTGATTTTGTAGTTGTCGTCCAGCCATGTTTGTGATGAACAGGATGTTGATGCCGTTGTCGAGTAGGTCGAAGACCTCTGTTGAGCATTTTGACATGGATCTTGCGTTTATTAGATTGCAGTGAAGTTTGGCAGTGTTTAGTTTGGGCTTTGTCGAGGTCGTCTTCCGCTCGGTGTTGAGGTTTCCTTCCTGGTCGGTCACTTGTTGGGCTGTGGGATTCAGGGTGTCAGCGTCTTCGAAGAGTTCTTCTAGGTTTTGTCCTGGGTTTTTTGTGTTCATCGGGTTCGTCTTCCGGGAGTTGTGGTTGTTGATTGGAAGTTCCTCTTGCTTTGGTGATGTAGGTGGTTATTGGGTCGGTCTGTGTTGGTCATCCTTCTACTTGCTTGTGTTAGGTTGTTTGATGTTGCTGCTTCTAATGTTGGGTTGGATCGCCGTGGTGGCCAGTTGGAGTTAGGTAGAGGGATTTTTCTCTTCTCTCAGTTCCTTCGGTTTGTGTTCCTGTCTGTGGGGGACCAGTCTATGGTTGCTGTTCTAAGTTGCTGTTCTGAAGTGTGTTCTTTCATCACTTCGTCTTTTCCTTGGAATGGGTCGTTTGCGCGGCATTGTAGGGAGAGTTGTTTAGTGTTTGTTTGGTGACCTCTAGTTCGTCCTGCTTTGGTCTGGTGGTCTTGTGGTGTAGTGGCGGGTGAGGGGGTGTCCGCTACTAGTTTGGGCTCAGTCTGTGGGTGGTATTCCAGCTGGAGTTGGTGACTCATTCAGTCGCTGTCCTAGGAGGGGAAGGGGGTGGTAAGGGTTAAGTTGGGTGTTATCGGTGGCTCTCTTTACTGTCCGTCTCCCAGAGCGCGGTTCACTGTGGTGAGCAGGCTGTGTGGGTTGGGAAGGGTATCTGCTGGTTGGAGGGTGGCTTGGACGGGCGCAGCTTGGACTTGCCTTGTGATTCGAGAGGCCCTAGTCAGAGTGACCCACCACCGTAATTCACTGGTGGCTTCTGTCTCACGAGAGTTTGCGAAGTTTGCGAGTGAGCTAGATTTGAGATACCTGTATAGTGGGAGAGAGGCCTATCAATGCGGTTTGTAGATCAGACAGTGCAATTTGGTCACAGATGCCCTGCTAAATTTGAGACACCTGTATAGTGGGAGAGAGGTCTATCAATGCAGTTTGGAGATCATACAATGGAAATTGGGCACAGAGACCCTGCCATCAATGCAGTTTGGGGATCACACAATGCAATTTGGGCACAGAGGCCCTGCTAAGTTTGAGACACTTGTATAGTGGGAGAGAGGCCTATCAATGCAGTTTGGAGATCACACAATGCAATTTGGGCACAGAGGCCCTGCTAAGTTTGAGGCACCTCTATAGTGGGAGAGAGGCCCATCAATGCAGTTTGGGTCAACGGGGGGTGATCACATTGATAACCGTTGGTTTTGCCTAGTGGTCGGGTATCTAGGGTAGAGCTGTACCTCTCCCCAAGCCACTCTACCTAACTGGTCCTTGTAGTTGCTGGTTGATGGCTGGCCACTGGCTTCCCCTGCGGACACCTGCTGACACTTCCTGGAGCTGCCTCTGTTGGAGCCACCCTTGGAGTTGGGGCCCTTAGCCGCAGGGCTGCACGGGCAGAGGGCTGCCCAGGGAGGACCAGTGATGGAGGGTGAGAGGGCCAATGAGAATGTGCCTGGGCGGGTCGGGAGGCAGGAGGGAGGGGAAGCGGGAGGACGGATGCAGGGAGGGGGAGCTGGGTAAGTGGTGGCGATCTGGGGGGGAACCGGGCCGGGTCGCGGGTGTTTGTCCTTGTTGGGGGGCCTAGGGGCTGCGGGGCCTTAGCTGGGTTGGAATGGGCCGAGTGGCTCACGCAGGTCTCAGGGCCTGGACACGGAGCTAAGCTCCAATCAGGGCTCGGGGGCGGGATGGGAGGCGGGAGGGCTGGGATGCAGGAAGGGGGAGCTGGGTAAGTGGTGGCGAGCTGGGGGGGGCGGGCCTAGCCGCGGGTGTTTGTACTTGTTGGGAGGGCAGGGGGGCCTTACCTGGGTAGCTGGGGTGGAATGAGCCGAGTGGGTCACACGTCTCTGGCCTGGACACATACGGAGCTAAGCTCCAATCAGGGCTCGGGGGCGGGAGGGCTGGGATGCAGGAAGAGGGAGCTGGGTAGGGGGTGGCGAACCGGGGGGGTAGGGGGGAGCCGGCCTGGCCGCAGGTGTCTGTCCTTGTTGGGGGGGGGGGGTCTGGGGGCTGCGGGGCCTTACCTGGGTAGCTGGGTGGAATGAGCCAAGTCGAGTTGCAGCAGGCGTCTCTTCCAAGTTTTTCTTCGGATTCCTTCGTCCAGTGGTCGACTTTGCCTTCCAAGCTAAAAGGCCTCACCTTTTATGTAGGGGTCTCCCATTCATTCCAGCCTACCTGTCAATCACACAGCAGGGTGGCTGTCCTCCAAGGACAGCAAGCCGGCCAATCACCTTTGGGTGCATTCCTGTAACCAAGGGGATTTAAGCACGGAGTTTCGGGAACCTCCCTCACTTCCTGCTCCTGCCAGATCTACTGGAGCCAGATGCGGGCTTCACTCGTGAATCCCGCCAACGGAAAAAAACGAACAAAGGGACCAATCCTGGTTTGGCGTGCAGAGAAAATCTCAAGGGCCTTTGACGAGAAATGGTGAAAAAACAAGACTAGTGCCATTTTAACAAAATGGGCACCCATGGGTGCCTTATTGCAGCTGCGAACTCAGCCCACTGTAAAAACACAATAGTAGTTAAGTAAACCACTGCCACCAGCCATTAATTGAACAAAGGGTAACAAAAATGCTACATGAGAAACTAGACAAAGTGGATACCAAGTAACCCCTATAGTAAAATAGTGTGTGTTGGATCTAGAAAGTTGCAAAATGTAAGTAAAGTCAATTTCACTTCACTGCTCTTGGAAACCGTTTCACCAAGAGAAGGTATTTAACCTTTGGGAAATCTAAGACTTCCCTGTGTCACTGCACTGAAGGTGCTTTGTGTCACAATGTAAAGATGATGCCTATGGAGTTTGTCAGACTCCAAAGTAAAAAAAAAACAGTTCAAATCACAGAAAAATACAGGAGTGGGGAAAAAAAGATCTCTACAGGTTAGAAATTAAAAGTCCTAAAGTCCAGCAAAAGTACTGGGGGTCTCGGGTGGAAGGGAATTAGCACGTTTCTGAGAATTCTCTTTAAAAGATTTGCCACTTCCCATGTCCCCCAGTGAAGGCCCATCAAACCAACAGCTGAGCAGTCCGATTGAGAAGGACCTTTGCCCTGCGCAGAAAGAGAAAAAAAAATGTACCTATGAGTAGATTGGCCCTGGGGGAAGACCCCATGGAAAGATCACTGCCTACTTTCCCGGGGCGCATATGCCCACGTGGAAGCACGGTGAAAAGACCCTCTTCAAATCAAGGAGCGACACCCAGGCTAGTGAAGCCAATACAAATGGATTACTCCAGGGGGAAATATGAAGAAGAGGAGCCATACAGAAAGGTATGATGTGTTGGATCCGAAGGAAATTTCAGTTGACCGAGTCTACTCCGGCCTTTCGTCTGCAGCTGTGTCTCCTGGCAAGGTCACAGTGTATAGACCAAGGAGTGGAGTATTTTGGGGGCAATACTCAACCACTGGTGTCGGAGGAACTAGATCAAGTACTGAGTGTTTTAGTGACAACCTGGGACTACAAAACAAGCTAAAGGACTTCCGGGCCAATCATTTAATTATTCAAAAGTCTTTTGCAGATTCTCCACACCTGGATCGCCACAAGAAAGTGGTATGAGATTGGAATGTTCACAGAAGCCTGGCCCTGTTCCAAGTCAAAATGACAGCCTGCACATTGAAGGCGGTGCAACACATGCAGGGTGAAGTCATTTAGAATCCTTGATACAAGTGAGACCCCTCTAGTGCAGGACGTTGCGTCTGTATCCAATGAAGATCTGCAGCCCTTAGTTGCCTAAATTACATCTGATGACTCTACGAATCTCAGAGGAGCAGAGGCTTCAAAATACGTCCCCCAAAAAGAGCAGCTAAGAAACAAGCAGAAAGAGAAAACTACCACTAAATCTCAACTCACAGCGGCACAAAGTTCCAAACTGGTAAGTAAGAAATCTCTTAAACAACCTTCACTGACATTAAGAACTCTCATATCAGCCATCAGCAATTGCGGGACTCAGAAATAAGCAGCCCACCAAAATACAAACAAAAGCAGAAAAGGGTACTGTTATGCTAACCAGCTTTCAAAGAACGAATACGACCAAAAGTAATGGGTCGAGTTCAGATGGATTCTAAACTGAACTGGTGGGCAGAAGTTTAGGAGGCCACCCTCTGTTCAGTGAAACAGGGGAGCCTTCTGGACAAGCCAGACCAATCTAGGTAGCTTGGCAGGCGGTCAAGACTAAGTCTGAGGGATGAGAGTGATCAGAAGCCCACAATGAGCAAAGAGTAACTAACCACAAACTACTCTTCGACAAGTGTATGTGAAAAATATCTATACATTGTCAGCCAGCCCAATCGATAAGTAAACTTAAGTTATATGAAAACAGTTACCACACAAAATACTCTACTATATAACAGATACATAGGTTTCCCAGTGCCACAACCTGTAAAGAGAAGGGCGAGTTAACACCAGGAGCATTAGAAAATACTTCAGAGTCGTTCCCTAACTTGCGACTCCAGTCCCAAGAAGTGGGGCGACTTATGCTCAATAGTACAGTTGTGCATAAAAACACACGATTGCACAATCAGCCTGAAAAAAGCGTCTTCTTGGGGAAGCCGTAGCAAGTCAGGAAGGGGCTTGAGGCAATGAAGCATTGGTTCCCACTATCAGAGTAGGACCTGCCCTTGGCGGCAGAGCAGTTTCCAAATGGTGCTAATAGCTAGGGAGCGCAAGCTAACCCAAAAGCTGATACTTTTTTGGGATATTCGTGCGCAAAAGATCAGTTTTGCCAGGGGGCCACCGGTAAGTGATGCAAGTACTCACGGACATCCAGCACAGTCCGGCACAAACTTTGCAAATTTAGTCAAGGTTGCTAGTAGGTTTGAGTCCTGCAGTTTCACAGCACTCTTGCTCTCATCCGCTCCAGGAGAGAACAGGAACGTTGCCTTTTCTCAGCTTCCGAAGGAGATAAAAAGAAAAGTCTGGTGCAGCAGGCTTCAGGGCATGGGAGAGCAGGTCAGCAAGACACCTACAGCGATAGTCACCCAACAGGAAGTGATGCAGGAATCACTGATGTGTGCAGCATTACGCACTCTCCTAATTCGGGACCTAGATGAACTAGGACTGCAAAAGTTGGGAGAGGGCATGGGACCACAAGCAAGCGATGTCCCAAGTCTCAGGTTTCAACTTGAGACAGCTGCAATTCTGCAGGATACCCTGAGGTAGAGCTGGACAGTTCACTGGATTGGCCAAGAACACTTCCGAAGGGGCTAGTTCGGCAGGTAAGCAGGGGGCGCCAAGAGTAGTTACCACTACAAAGGGGCGAAGCACCTTGGTAGGCCTTCTTGATCGAAGAAAACAGGGGTCCGACGGGACCGCAGAGGTTGAAAGGTGCCAAACCTTTCACAACATCTTCAGCAGTTCCACAAGTCTGTTTCTTCGTTTCCGGATACTTGGCTCCATTCTGGAATGGATGCAGATCCCTTTCTCTTATCCAGGATTAGCTTGGCGCCAAAATTGAGGACTTCCAATCAAAGATCTGCTCCCATGCAAGCATCCCAGTCATGGACCAATCACCGTCCACGGTGGTCCCCGTCATTCAGGCACGCCAGACATCCTGGCACCATTAGTGTGGATTGGGACCAGACAGTCGCAACCTGCTTCCTGGGCACACAAGTGACAGGCAGAAAGATCGGTTTTCGCGGGAGGCTGCATGCCCAAATAAGGAAAACCCAAGTTACTCAACTGGGTGAATGCAAAGGACAAATGGCCATGGGACTGAACAAAATTTGTGGCTCTGCCATTTTCCTACCTGGCCACAGTCTTTAACCAAATGCATTAAATTCAATGTGATTCAGTAAAAAGAAGTAAAACACTTATAAAATGTAACTGCTGCCACCAGTACATCCCAGGCACACTTGGACAATCATCAAAATAATCCTTTGAGGGTGTGTAGGGCCATAAAAACAAAAGGGACCCCAGCGCATGGTACTGGAAGGTACATTGTGCACAGATACCAAGAAATGGCAACATAGTTCAAGATTAAGGGAAACAGTTTCCCAGTACTGACAGCCCGAAGGACGTATCCATTTCCCCATAACAAGTGACCAAAAGCCCAGGGGAGCGCAGCTGAAGGCTGCGTTTCACTGGTGAAAAACAAAAAAAAAAAAAAATAATCAGTAAAGGATAGCTCCATAAAAGCACAACATTTCAGTTGGTCCGCAAACCGAGGGAAACTTACATATTGATTAAATCTTTCCTAAAAGGTTGAAGGAGGTACAGAGTCAACCCCTCTTCAGGAGGGCATTGGCAGTATCATTTAGTGGGAGATCGTTTGGCTCTACATCAAGGAGGCCTGAACCCGGCAAGTAGTCTGCTGCGCCGACAGAATTCCCATGAGGGCTCATTAGCAAACTGTGCATACCAGATATACCTTCTGTGTAAAGGTCTGGAAGAATGTGGAAATCTTTAGTAACATGAAGCAGAGGAAACCTACTTGAAGCCAAAAAAACGTTTGCTGATCCTCCAGCTCTGCAATCAGCAAGCAATCAGGATGTTGGTAAGGAAATCGCGAAGCATCAATTTCACAGAGACTGTTTTGGTGGCCAGTCTTGTTCCAGATCTGCTCCTCTCGTGTTCCCTTTTTAATCCATGGAAAAACATTAAGTAGCAGAATTTGCATGCCAGAGACAGACCAGAACAAACAAAGGTGTCCAGTGTCCTAAAGGGAGCCAGGGGCTCAGATCTTCCCCCACTACGCACACTATGGCGAGTAAGTGGAAGGGAACAGGGTAGGATGGTCCTGGCCTTGTTTTTGTGAAGCAGAATGCCCCTCAAAGTGAACTATATTTGTTGGTGAAATGCCTGTAACAGGATTATTGGGATGTGTATTAGGCAGAATCTTGTGCAGTTCTCTTAGGGAGCACTACAGAATATTAAGACTACAGGTATGAGCAATAAATCCACTTTGATATCAGTCTGTACAACAAAGATTTAGTTGGTTGCTGTGGCTAAGCAGTCAGACTTATCTCAAGAGGGAGATGAGCAGTATTCAGGGTTTACACAATAGGGCTTCAGTGCTATGGAACAAGGAAACACTGACCAAAGAGTTGTATTAAAAAGGATATATATTTATATTACACACTTCTAGTTCAACACATTAATCAGTTAATAAAGTTAAATTCAGTCAAGAAAAGTATACACAACTCCCTAGTTAAATTGTAGACAAGTTTGAGCAAGAGTGAAAACTGAGCAAAACAGCACAGTGAAAACCAAACACAAACGGCACTCCAGCAATTTCCCACAAGGGAGGGAAAGTACAAGTTATACAGACATTTTACACACCCTAGCAACACTTCCCATAAGTTTGTGAATAAGTTTAGGCAAGGCAGTACTTTAGCATATAGAATACTTAAATGAAAACCGAGCAAAATAGCACTTCACAAGTTTAAAAAGTGGGAAGGAAAAGGCGATTATAAAAAGTAGGTGCACCAACACAGTTCCAGTTAAGAAGCATCTAGAGAAGGCAGTTCTAACAAATGTAGCCAGAGTCAATGGTACAGGGCAAAAATAGCCTAGAAAACAGTGTCTCTTTGCAGGAGAAAAAAAAAAACAAACCCTTCAAATCCAGCAAAGCTGCTGGGGGACTCTATAGGTAAGGGAAATTAGCCATAAAATGAGAATTCTCCCCAACAATGTGACATTAAACTGATCAAATATTCTGAAGCCTTTTGGAACTGTGCTCAGTTTAACTAACATTTCAACTAAGGACATTGCAAGGGTCGACTTTATAGATCTTTATCGTGCAGATCAAGTCCTGCTGTTTATTAATTCTAATGTGGTTCTTGACCTTATTCAGGAATTTTTCTCTCCAGCGGGCAGAATTTGACATTTCCCCTTGCTCGCACCCAAATGATATGAAGGGATCGAAGAGCTTGTATTCTCACAAAATCGTGAACAAAGGAGTTGCTTGTATCTGCAAATGTCCATAGTGAAGGTGGACGTTACCTCTATACATCAGTCAGTTAATGGTGGGCAAGGTGTGCAGGATTGGTCATAAAAGAGAATTGGGACAGCGACCCCTTTAGCCAAACGGGTCATTTTCATATGCTTTTATGAACTACTAGGGGCTTTACTAAATTGTTAAGTGACAACACCTAAGGTAAAACTTGAGACATCAGCCTTATCTGCATTCAAGAAACAAGTCTTAGGAAGTCCACACAGACGGCTTAGAGGAATAAAGGCCAATCATTTGAAGAATGCAGTCACTACCTCTCGGGATTGGCTATTGAACACCTTAACAGTTATCACGTTGTTGAAAGGATATTATCTATAGTCTTTAAGCCTACACAGTATTACCCAGTGGGAATTTACAGCCTCACCTGCATAAATATGAACTAGCGGACGGTAAAGAGGTCAAGGGCCGAAATTAAGGCAATTAAAAATGCCCATTGTGGGGCTAGACTTGGGCTAGTTCAACTTATCACGAAAACTCCGTTAAGGTACAGACACTGGGTTAAGATATGACTAGTCCAACTGTTTGAGGGACAGTGAACACGGAGAATCTGGGTAGTAAGAACTCCTTGGTCTTCTGGCGAACGATGAAAGGCACTATCAAGCCCCAAATTACAGTGCAGTGAAATGCAGTTGCATACTGTGAAAAGATCTCACTAGATTATCTAAATATTAACTTTACACCCTGTGAGACTCAGAAGACTGGACACTCGGACAGGCCACCAGGGGGTGCACGGATGAGCTGCACCGCCGTGTGAGCTCTGAATCCACTGGTCCAAATAGTGGTCTGAGCTACTGAGCCCCACTGTATGGCCCCACCCACCACGAAAATTTTGCTGAAACTTCAATACGAATATACCCTCCTGAAGCAGGTCGAAATCCTGAATAAAACCGCCGCTGGATTCACCGAGTAATTCATTTTCAGGTTGCGTTGAGCGCTCTTGGCCCACCTCAGCCCGTGCGACCAAAACCGAAATCAACGCTTTAACAGATGCGCACATGAAACCTCACAGCAAGCCCAGCAGCTCTGTCACAGAGGAGCCAGTGAAGGCCCCCCCCCCCCCGTCCACCCAGCAGATACTTAGTCTGCAATCTGGGGACTGTGCGGCCCTCCCCCCTGCGTGCTACATGCTGCGAGGGCGACGGACAGGAGCAGCACTGCACATGGACACTGACTGAGCTGCCCGACCCCCCAGAGACGTTTTTATGGGAGGGCAAAAAGGACACTTGCCCAGGGCCCCCACCTTGGAGGGGGCCCACAAGGCTGCCAGATCTAAAGTAGTAAGATTCCTTTGTTCACCAGACAAATATCACATCAGGATAATGTATGGCATGGCCCTGAGGCTCTAAACCTATTGCCTGCCTGTTTTGGCAAGTGCATTCTGCCTCGATCAATTAATCATTTAATGTTCTGTGTTCACTGTGGTATATATAGTTTGTGTGTTCCTTGCGGCACAACTCCTGGGACATTCTTCCCTTCCTCTGGGTATTTTGATCATGTGCAATATCCAAATTTGAAACGCATATTGGTAATTGAGTGCCACAATGGTTCAGAAGTTAGCTCAGTGTGTTAAGCACTCATTGCAGAGATGTGTGTTCCCATGCAAGATTACAATAGCACATTCCTGTAAGGCTGCCTGAGCCTTTCCTATGTCTCAAGGTGATAAACCTGCCTGTTTATGTACTGGTCTTGCAGCACAACAGGTGCTAATATCAGCAATGCACCAGCAAGGGGTTGCTATAAAAAACGAACATGTCATCTTTATGGTGTAGGTCTAGAAATTGGTTTGTTCAGATGGGTGCTGTTAGGGAGAATTCTCAATTAAGGCTAATTTCCTAAACCTAGTGAGTCCACACAGCAGCTTTGCTGGATTTTTGGGGTTTATTTTTTTCTCTTGCTAAGAGTGAGACTCTTTCTCCCACTCTTCGGCATGATTTGAGATATCCTTTGACTTTGGAATGTGTTTTATGGGCTATGGGGTCTTTTACTCCATAGGGTTTCATGTATTTTTGGTAAGTGTGTTACACAGCACCCTCAGTGCAGTAACACAGGGATGTCATAGTGACCGCAAACAGACTCCATACCCTGGGACTGACTACTGTCTCCCAGGGCTTGTAAAGTCACCATTGACTTTACTAGTCTTAAAATGTGAACAGAACCAGTACAAACACCATCATATTGTGGAAGTACTGGTAGGGGTAATTAGATTGCCCCTGGGTCTGTTTTTTCGAGGGGGCACTGTGCAGTCCCCCCCGAGTTTCTGGCTGGTGGCAGTGGTTACCATGCAAAATATTCCACCGGAATATTTCCTATGGGATTTTCCCCATTCATTTTAAACGCACCACTTTTTTTGGTGCAATGTTAAAGATACCGCCGGGTTATTTAATATTTATTCCCCGGTTGGGTCTTTTTGCCAGGACTGTTTTAAAATGGCGTTTGTGTTCGCCTCTGTAACTCCAACCCAAGCCGAGCCCTTTGGTCCACTTTTTGGCGTGCTTCTACACAGAAGCCTCCAAAAGTGGTGCCCCTCTGTCTGGGTCGACAGGATGTGTGGCGGGGGGGGGGGGTTCAGGCACCCTGGACTGAGTTGCCTCGGCAACTCAAGTCGCACTCTTGTGTGATTGGCCCAGTGGGGAGCCGCCCGGCTCACCACTTAGCATGTTTGAGTGACAGCTAGGACTGACTAATGATGAATGGGGGTTTTCTGCATAAAGGCAGGGCTTTGGGGACTGGAACTTCAGAAGTCGCCACAGGACCAAAGAATCCGAAGAGGGAGAAGCTGAGCCGACCTGCAACACCACCACCGTTGGAGCCCTGCTGAACCGTCACACCACTTCCCAACGACAGAAGATCTTCATCCCGGAGAGCCTTCTTCCTCTGAACTGGTGGGGATAACCAGTTTGCCCTCTTTTCGCCTTCCTGGATCGTCTCGTGGTCAAATCGCCCGTGCCAAGCACCCCGGCGGCCGGCTAGCCATGCTTCACCACCGCGAATAAAAGGTTGGTACCTTTTAAATGGGAAACTCAGCGGCTGGTTTCTTCCCTGGCAGTGCAACAACCTCCAGCTTTCCTCTAGGCCGAGATCTACTCTTCCCTTGGACGAAGCACCGACTTGCACCCGCTGCCAGGAACAACTGCCCCCGCTGGAGCTTTCTCACAATTTCAGGTACTGTGTCCCGCCTGGTCTCCCTTGCAACAGAGTGTTCAAGGTGTCCCGTAAATCCTTGACCCTCTATCCTGGGGTGACTTGGGACCTGCGAACTAACTTTTCCTGACTTGATCCAACCCTTTTTGAACTATCTGCAAAGACTCTTTAAAGTACTATTAAACTGTGTGATCTTGGACACATTCCCCTTGCTCTCTCCAAGAGTGGGCCTGGCCTATGACTTTCTTGCTCCTCAGTAGACTGCCTTTTCTGACATGCTCTGGTTCTCTTAAAGTGTTGGTATTGTGTATTTTCCCAATTCTGCCTCTTTCCTCCCTTTTTAATTAACTTATTGGAGTGCCATCTTAGGTTAAGCGCTCGACTCCGTCTGAAAATAAGTGGTGTTTTAACTAAGACTTGTTCAATAATTAATCAGGGATGTATATATATATTAGTGACTGTTTGAACTTGCTTGCCATATTAGTGTTAGTGTATATTACAAAGTGTGTTTTTAAATAAATTATATACTTTTATACCCAAGCTCTGGTCCGTGTTTGCTTGTGCTACTGTATTTTAGTACCAATTTTGTATACTCTATATACTGTAACTCTTCGAGAGAAGAAAGCTACTAGCCACAGCTACCAGGTAAATCTGGGTGGTACAGACTGCTACCAATTGGGTTTACTGCTAACACCTGTAGGCCTAAGCATTTTGCAGTGGTCCCTAAGGGAACTGCACAGGTTTCTGCCTAACAGGTGCTGTAAAACCTTGGCAATCACCTCCAATGATGAGCATAAACTGTTAGTCCAAAAGATGAAGTATCCAAATTTGGAACCAAAGCATTAATGCTTGTACCGTGGCTTTGCCAGCAGACAATACAGTATCTTGGCCAAATCACTTAATATCTCGTACATTACTGTCTTCTGTGAAGTTTGCCTCCTTGCATGCTGGTGGAATTGTTTAGCCCATTACTTGATCTTTCTTCTTATGTAGGCCATTTGAGTGGAAGGGGTGGTAGACAGAAGGGAGCGGACCAGACAGTGCAGGACTCGGGCAAGCATATTTTAAAGGCTGCTTGTTTGACACAAACAACGCTTTGCATTTTTCTAAAGTCAAATGTTTTTCTGCACGTTTATAATTGACAATTTCACAAGCCAGTGTTTTGTAACTATGTTAAGCTTTAAAATACAAAAGACCAACCCAGATTAATTCTGTTAAATCACACTGATTGTTATGCCGATACATATGTACTTCCCTTGATGGAGGGAATGAAACTAGAATCAGTCTGTTACACCCTTCTATAATATTTTGGTTTTAAAAATGGTCATGCTTGGTAATGCGATTGGTGTACTTTCCAAGACAGTTATCAAAATGCTGGGCATCCAATTTAATCTTGTATTGCCTAGCCTCTCGAATTTGCCAGTCCCTAAACCTTTTAAAATTGTCAGCCCTTCAGAAAGATTTCCTTCTCAGGGTACGGTCTTCAAAATAGCCTCACTCATGATTTCACTGGCTATAGTGTTGCTTCTACTATAATAGTGAGTATTGATATATTGCACACCACAAGAAATGTATTCTTTTGATCTGTAATGGCAACACTATTTGAAAACCATGTCCCATTTATAATCTCAGTGTCTGCATACAGACACCTACCTGGTAGCTTCTAATCTCCATCCACTATCCATACTATGGCACGTGTAGCTTTCTCCTTCCTACCAATTGGTCTGCTCTATCCATACTTGAGCATTTCTGCATTCTGTGAGGCAGCAAATGTGAGTTCTGTCTATTCTGGGTTACATGAAGCTTTTACATACAGTCCTGCATTAATACTACAGGCTGCATACCTTCCTGGATTCTATTGATAAGTCTCCTGAATCTATGCTAGAACAGAATTAACCTCTTCGTAGACGGATAATGTTGACCTTCAAATGGTAATTATTGATCATTCTGATTAGTGCAAGAATGAAGAGGGTAAGGGGACTTAAAGGGAGTAAACATTCTTATTTTTAATGTAAGTTTTATCAACCTATGGATTGTGATGGCGGCAGGGCAGATATCCTTGATCACTTAATTCCATGGTTTGGTGGAGGGGGGCCCCCAAAGATGTCTGTGCCCAGGGCCCCAAAAGTGCTTAAGATGGCCCTTCCGACCCCTCACTCTTCCACCTCGGTGTCCCGACATACCATGCCCCCCCCCCCTCGAAATACAGGGCCAGGGCAGACCGAGGACATGGACCACAGCAATCCGCCCTCCTGCCGCAAGTCCTCGTGCCTGGGCGCAGGAAGTGGCATACTGCCTCACAGGGCTTTTGTGCTCGAGGACCCCAGCTCATAAATGGAACACCTGTCTAGAGCGAAGCGCAGGGTAGTAAATGAGAAGATGCCCTCTTGGTAGGAAGCGACCAGAGCATACCCTGTTCCAAGTACATCCCAGGGCATTCTGGGCCCAGCAGCGATCAGACGGAGCGAAAACTTAAACCTGAACTGGACTAACAGAGGATGGTTCCTCTTGAAATTAATAAAGAGCGGATCTCCCCGTGCCGAGAAGTGCAATCCGTCCCTGGTTCCTCGGTACCATGTAACAGTGAGTAAGTGCTATAATCTGGCACAAGATATTCCTAGACTGCCTAATATACGGCCCATACACTTGTTGCCCCGCATCAACGGCGCAACACCGGATCAGCCAGGGAGGGACTGGGGGGGCGGGGGGGGGCAGGATGAGCACGCTCCCCTGAAGATACGGCCCACACACAGCTCCACGTACTGCTGTGTACAAACCAAGTGAATTGGGCGAGAAAAAGGAGCCGACCTGGGCTGGTGATAGGATTCGAGAGGAAGGGGGAACCAGAGAGAAGTCGACCCGGGGGAGGGGAAGCAAGTGCAGAGGTATGTACATAGAGACTTCTATCCTGGAAACACTCTTAAGGCACCTAGGGTGGGGGCTACTGGAACCAAGTCATATTTGCTACCATTACATACTGTTAATGCGGTGGAGTCGTTCCGGAAGTGCCCCAAAGATCACCTCAAAACTTAAGCATGGCAGCACTCGCAGACAACCTCAACTGACAGGAACTGCACCCTCCTTATGTGAAGCCTGGTGTGCCTCAGATAAAGAGACAGAACAGGTGAAGGCTAGCTGACACGTGAGAAAAGTGGAGCCTGTGTATCAAACATAGGCATATATACAGGATCTCAACAGATTGTTGTGCCCCCAATCCTGGGGAGTGTGCTCTCTGCCATCTAGTGACACGCCAATCATGTGGTGTTGGGCCTTCACTCTGCTGCGAAGACCCCAAGGACATACGCCTGTGGACTTCACAAATTAACCATTAATAGAACTCTGGGGAAAGGCAATTGGAACACTGACTCAGAGCATCCCAAAACGTAGGTGTAAAACTGGCAACATTGGTCCCAGTGGGCGGCCGTGAGTGTTGGGCCCCCTCCTCGGGGGCGTGTGCCCTCCTCTGTACATAGCACGCTTCGGAGGCAGTGCTCCTCACAGCACATAAGGAGAAAAAGCTGATCCGGAAAAGGCCCTGCCCCAGGACGGGTGAGCCCAAGTTAGAGAAAAGCATGTGTTAGCACACCAGAAAGTATTACACCCTATACATGCAGCACTGATCAAAAGACCTACGGACATAAAACAGAAGCTTGCGACATATCGCTTCCTCCCACACAACATTGAACCCAACCAATTCCCAGATCCCAAAAAGGCGACATCCGAGAGATGCGGCTGCAACTAAAGGTGACTTGGGGGCCTTGCTGAGCGAACTCAAGAGCATGTGGGCGGATATCGGTGGGAAAGTCGATAAAGTAACAAAGAATAGACAAGATGGAAGAAAAACTAGATGAGGTTGAACATAACCAAACCTCTCTAGGGACACTGGAGTACCAAATAGATTTAAGGATCTATTAGATAGAAGCTACACAGGAAGAATTTTGCTTGAAAATTGACAATTTGGAAAATCGAGATAGACGGAACATATGCATATTCGGTGTTCCAGATAAAGAGGGAGAAACGGAATGAGACTTGAGGACCCTACACAAGATTATGAAGACCTTGTTCAGAGTGAAGTCCATTGATGAACCTAAAATCATACATAGAGCTGGAGGGACGGCAGGTGGTCCAAAGACGGTATTGGTGCAATTTCATAACTACGCTGACAAAGCAAGGGTCCTTGAGGCCATCCGCACCCCATGGATTCCTCTCGACACAGCAAGAGTACCGATCTTTCAAGATTTGCCATCCTTAACCCTCGCCATGAGAAGGATGTGTATGCCGCTTACCAAATGGCTCAAAGAGAAAGGAGTCTGGTACTGATGGGGCTACCCATTCTCGCTCACGTTCGAGTGGGAGGGAACAACTGAGATTGCAAACGAAGAGGGACATCCAGACTTGCACCACCGAACTGCTGGGAAACCAAGAGGATAAGGCGATCGAGGGTGAGATGTAATGGTGCCTCTAGGGCCCGAGGGCTTGTACGCGGATCCAGGAAAGTTAGGAGAATGAATGACTCCCCTCAAGCAGACCTTTGATGACACTGATATGACAACAGAAAACCACCTTGATCGATCGCTCAATTGATAGAACATCTTGAGATATCTGACAAAGATCTATGCGATGGCATCTTGGTGACATCTAGTACAGTGGGGAATTGTGGCCTAAGGTACGGGAACAGAGTGAGGCCAAGAGGCATTGGCATTTGGGCCTAGGCAATATTGGCCTGTTGGGGATGCGCACCGATTCAGGAGATTATGGAGGGGAGGGGGGTAACATGTGGGGGCTCAGTAGTTAGAGTATTTTGATGGGACCGGGGCTAGTCCGGTGTTCACTGGTGGTCCGACTCCGGCTGGGAGAAGTAGACTAGGCTGGTTCGGACGCTGTTTAAAATCCTTGGGGGAGGGGGAGCAGCTACAAAGTGCTTAGCAGACATGTGATGTGTGGTCTATTGTGTTACATTAATAAACCAGATTTGTTATGGTCTAGTTTGAGTGCGTGAAGAATCTAAAATAGGTAATGGCAACAACACTTAATGCAGCACAAGATGGGCTCTCCAGAACCTGCACACTTCATGTCAAGTGACTTAATTCCCCCACAAAGAGATCCCTGGTGTGCAGGGAATTTCGGAGGACTAAGATAGATGTGCTATTCCTACAAGAGACTAGTGCATAGGCCGACATCTAGTGGAAGCTGCGGAGTATTACTGTTTTTTCCAAACTTGAAAAGGGACGAACAGGGCGTGCCAGTAATGCTATCCTTAGTGTGACGTCCCCTGTACCCATGATCCCTCACGCATGTAGGACCCTCAGATTGTATTTTTTCTGACATGAGGTAGCATGAGGAGTAGCGCAAGTACAGAGTATCCAAGCAGATAAGATAGATAAGACTACAAGCATCCATGCGCCTTCTCTCGGAGGGGAGGAAGGACAGGCGCATGTCAATCTAAGCAGATACAAGCATCAGAAATACGATTACGGTGAGTAATGTATCCCTTCTGATGTTTGTGAACTATGCTTGGATCACATGCTGTGCCCAGATTAGCGAGCAGTATTAGAAGGAGGTGGGATGTGAGAAGGGTCATGGGCAAACAAATGTCTTGGAACCGCTTGCCCCACTTGTGTATCTGTCTTGGTATGAGTATCAATGCAGTAGTGCTGAGTAAAGGTGTGAACGGAGCTCCATGTAGCTGCTTTGCAAATACTGACTAGGGGACATTTGCAATGAAAGCCACAGTGGCTCCAGTACCTCTTGTGGAGTGGGCCCTTGGCGTAAAAGGCCGTGTTTGATCTGAAAGGGAATAACAGTTGGATACATCAGACTATCCACCTAGAGATGAGATTTCCTTCGCTGCCTGGCGCTATGGAGACGAACAGTTGATCTGTCTTTCTTGGCGGTCTGGTCTTGTCTACATAGTCGAGGACCACTCTCCTCACATCTAGTGTGTGGAGTTTTACCACACCAGAGCTTTTGGGTTCCTGGAAGAAAGCCGGTAGCTCAATAGACTGGTTAACGTGGAATTTGGAAATTAACTTTGGTGAGAACATAGGGTGAGTGCGTAATACCAGTTTGTCATCATGTATAGTAAAGAAAGGATCCTGCACTGAGAGCTTGGATTTCACTGACCCTTCTTATGGAAATTATGGCTACTAGAAGGCAGTTTTATAAGTCAGGTGTTTTGAGGCTAGACTTGTGCATGGGCTCAAAGGGTGGTCCCATGAGCTTAGTGAGTTCCACATTAAGGTCCTCACCTGGTGGTGGGATAGAAATTGGAGGGTGGAGTCTCTTTACTCCTTCAATAAATGCTTTGACGACTGGTACCTTCCACCATGACACCTTGTTATGGAAAGTGGTGTAGGCTGACAAAGATACCAGATGTACCTTTAGCAAGTTAAACACGAATCCTGCATCCAGTAAGTGGACCACATAGGTTAGCACATTAGGAGGAGTACAATCAATGGGGCCGATTTGTTTATTCTGGCAGCAAATTACAAATAGTTTCCATTCATCATAGTAACAGTGCCTCGTGTTCAGTTTTCTTGACTCAAGATATCCATACATCTCTGCGGTAAATTGAGATGTCCGAACTCTGACTTCAGGCGCCATGCTGCCAAGTTCATCTAGTTGGGCTGAGGATGCACAGTTAGCCCCTCGTGCTGGGATAGCAGGTTGTACCGGCACAGAAGTTTGATGGGGACACAAACTGCCAGTTTGCGCAGGTGTTGATACCAGGTTTGTCTCGCCCACATAGGAGCAACAAGGATAAGCGTCATCAGTTCCCTGTGGATCTTGTTACCAGTTTTCCTATCAGAGGGGTTAGAAAAGGGTAGGCAAATATTCCTGACCAATTCATCCATAGGGTGTTCACCTTGGAGCCTGGCTGGGGGAACCTGGATGCAAAGTTTGGGCATTGCCTGTTTTCGCTTGTGGCGAACAGTTCTATAGTGAGGAAACCGCACTGAGAGAAGAGTTCTCCTACGAAATCTGTGTAGTCACCACTCGTGTTCCTCTGGGAGGGGATCTCTGCTTAAAGCGTCTGCTAGCGGTTGAGTTCCTCCGGAACATGCTGGGATGACTGGTAAATCTTCCGTTGGAGTGGCCATTTCCAAATTTTCTGGGCAAGCTCGGACAGATTGAGAACGAGTGCCCCCCTGTTTTAAGTAAAACATTGCAGTCGTGCAGTCTGTTAGGATCTGCACTGACTGGTTGGATAGGAGGGGTTTGAATGCTTGAAGCGCTCTGAAGACTGCCAGAAGTTCTAGCAGATTGATGTGGTTTTGAGTCACAGTGTGAGACCAGAGACCCTGAGCTGTGTGGTGAAGGTAGTGAGCTCCCCACCCTGTCAGGGAGGCATCTGTTGTGACAACAGCCTGTATATCTGGATCGTAGAAGTGTTTCCCCTTCGTAAGATTCTCTTGTCCACCAGCAAAGACTCTCTACCAGTGTTGGCGAAACGACCACTAGATCGTCCCACTGACCACTTGCCTGAGACCACTGTTTCGCCAACCATTCCTGCATGGGTTGCAAGCGCAGGCGCGCGTGGGGAACCAGGTAAATGCAAGAAGCCATCAGGCCTAGCAAACGCATAGCTTTACGCACCCTTATTTGGCAACCGACCTGATAGAGGAATTTGCAGCAACACATTTCAAATTATTTCCTCTGATGGAAAGGCCAACCCCTCTTGGGTATTTAGGACAGATCCTAGGAACTGTTTTGAGGTGCTTGGCACCAGGCTTGACTTTCCTCTCTGATTGAGAACCCCAATTGGAAGAGGAGTTTATTGTTCTTTGCATGTTTAGTCTGCAAATTAGGGGGACACCCCTATAATGAGCCAGTCGTCCAGGTAAGGGTACGCTGGGATTGCCTCCCTGCGTAGGTGCACTGCCACCACCGCCAGTACCCTGGTGAATATCCTTGGAGCAGAGGCTATTCCCAAGGGCAGCACCTTGAATTGGTAGTGCTGGGTGTCCAACTTGAAACGCAAGAATCTTCTGTGTGCTGGGAACATAGAAATATGAAAATAGGCAGGTTTCATATCCAATGTTGCCATGCAATTCTTTTTTAGTAGAGGGATTACCTCTTGTAGTGTAGTCATGCAGAAGTTTTGTGGCTTGATATACTTGTTTGGAGGGTGCAAATCTAATACTGGGCGCATTGTCAGATTTTTTTTGGCACAAGGAAGAAGGTTGAATAAATACCCCTGTATACCTGGTTGACCGGGACGACTTCTATGTCGTTCTTTGCTAGCAGCACAGCGATCTCCTCGAGGAGTATCTGATGTTCCAGCGAGTGTACTCTTTGTCGCGGAGTACGGTTGTGGGGGTGCCCTAGCAACTCTAGGCATTATCCTCCGGACATTGGACAGCACCCATCTGTCCGAAGTGATCCCCTGCCATGTGTGGCTGAAGCTGGAAATGCACACCCCCTACTGGGGATGCATGGGAGGGGACCCGAAGCGGAACGTCACTGCTTGTTGGGTGGCGTACCACCTCTGGCGGGGCTGCCTCTACCCAGAGTGCGACCCTTACGCTGCCCTCTGGGGTAGCCCTGTGACGATTGGAGTTACGCCATGAAGTTCCCTGGTTTTGGTAACAATTGGAACCCCTTTGGGAATTTTGGTCAGAAAGCAGCGAAGATGGTTACCCATCTGTCCAGAGGGTTTGTTGGTGAGTTGGCCAAGAGATTTCAGGGTCTCGTACTCATTGTTTGCTGTTTTCAAAGCTTCCTCAACTGCCTTGCCGAATAGTACATTCAGCTCCACAGGCAGATCCATTAGGGTTGCCTGGGTTTCAGGTTTGAAAACTGACTGAGCCAAGCGGGACGCTTGATAACAGTGCCATCAGTGATTAACCTCCCAGCATTATCCGCTGCATCAAAGTTAGTCTCTAAAGATCTGCCTTCTGCTGCTACCTGAGCCAACTGGCACGTTAAGGGGTCGGGTGTGGAGGAAACCAAAGTGGACACTTCCTTCCACTGATGGCAATTTTAGCTTGCCAAAAGGGTGGCATTGTTGGCAATTTTTGCCTGATGGGCCGCAGTGGAGGCAACTTTTCTTCCCAGGCCATATATTCGTTTGCTCTCCTTATCAGGAGGTGCTTCCCAAGAGGCAAGCGGGGTGCATGCCCTCTTCCGGGTGTTAGTTACAACCAGGGAATCCGGATTTAATTGACCCCTAATGTACAGGGGATCGGAGGGTGCAGCACGGAACAATTTCTCGACCCACGGATTAACTGCTAGATTGAGATTTGGGGTTTGCATCGAGGGATCAATTCCGTGGTGGATGGATTTTAGCAATGGGATAGCCTGAGTAATGGCTTTACCCTAGGATTTCTTCAGCGAAATCCCCATCTTCTTGAACACCCTGTATGTCAATACTAAAGTGGGCAGCCGCCTTAGCCAGAACCTCATTAAGGAGGGGTTGGTGGTCTACAGGCGAGTCATGCACCGGGGGGCGGGGGGGGGGGCTTTAGCAACCAGGGAGTCGATGTAAGCCTCAGCTTCATCATCCTCCTTGGCTTAGTCATCCCGGTAATAAAGGTCACCCACCTGGTCATCAACATATTGAGGTTTTGGTTCGTCGCAATATAAATCAGGGTGGTAAGGCTCCACCATGAAGGGGTCTGTGACCAAGCCCTGGGAAGGGGCATCTGAGCGGAGCCTTTTAGTAGGGGGTTGAGAGGACCCAGGTGTTACCTTGGACCCAGAAGAGGTAGGAGGGGTGCTAGAGTAACTGCGAAAGTAGTTGAGGTCCTTTTCATAAAAGTTAGCCATGAACGTTAACCTTTTCATGACCCTGTCAATCTCTGCTGAGATCCACTCTTTAGAGCTAGGAATAATAACTGGTTCTGGTTCCTCATCAGTGTCCATATCCTCATCAGTGGGAGGAATGAGTTGTTTTTGGGGTAGGTTCCGAAACTTTAGACTTCCCAGTTACCTTTGGGGCCTTATGCTTCTCCCTAAAAACATGGGGACCTGAAGATGTCTGTTTACCCCCTCCCCAATGGCTAGAGGGGTGTTTCCCAGAGTTTTAGGTGCCTACGATGGGTCCGACACTTTGCGTCAAGTTTCAGAGGCAGGATTCGAAGGACGTCGAATCTCGGGTGTACGGTCAGACACATCAGTCTAGCCTCTTGAGGGTGCTAAGCGGTATCGTCATCTGACGATTGGGCTTCGGGGACTGTTGATCGGGCGACACCTTTCTCAAAGACGTTTGGGCCTTGCCATGAGGCAAACGGGAGCACCCAGAGAACAAAGATTTGTTGGACTGCTCTTGTGGTGTCTGGTGCCAATTGCTCGATATGCGTGTCAAGTCACGGCCGGGGCTGATGTGCTTAGTGGTGGTAGAGTGTGTAGCGCTTTTGCCGTCGGGCGTTGTCCCCACAACGTGGCCGCCGGCCAGTCCTTCAATCTGAGGGTCCTACACGAGTGAGGGATCATGGGTACAGGGGATGTCACACTAGGAATAAGTATTACTGGCATGCCCTATTCGACATCCCTTTGAGTTTCGAAAAACAAACTAATACTCTGCAGCATCCACTAGATGTCAGCTTATGCACAGCATGTGATCTAAGCAGATTTCACAAACATCAGAAATGTATCTATCTCGGAAAGAGGTGGGGCGTGGCCTGACCACCAGGTAGTAGGCTGTGTTTCCTGTGGGCTCCCGATCATCCGACATTGATCCTAAAGTATACAACATGCAAAGATGAAGGAAGCATATGGCCAGACTGGCGGCTGTCGGAACCCATGGGGTCAACAGTGGTCCTCCAGCTGGGCGGAACGATAAGCAGCGAAGGTTATGACACTTCATCACGGAGCAGACCAGCAGGGAAGGAGTTAAAATGGCAGCCACCCAATGAACAAAGGCATCGGTACGAGGAGCTGGGCAGAGGCAGCACCCGTGGACTAGCGCATCACAATAAGAGTGATCCTGCTGAATAACTGCAGCGTCTCTGCAGCAGAGAGCTTTTGCCTCTGGAGAGCCTGCGGAACACGATCGATGTCGGGCGGTGCTATTGCTAGTCTACGGGGGGGGGGGCTACTTTGTGGCGAATGCGTGGGTGGGCTGGGCGTCTGTGGCGTATGAACGTGATGCCGGGGAGCACTGTGGTGCGACCCGAGTGCACAGTTTCGGGAAAAAAATGCTGGACATGGGAGCCTTCCACACGGACATGCACAGCTGGCGCCATCTACAACATTAGACGAAGCACCAGGAGGGGCTCCCTGGGGACGATGAGACTGCAGATTGCGTGCACACGGCTGGACTACACACGGACCCGAGCAGCAATACTACACGGCATGGCCACCCAGGCAGAAGTTGTGGAGCTGCGGGCTGGGAGATGCGGAGGTCAGCGGAATGTGTGTAGAGAATGTGCCCAACTCTGCCAAGCAACACCATAAACAATAGGGCTGAGGGGGCGGCTGCTGGACCCAGGTGCAGTCACCCTTGAGTGAGGCAGAGGCAGGGATCCGGGTTGCCCAGGCTTACGGCAACTATCACAGAACAGATCGGCAGCCCAGGGACGTGTAGACAGCGAGAGGCCCCACTAAGAGTCAGAGCATAAGTAAGAAGACACAGCAGTGGCCATGGGAGAACAATCATTTGCGTGGCGACACGGATAGTGCACGAGAAGGGAGTAGTTTCTTACCTGTAACTCCATTTCTCCAGCATTGGTATCTTTCATGGATTCACATGCTTAGAATATTCCCCGTCGTCAGACTGGGAACCCTCGGTACACATATATATAGTCATTTCCAATAGGAAAAACTTCTGCCCTATCCCCGTCTGCGTCCTCTACGGGGCCGCCCACGTACGCCCCGTTGGACGTGATGGTATATAAGCCCCGCCCCCGCGGGTCCCTTCAGATTTCGACCCCTCCAAGGTAACGGGGGGAAAACTTGCTTACATACCAATCTTCCACATTGCAGTCCGGGGAGGCCGGAGGGCGCATGTGAATCCATGAAAGATACCAATGCTGGAGAAATGGAGTTACAGGTAAGAAACTACTCCCTTCTCCAGCATTGGATCTTTCATGGATTCACATGCTTAGAATAGATTGTAAAGCAGTAACATCAAGAAGGAGGTGAGAGTGCAATGTAACTTACATTCGTAGAGACACCCCCAAACACTACCGTTTACACCATGTATGTAAGCAACAACTTATTATACTGATACGAAACGGATTTTCGCCATACAATGCTATGTCATATGACTCAGTATGCACCCCTTGCGCACATATCTACCCAACCACTTATGTTTAGGTCAATAAACTATGCACATTCATGTATACACTCTGAAAAACCAGCTGAGGCCAAATAATAATAGGCAGCATTCTACTTGAAACTTTGGCTTACCTCATTGAAAAAGGTGGCGAAGCACTGCCCTTCCCATTTGTACCTCATCCGCGTGCTGCTTTCCAGGCAGTAGTGGCGCGTAAACGTGTGCGGAACAGACCATGCCGCCGCCTGGCAGATGTCCGTCAGCGGAATTCCTGCCCATAGAGCCACGGAGGAAGATGTCGATCTCGTGGAATGGGCTCTGGGACGATGTAGTAGAGGTCTCCCAGCCTTGGAATGACACAGGGTAATCGCCGAGGAGACCCAGCGAGCCAGACCTTGTTTGGAGATAGCCTTACCCCTAGCCGAGGGGCCGTAGGCGACGAATAGCTGTCTGGTGGTTCTGATATCTTGCGTTTTTTGTAGGTAAAATTTTAGTGCCCTTTTGACGTCCAGAGTGTGAAGAGCCTTCTCCGCCGTCGACGAAGGAGATGCAAAGAAAGTAGGGAGTACCAGGGTCGAGTGCTTATGATAGACCGACGGTACTTTTGGGATGAATGAAGGGTTAGTTGATAAAATAACTTTGTCCTTAAAGAACCTCAGATATGGAGGGTCTATGACCAGTGCCTGTAGTTCCGACATTCTTCTAGCCGAAGTGATGGCAACTAGGAACGCGAGTTTCCAAGATAGAAATTGTAGAGATGAAGAGGACATTGGCTCAAAGGGAGGCTTCATTAAGGCAGCTAGAACCGTGTTCAGACTCCACGACGGTGGGAACCGTTTTTCCGGAGGGAAGGTTCTAAACAGACCCTTCATGAAATGCTTCACTAGCCTGTCACTGAATAGTGGAGGGGACTGTCTTCTTCTGGTAAATCTCGAAACAGCCGCCAGGTGTACTTTGATTGACGATGATGACAGTCCGCTTTCCGCAAGATGAAGAAGATACGGGAGGATTTGCTCCGGAGTTACTTCCAAAGGTTGTATATTCTGTTGTGTTTGACACCATATACAGAACCTTTTCCATTTGCTTACATATGATTTGTTAGTGGACGGGGCTCTGGCCGCCTGCAGAATCCTTCGGCAATCAGTCGAGACTTTTAGGTTCCCGAACTCCGAGAAGTCAGGAGCCATGCAGTTAAGTTCAGGCTGTCCGGATTGTGGTGCCACACGGTCCCCTCGTCCCTGGACAGGAGGTTCGGTACTTTCCTGAATGGTATCGGCTGATCCAGCGACAGATGAAGGAGGTCTGAGAACCATGGTTGCCTCGGCCAGCGCGGGGCCACTAGGATGACCCGGCAATTGTACCTGTGGATCCCCTGGATCGTCCTCCGTATGAGGGGAAATGGAGGGAAGGCGTAGAGGAACTTGCCTGTCCACGGAAACGAGAACGCTTCCCCCAGGGAGTCTGTTTGGGGCCATCTGCTCGCGAACTGAGCACATTTCCGGTTTCTTTCCGTGGCGAAGAGATCGATCGACGGGGTCCCCCATCTTTCGAAGATTTCCCCGAGTTGAGTGGAGTCCAGCTCCCACTCGTGTATTTGTGACATAGTCCTGCTCAGGGAATCCGCCTGTAAGTTCTTCGCTCCCGGTAGGTGGTATGCCACTAGGGAGATGTGGTGTTTTAAAGCCCAATGCCAGATCTTTTGAGCTTCCTTCGAGAGGGTCCTGGATCTGGTGCCACCCTGTTTTATCAGGTAGAACATAGCTGTCGTATTGTCCGTGAGCACTCTTACTTTTGACCCCTTGATGTGTGGGAGGAAAGATTTCAGGGCCCATCTCACCGCCCTTAGCTCCAGGACGTTGATATGTAGGCGAGAATCGGTCGACGACCACCTGCCTTGGGTTTGGTGACGTGACATGTGTGCTCCCCAGCCCGACAGAGAGGCGTCTGTAATGATGGTGTTCTGAAATTCCGGCTCCTGCAAGGGGACCCCTCTGTCCAGGTTGCGCGCCACTTTCCACCATCGGATGGCTTTGATAACTCGTTCGTCGTCGACTATTATCTTGTCCGACCAGCGGCCTGTGGCCTGCTTCCATCTGTCTGATAGGAACTCCTGTAGAGGTCTCATGAACAACCGGCAGTTCGCGACTAGGTGGATGCACGATGCCATGGAGCCGAGGAGAGCCGCATATTTTCTTACTGACAACCTTCTCTGTAAACGAAGTTGGCTTGTCAGGTGTTTGATTTTCAACAACCTTTCCAGGGATGGTTTCACTAGTCCCGTGTGGGTGTCGAATTGAGCACCTAGGAACTTCAAGCTCTTCGAGGGCTTTAGTGAAGACTTTTCGTAGTTCACTGCAAATCCCAGACGCTGTAGCAGTCGCAAGGTGGTCAATAGGCTGTCGTTGGTCGACGCTGGGGAGGATCCCCTCACGAGCCAGTCGTCGAGGTACGGGTAAACGTGATGCCCTTCCTTCCGCAGACAGGCTGCTACGGGTGCTAGGCACTTTGTAAAGGTTCTTGGGGAGGACTTCAGGCCGAAAGGGAGCACAGTAAATTGGTAGTGTGTTTGGCCGACTAGGAACCTCAGGAACCTCCTGTGGTGAGTGCGCACCGGAATGTGAAAATACGCATCTTGGAGGTCCAGAGACGCTAGGAAATCGTTCTTTTGGACCGATCTGATTACCTCCTGTAGAGTAAGCATCTTGAACTTTTGACTCAGCAGGGTTTTGTTGAGGTCCCGTAGGTCGAGGATGGGGCGCCACTTCCCGTTTGGTTTCTTTACTACGAAGCAGCGTGAGTAAACCCCTAAGCCTCTCTGTGAAGCAGGGACTAACTCGATGGCGCCTTTTTTTAGCATGAGCGCAACCTCTCGACGCAAGACGCTTAGGTGTGGTTGAGACAGGCGTATCGGTGGACGTCTTGGAGGTCTGGATTTGAATCTTAGGGAATGTCCCAGTCTCACCGTGTCCAGAACCCACCGATCTGTCGTAATTGACTCCCATTCGACGCAACTTGACACTCTCCCTCCTAGAACGTCATTGTTGATCTTTTTGTTTTCCCGTCGACGACGAGTAGGTGGGACGTCTCTTAGAGGCCTGGAAATTTCTGCGTCGGGTCGAGGACTGTGAGGCGCGTCTATAGCCTTGGGACGGATATGAAGACCTCCCGAATGCTCTATCCCTGGATCCCGCAAATCGTGCGTTTCCCGTAGCTCCTCTAAAGGGGCGAAAGGAACGAAAGGGCTTACCGCTTTGGAGAGAGCCCAGCGAGCGCGCCGTCTCAGAGTCCTCCTTCATTCCTTTCAAGGCCTCATCCACCTTTTCACCAAACAGGTGGTCACCTTCGAAAGGCATGTCGACGACCTTATATTGCACTTCGGGTCTAAAGTTGGTGCACTTGAGCCAGGCCTGGCGTCGTAGAACCACTCCATTGTTAATTTGTTTGAACCCCGAGTCTGCCAGGTCCACCGCTATATTGATAGCATGGTTCGAGGCTTCTTCTCCTTCACGAACCAGGGACATAGCTGATTTTCTGTGTTCTTCGGGGAGGTGGTCCAAAATGGGTGCCAGTCTGTGCCACATCTCCCTGTCATACCTGGCCATGATTGCCAGGGAGTTCGCTGCTTTCACTGTTGACGCTCCCACTGACAGGATCTTCTTACCGAAAGCGTCTTGGCGTCTAGCTTCGGAGTCCGGCGGGGTAGAGCACTTATGCTGGGCCTTTGCCTTTCTCGTCGCCGCCGCCGATACCACCGAGTCAGGCGTGGGTTGCGCAGAGAGGCATTTTGGCGTCGAATCTGGAACTTTAAATTTTTTCTCTACGCGGCCTTTGACCGCAGGTTCCGAGAATGGATGCCGCATGGTTTGGACGCCCTCTTTCCATACGTGGTCCAGTATCGGAATCGAAAAAACGGAACGCCTATTCTTGCCCATGTGGTCAAAGAGGAAGCAGTCCTTTTCTTCTTGTTGGGTCAAACCGAACTCCTTGCAGGCTTTTTCCATCATGGAATGGAAGGCCCCTATGTCATCCGGTGGAGATGGGTGAATGGGACTTTTCGGAGGATCCACCTCCACATCCGAAACCCATGACGGGTCTCTCGACGGCGAGAGGGAGATATCAGAAGCTGACCCCTGTTCAGAGAGGGAGTCCGAGAGCTCACCTTCTTCCTGGACTGTTGGCGCAGTTGGGCCCACGGCCGATCTAGTCGGGCGGTGTGAAGGTCCGGGCTCGTCGACGAGGGGAGTCGTCGGAACAGGCGGGAGCCTTTCGTCCAGGGACTTCAAGAGCGAGTGTAAGGAGGAAAGTACCTCCATGGAGAGAGTAGCCTGGGCGTTTGGAGGCTGGGTGAAAACTTGAGAGCAGGTTGCACCAGAAGGAAATCTGGGCCGTAGCCCCAGGTCTTCCGGGCTCACTATTCTGAAGCCGTCGTCTTCTTTGGAGGCGATCGAAACTGGCTGTTCTTGTAGCAGTGTGTCGGGTAGCCCCATGTCGAACGTTTCTGGCCTCCAGGCCTGGAACTCCGTCGACGAGGGAATCGTCGTCGACGATGAGCCCGTTTGAAAGGCGGGGTACTGTGACGGAGTGGGCACTTGGATCGTCGTCGTCGTCGACGGAGGGCCTGCAGGTGGCTTAGGCGGTCCCGCCTTCGCGGAGCTCTCCCTGTGTTTATCCGCCTCTCTACTCGTAGCTGATCTTTTCTGATCGCTCGAGGAGGATTTTGGCCTGTCCTTGTCTTTCTTCGACGAAGAAGAAGAAGAAGATGATTTCTTCGTCGATTCTTTCGATGAGGCCTTAGAGGAATGACTTCGAGGCACGTCCTTCCCCGTAGGTCGTGATTTTTTGGCCAGAGGTTCCGACGGATGTGAGCGTCGGGAGGCTTCTGATGTTTTCGCTGAGGCGATACTGCGCACCGATCCTACCTCCGACTGAGGGTACGCTCCAGCGCCGTCGTTCAGCCACGAGACCAGTCGCCGATTCCGGTCCTTCAGGGTTTTTTGGGAAAACCCCTTGCAGATATCACATTGGTCCGCCGAGTGGTGGGGGTGAAGGCAGTAGATGCAGTCAAGATGGCCATCCCCTTCATAAACCTTCTTTTGACCGCACGTGGCACACGGGCGGAAAAGAGGCTTACCCGACATTATTGCCAGACTAACTAACAAAACTCGTAGGAGTTGGAAGCGGACCAAACAGACCAACTCGCAGGAGTTAGAAACAATCGATAAGTATTTGAAGAAAATACACGAGGAGATCCCACTATCTTTGGAGACGGTTGAAATCTGAAGGGACCCGCGGGGGCGGGGCTTATATACCATCACGTCCAACGGGGCGTACGTGGGCGGCCCCGTAGAGGACGCAGACGGGGATAGGGCAGAAGATTTTCCTATTGGAAATGACTATATATATGTGTACCGAGGGTTCCCAGTCTGACGACGGGGAATATTCTAAGCATGTGAATCCATGAAAGATCCAATGCTGGAGAACTTTCATTGCGGCCCCCTGAGGGGAACTCACCCAAACACGGACTATCGCTGAGGCGCCAAACACCATATTTGAGCACCTGCAGAGAAACACGGCAACACCAAGATGGCGAATAAGCAGACCAAGGGGAAGTGCAAATAACCCATGCTGGAGGAATACACGAGAACGCAGCAAATGTCAGAAGGGGCCAGAAGGAAAAGATCCCAGCCACAGACACCGCCTTGGGGAACAAAGACCAGCAGATCCTGGAAGCAATTGCGGACCTGAAACTTACATGGGAAACTAAACTGGAATCGGCCATGGTCGAACTGAAAGCCGCACTAGAACTTAAAGTGGGCGCAGTACAGGAAGAGGTGAATCTCCTCAGGCAAGACGTCAGAACGCTGGCAGAACGCACGGGCGAATTGGAAAAAAACAGCCCCGAACACAGCTGCATGCGCGTCTCACAAATCAGAGATTCACATCTTAGAACAACGCGTGAGCAACCTGGAAAATAGGGCAGAAGAAGCAGAAGGACGTGCCCGGAGAAACAGCGTACACATTGTTGGACTACCGGAAGGAGCAGAGGGATCAAACCCCCACAGACTTCATTGAAACAATACTGCTGCAGGAAATAACGGGAGGGGTGTTGACCCAAGGATTTGCAGTGGAATGGGCACATAGGGCCTTAACGCGGAGGCCACCAGCAGGGGCCCCACCAAGGCCAATCACCAGGTAGAAGTACATGCTGATATACCCTGCAAAATTGAAGGTATACCATCAAAACGGAGCACTGTTCTTCGACACCCCAGAAGAGGCATCAGATTGGCTGGACACGCAGAACTGCACATCGGAGACTGGCACCCAGAAGGGTGGCGGTGCAGATAAGTAACACAGGCTCTAGTACCTAAAGTGTCGCGGACTGAGACATTGGGACTCGAATATAAGATCGGGCGTGGGCAGTTGTCTTTGGCTACAAAGGCCGCAATGATAAGTACACTTCGGTACGGAGATGGAGTATATTGCAGGAGCCCCATGGAACCAGCTATCATACCCCTGTGAATAGGTTAGTTAGGATACCGATAGATCGGTATCACCCGCTGGGTTATTGATCTCAGCAACCCGCGATAGGACCAAATGCGGGAGAGGCCGAGATCCAGGGTTGGAGCTGGGCACCAGTTGGGAAGGGGTGGGGGGTGGGAAGAGAATGTGTGCAGTGAACAAAGTTGGGGGTACCGGGAGGGGGAGTTAGTTGGGGAGTTAACGTTGAATTTAGACAGGGAACGAGCCCATATTCATGCCAAAATAAGTTCGAAAGAGGAATAGAGGGGGGAGGGGGAACGAAACCCGGATGGCAACGGGAAGCCTCAGAATCGTAACTTGGAACGTGAGGGGTCTTAACAGTTACTTGAAGAGGAACAAGGTAATGCTGTATCGTAGGAGGCAGAAAGTGGACATAGCATTATTACAGGAGACCCACCTCACCAAAGAGGAACTTGAGAAGGTCAAGAAAAAGGAGGGACCACCGTGGGAGCAACATTCAGGGGGGGGGAGAGATGATTACCTGGGTAGCACCTCATGTGCCGTTTCCGATGCTCCAAGTTGCGGTGGAGCCAGACAGGAGGATGATCGTACTACGGGGGCTGCTGGAGAATAGAGAATTGATCATAAATACCTATGCCCCCAACCATGACACAGCAGCTTACTTTAGGACCTTATATGGCAAAGTTGGCCTCCTCCTGGGAGGTGCGATTATGTGGGGAGGGGATTTCAACGGCACATTATATCCCACAATGGATAGGTCTGATACGAAAACAGATAAGCCCACCCCCGCCACAAAAGCCCTACAGGCCTTGCTGACACACTTTGGGCTAAAGGATATTTGGAGACGGCAACACCCGAATGATAGATACTACTCACACTATGCAGCCCCACAAAACCTATACACGAGACTGGACTATATGTTCACTGCCCCTGAACTCGTGGGTAAAATGGTGGGCTCGGAATATAAGGCAAGAATGCTATCAGACCACTCCCCCTTGGTGGTAGAGTGGAGACACCAGCCCCCCAGAGCAAGACTTCCAACAGGGAGACTTAGAGAAGAGGTCGTACGGGACTCAGCATTCCAAGAAGATTTAAGGGTGGAAATTATCAAGTACTTTGACATCAACACAGGGAGTGTAGAGGTGCGACCATATCTAAATCTAGAGTGCTCTAAGGGGGTATAGAGCGAGAGCTGCAAGAGACAGAAGAAATTGGAGACAATTAAGCGGAAAGGGGGCACCTCACAGGAGGATGCCGAACAAGTGAGCCAATTACAGCAAGCCAACAGGGAGCTCTGGGAACGACTATGCAAATTGAATTGTAAGAAATACATTGAAAGGCAACACACAGTGGGGGACAAAACAGGGAGGCTGCTGGCATGGCTATATAAAAATGAGACACTGAGAACGGTATCAGAGAGATAACAGAAGGGCAGATCTGGAACACCCAGGAGGGAGTGAATGAGGAGTTCCTTAGATTTTACAAACACCTTTATGAAGATACAGAGGAGGAAGCAGGGTGGGAGATGCTGGAAACATTGGAGGACACAGAACTGCCTAAATTAAATGAGGAGGAAAAGGAAAACCTGGAGGCCCAAATTACATTAGAAGAACATGAGAAAGTGGTCCTGCACTTACCCACATGTAAGGCCCCGTGCCAGACTGGCTCCCCAGCAAATTTTATAAAACCTATAGGCAGGAAGTACTTCCCCCACCTGCTGACCATGCTAAATGAGGCGTTCAAAAAGGGGGAGGCTGCCGGAATCCCTGAGAGAAGCAGTGATTGTTCCGCTTCTGAAACCCGGTAAGCCAAACACAGACTGCGGGTCATACAGACCCCTATCCGTGTTAAACCAGGACAGCAAAATCCTTATGGCAGTGCTGGCGAATAGGCAAAAAAAGGGTAATAAACTCAAACCCTGATCAAACCGGATATGACCGGGGAAGGAACATAACCGATAACCATAGGAGACTCAACTATATATTAGAACAGAGAGCGAGCTTAGTGAAATGGCAATAGTCTCACTGAATGCAATAAAAGCCTTCAACTCCGTGAGGTGGCCTTGGATGATGGCAGCCATAAAAGAATACAGGATAGGTCCTGGGTATCTGAGGTGGTTGAAGATGGTATACAGCTCCCCAGTAGTTGGGTCAAAACGGGAGCGATAATCTCTGACAAATGGCAACTTAGAGGCACAAGGCAGGGCTGCCCCTGGTCCCCCATGTTATATATACTGACAAAAGAACCATTAGCAATCTGTCTTAAACAATATGGGGGAGACAGGCATCCACACGAAGGGGGGACTGCACCAGATATCACGGTACGGTGACGATATGTTGCTATGTCTGCGCTTCCAGAAGGAAAACTTGAAGTATGTCCTAGAAGTGAAACACTATGCAACCCTTTCGGGCTTAGCAGTAAACCCTAAAAAATCCAGCATGTTTCCTCTGGGAAAAGGAAGGATCCCCACCGGGAGACCTGCCTGCCTTGCAAATACCCTGGCAAACTAAAACATTCAGATACTTGGTGATCGACATATCATGAGGCCGCAGATTAATATAAATATAACAGAAGGCCGTGGAGGGCATCAGGAATAGCATGTGGTTTTGGGCAAAACTCCCCTGGCCATGGTGGGCAGGGCTGCCTGGTTTAAAATGGTGGTTTTCCCAGGCTATTACGCTTTTTTACGAACATTCCATGCATGCTCCCCAAACGTTTTTTCACGAAACTGCAGAGCCTATGCAGGGGCTTCATATGACATAATTCTAGAAACAGGGTAACCCTATGGAAGCTGCAGAACCCGTATGATAGAGGGCGCATAAACCTGCCGAACTTTGAGATATATCACCTGGCAGGGCAGCTTCAGTACGTGGCCAGATGGCTATTGGAGGAAGAGACAGCAAAAAGAAGATTGCTAAGCAGGGACTGCACTCCACTCTTTCTAGGGGAGCTAATATGGCTGCCTAAATCAGAGATGCAGGGACGTGTGAGATTGCTGGAACTAGGCTGGAAAACATGGCACAAAACATGCCAAGTGCTGGGAAACCCGACCCGTGCTCTCCGCAGGTACCCCTGGTAGCCCTATGCAGCGAGGACACGCAAATAAGAGGGATCCGTAAATTCTGGGACCCGATCGGCCTGGTGACCCTCGGGGACATATGGCAGGAAGGGGAGGCACTAGATTTTCAAGAGAATGGAAGACACTGGGGTACACCCAGGACAAAACATTATATATACCAGAATAATCAAACGAGTGGGAGGAAAGTGGCTCACAGCAGTATTAACAGAACAACCCAACGCAGTCATTGAAACTATGTACGATATTTCGGAGGGCGGGCACGAAATATCCCGAATATATGAATTACTGGTGTCCAGAGTGGACAAGGAACTGCTCCAGTTGAGGCAGGAGTGGGAGGAGGTGGGAGAACCTATGCAGGATGGGCAATGGGAAAGAGCCCAGAGGTACCACAAGAAAGTGTCCCGGAATGCGCGGCTGCAGCAGATCCAGCTGTACATCACCCACAGGGCATACATGACCCCAAGTAAAATCACCTGGTTTGTAAATAGTGACACAGAAATGCCTTAAGTGCGGGGAGGTGGATGCCAGGATGAATCACATGTTCTGGGCGTGCCCGGAGGTGGGTAGGTTTTGGGAGGTTAAACAACGCCTGGCCCAAAAGGGGATCAAGCTGGAGGTGGAATCAGCATGGGCATGCATGTTGGGAGGGGGTGGGGGGATTTGTTAGACAACGTAATTTAAAACACATTAGCAAACTGAAAGACCTGCCATACATCCTGGCCAAACTGAGAATAGCTATGGGCTGGAAAGCAGCCCACAGACCTAGACTAGAGGTGTGGTGGAATGACGACCTAAAGTGGGCAGAGGCTGAGACGATGGCATGGTATGAAGCAGTCAGTAGGGGAGGAGGAAACAGGACCCCTGGTAGCATGGAGGCAAATGGTAACTGCGATGTTGGGACTTCCCGAGGTCGAATCCAGTGAAGACGATACCTGAAAACAATAAGGGAGAAACCCTAAGCAACGAACCTTGAGGCATTGAAGTAGGAGCTCGAGTTAAGGGGCGGGAGGGGGGGGACTGTTAAGTGCAACATGATTATAAGACAAGCTGTGCATTAATGGAAATGTCCTAAATGTAGGTTAAATTTTGTGTTTAAAATAATAATATAAAAAAAATTCAAAGAATCTGAGAGGTTAGCTGAGGTGACGCCCTCCGCGGAGATTGAGCCAGTCGCCTGGTCAGACCACGACATGCTCTCTGAAATTAGACCTCGGAGCTCTGCCGCGTAGGGGAAATGAGTGGCAATGCAACGAGACTCTGGAAGGCCCTGGTCTTTCGGCCGAAATGGTAACCAAAATAAAAACACCTCAAAGCTAATAACAAGGGCAAGGTATCCAGAAGAGTGGTGTGGGAACCAGGGAAAGTGGCGGGGGATATTGATCAGAGAGGGTGCCAACAAGAAAAGGGAAAGGACCCAGATAGAAAAAAGGTTAAGGAAGGCGATAATGCAGCTGGACTGTGAGGCACGCACTGCCACAGGGGACAGGGAGGAGAAGATTGCTCTAGCCAGGGAGAGGCGAGACTAACTCCGCCTCCTGCAAGAGGCCCAGATTGTCCGGAAACTCCAACTCCTCAAGCAGAAGCACTATGAGAAGGAGGACAAGGCAGATGCTCGATTGGCAGCTAGATTAAGGGGACAAAGAAGACGGATGTGTGGCAGCCATAGATGAAGGGGAAGGGTATACTTGTGAGTCACAGGGGGCAAACATCCCGGAGGCATTCGCGAGGTTCTATGAACATCTATACAAATCTGAGATGACTCAAGGTAGTGCTCAAATAGATCAATATTTGGATAGGGTAGTAATGCCAGTGCTGCAAGTGGAGAGGCGGACGCAGTGGATGCCCCAATTACGACCAAATAGGTAGAAAACGCAGTGAAGGTCATCTCTGGGTAATGCTCCCAGAAACCATGGCTATTCGGTGGGTTTTTATAAGACCTTCCTGACTCCCCTCCTTTTTTGGTCGACCTGTTTAATGTTATACTAGAGACAAGGGTGGCAACGGATTCCTTTGCGGAGGCATTGATCTCCGTCATACCCAAAGGAGGAAGAGACCGCAAATATTGTAGTTCATACCGTCCAATATCTACTCAAGGTTGATGCCAAAGGTTATAGGTCGAAGGATCGATTCAAAAGGACCGAAAACAAAAAGGATTGAAAACATTTCTTTTTTTAACATTTTTTTTGGGGGGTCCCCCCCAACCCCTGTTTGTGGTAAAAAAAAAACACTTTACCTATACGAAAACCCAAAAAAATATATAATTAAAAAAATGTGATCCTTTTGTTTTCGGCCCTATTGCGTTGACCCCATTACATTCAATCCTTTTGTAGTCGACCCTTTGACCGGACACCGATGCCAAAATATACACAACACTTGACTAGAGACATATGCCGCGAGTCGTACATCCAGACCAGGTGGGATTTATTGTGGGAAGGCAGGGATCAGACAACGCGCAAAACCTACCTAATACATGAATCTAAGACGATCACAGGGGAACCTGCTCTGTCGATGCAGAGACGGCCTTAGACAGTCGAATGGGGATTCCTAAGAGACGGTTTTGAAGAAGGTGAGGCTGGGCGAGAGTTTTAGGAGAGGGGTGAAAGCGGTCTATACATCGCTGAGAGTGTCTGTTGGTCAATTGACTACTCACAGTGGTTTACTTTGGGTCGGGGCACTAGACGGGGCTGCCCTCCGTCCACAATATTTGCTTTGTCGCTCGAACCTCTCGCACGTGAAATCAGGTCTGACCATTTGGTTGAAGGAATGCAGGTGCAGGGGAAAGAATATAAAGTGGCATTATACGCCGATCTGTTACTACGGGTCACAAATCCGTCGACTTCCATCCCCATAGCTATACAAGTAATAGAAGGTTACGGAATCCTCTCCGGGTTCAGAATTAACAAAACAAAATCTATCCTGTTCCACATTGAACAAACCCACACTGGAAGACACAGCAAGGTATTCGGTCCTGGGTCTCACAATAAGGGATACCACCCTGCAATATCTGTGTCTGCTAAAACACAGGTGCCAACTTTCCTCCCCTGCTTGACAAATTCCAGTCGGACCTGAGCAGGCGGCAGAAACTCACAATCTCATGGATGTGAAGACTTCATGCAATCAAGATGGTGCGTTTCCCAAGCTTTCTGTTCCCATTACCGATGCTTCCAGTTTAAATACCAAAATCATTTTTTGGGGAAGTGAAAAAGGCTATCCTGAGATTCCTTTGGCAGGGAAAAAAACAGAATTGCATATGAAGTATTGACACTGCCCAAGGAAAAGGGGGGTAGGTTTGCCGGACCTCGAAAAATATTATATAGCGGCACAGCTAAGTATTTTAATACCTCACTTGAGAAACTTAAAGCATTTGCAATGGGTAAGTCGACAACCACAGTTTCGCCGTGGCCACCCTGTCTGAGGGGCTTTGGGTGCCGAGGAGCAAATTGACTTGCAGGCTTCGCCAGCATCCTATCCTGGGGACTATTTGGGAAATATGGAGGTAGCAGACATGCGGGGCATAAGAACGTGGGGATCCCCATTGAGACACATTTGGGCACCAGGTATTAGGGAAGAGATCCTGGACCATAGGAGGTTTCAAGGGTGGTTTGAGGCGGGGCTCGAGAGGGTGGGACAACTTTGGAGAGGAGCTGAATTTGCCTCAACCCCTTTGAATCACTTCTAGATACCCTCACTGAAACCAAAGGGTTGATCTTAATTATGTACAAAACTCTGATAGAAGCCGGGAAGGGGTCCACGACCAAACTCAACAGATAGGGACGGATATGAACCTAGAGAGATTCAAAATTATGGTCTAAGACGTGCAAGGGGCTTCCCTGGTATCGATTGCCTCCCAGCATAAACTGCATGCAACTAAACTTATTCATAGGTGGCAATACGACCCCCAAAGATTATCCAAGACGTTTCAAACTGAGTCCCCAATGCTTGAGACAATGTGGCGAAAGGGCAGATTGCTGGCACATGTGGTGGGGGTGCCCCAGAGTAAGTGTATACTGGGATGAGGTTCTCGGTTAGGTCAAGGATATAGAGGGAATCCAACAGGAGTGCGCACCCCTTGTTCTGTTTGGGCTGGAGAGGGATGAGGATGAATTTAGGAGGGCGACTGGGCTGGTCGCCCCTCTTCTGTTAGCGGCGCAAACATGTGTAGTGATCAAATGGAAAGCAGTCACCACCCCATGTAAGAAAGAATGGGAAAAGGTAGCCACTAGCATATTTTTGATGGAAAGGATCACGGCGGCTCTACACTGGCAATCCACGCAATATGAGGGTCTGTGGCAAGATTACATTGACAAATACATTACCTGTTCCCAGACCAATATGGATATCAGAAGTCCGACTTGAATTGGTACAATGTAAGTGGTCAGGTGATAAGCGTAGAAGAGTTATGAAAGCTGGGTTACACCCAGCACATGTGTGATAACGCTTTGGAGAGCACCTACGTTTGCTTGATGCTCATTAACCATTAACAATGTAAGAGACCCAAATCTGAATGTAAATTGTAGGCTGAAGAGAAAAGACCTACTGTTTGACTCATCTCGAAAGTAGCACTGTTCCTGGAAGGGGGGGGGAATATTTTTTAAATTAAGTTCGAACATTGGTGGGAAGGAAGGTTATGAGGACTATCCTTTCTCGGTTTGATAGCAATGTAGTGAATAGTAACTGGTGATTAATCTGGTATGTTTAAAACTTAATAAAATTAAAACATTAAAAGGACTGGAAACTTGAGATTAAGAAATTATCCAGGAAATACATGGTAAAATCATTACATCCAGGGCTCCAGGACCAAACCGATGATCAAACTTAGTTTTTTGTGGTAATCCTCAGTTATAGTCGGGTATCATGACCCGTCTCTGTAGGTATGCGATTGATTAGATACCTTCCAAGAAATGTGGCAGATTGCCCATGTTGTACCAATCTATAAAAAGGGGCCCAAGATCAGACCTGAAGAACTAAGACTGATCTCCATTTTAGATGCAGAAAGCAAGGTTTTTGCTGCTACATTAATTGGTGATCTGGGCTAAGGAGACGGGAAGAATCAAAAATGGCAAACAAGCTTCAGAAAGGTTATGGGGACCACACTAAATGGATTTTTACTTTAGTGCCTTCAATCGTCTGTTTGGACTAAAACTTATTCCATTTACCTAGCGATGATTGATTTAACGGCAGCCTTTGACAGTTAATGGGGAGCATTTTTTGGGGAAAACTACAGGGTTGATGCATACCTTTTGGTTTATTGAGCAGTTACTAGGCTTGCATAACCATTCCGTCATGCAAATTAAATGAGGATGGTGCTTTGTCACAAAGGACAGATGTGCAAATATGTAAGATACGGTTATATATCGGCTCTGCCTTTAATTTATACACCTCGGGCATTACTGAACATCTGAAGAGTGCAATATTTGCCTCTCCCAACTGCCTCATCTTAAGGTAACATGGCTTATGCAGACTTCTTGTTCCCCTGCACAGAACAGGGGTTGCAATATTTTCTGGATGCATTTAATAGTTATGCAAGTTTAAAATTCTCTAGCTATTAACTCCACAAAACTAAGATCACAGTGCACAGCCAAGACTAAGGACTTATCGTATAAATGATGTGTGGGAGTCGAGGTTTTGGAAAAAGTGGACATTTGGTTTCCTGGTTTACTCTAAACTGAACATTGTGAACATTACTGAAGAGCGTGCACGTGCAGCAGCAATGTCAAATGTGACGAAGCGCGTGGACTCTAAATATGGGAAATTTAGAGTGACGCCATTAATCAAATGAGGAATATTAATACCGAGGCTTTTAAATGAAATTGAAAATAATGTTATGAAGATTGAAAAAAAGTGTCAAACACCCGTAAGGTTCGATCTGGAAAAAAGTTCTTTGCTGCCAAAAATCTATTCTGGTTTCGGGTGTTTGCTAGGAGTTTGGTCTGTGCTCTCCTGTTAGAGGTGTTCAATCGGCTGGCGGAGCACATGGTAGGTGACTGAGCGCTCTGCCCACTCTTTCAATAGTTTTTATTGTGCCGCCATATCCACTTAAATTGTAATTCTTTGCAATCTCCTGGCCTCTGCTGCTGTTCCTTCCCAACACCACCCCCCCTGCTCCCTACTGAGCCCGCCCGCTCGTTCAACTCGGAAAAACACCCACACCCTCTGCAATGAACACCTCACAAGACATCGGATTAAAGCATACCACGACAAGTGCTGGGAGCTGGAAAGACCTTCCAAGTGGGAGGGAGACCAGGAGCACCATGGAGGACACAAGCCAAGTCTAAAGAGGGCGATGGGAGCACCCCAGGTTGAACCACAGAGGGGGTAAGAGTCAGAGAAAGGGGCAAGCGGACACAATCATGGGGACCAGGTATATCGAGATCACAGGGAAAAGGTCCCACCAGCCCCCTCACAACAACCAGATGCACCGCCAAAGGGGGAGAGGAAAGAGGTGGCAGGTGTGCACCAGCATAGGCCTAAAGGCAAAGCAGGTGCAGAACTAAAACATCTGGAACACTGGTTGGAGAGGGGTAAGATCTAGAGGCGCTGCCTCTAGACAGCCCTGCAAACAACCCTCAACAGTACACAGAATAAAGGAGGAAGACCCTGCCATCCCCCCCCTAAAGCACCACAATACACGACAGTAGCAGGGACGTGCATCGCAGGCAGCCATAGCATAGGAGTTACGATGCAGGGCCACCACTAACCAAACCCCACTAACAATCTCATCCTCTGCTCACACCTCAAATTCAAAAACATAAAACAGCCACACCCATTACTGCACACACTTCACCGCAACGACAAAACAAACCACAGTCTCGCACAACAGCACACGACAGCTACCGACTGAACACGCTCAGCGAACGGTGTAAACTGAAATGAAGCCGCCAACAGCAAATCGCAGCTCTCCTGAGCCTTTTCCAACCAAGTCTGACTAACTTAGCCTACCTGCTGGTTTGCTTTTCAGATCCACCAGAGCACCAGTAAACCACTCTGGTGGTGACAAGTGTGCGGTATAAATATCCTTTTACATAATGAACACCACTTTGTGGAAGAACATGCAAGCACCAGTCACTCATACACCTTTACCATGATCCATACCATTCCCTTATGAGTGGCTCATCCAGCCTTACCTCTGTGCACAGCCGACTCCAGGCACATGAGCAGGTAGGACAATCTGGCCTCCCGGGAACGTGGAAGGTTATCTACATTGCAGCGGTACTTCTTCAGGTCGCTCTTGCAAGACTTGGCCAGCGAGTAGCTGACCTTGTAGTCCTGGGAAATGAGCTTCTGTCGAGTCGTCAGAGCATCACGGCACTATTTGAAAAAGGTAGGCAATGGGTTAACAGATTTTCACTTACACCTGATGGAAACTCTTCAACTGATTAATTTCCTAACAAACAAGACATGAAACATTTTGTCAAATAAAACCTGGTTAACAAATGTGCTAGCAATAGAAGGATGCCGGGCAATAGGGCACAGTTTGGTTTTAAGATTAAAAAGTACACTGGGTTGTTGGTGCTGTAAACCAACAAGCAAATAGGGTATGAGGTGTGTGAGAATCCAGCAAGAAATGAAACAGCAACCCAATTTTATCCCCAATCTGAGAGGCAAAGGTATTGATTGAGCAAGGACTAAGCAACACAGCCTCAAGTTGTGATACTTGCCCCACATTCCTATACTCAATCTCAAAGCTGTGCACTTGCCCAGCTTCTCTCTAGAAACTGCTAAGAGTAAGCAGTGCACATACCATTTCAACCTCCTGGCATCCATAATGCACAAGCCACATCAGTTACTGGCCATTTACTTTCTCCGATAGGAAAACAGAACTAATCCAAATATGCTACATCCAGCTCTGTTTACATCACCCGAACTATGCAAGGACGACTGTACAAACCTACTTCAAGATATTCCTGGTACTAGTCATACCCATCAATACAGACATTAATATTGAAAAATCTAGTGCTTTTCATTTATATTTTAAATTTTTTCTTCACCACTCTGCATAGACCTTAATGAATGCTATGACAACTCATGTCTCCTGTAAATCAATACTTTGCTGAACACTTGTATAATCCTACCCAAAACTCATGGAGATGCTTAATTTGTTTGCATGCAAAGTTTGAGTGTGCAAATATCTGAGCGTTTTACTGCTACAATATACAGGAGCCTCTCTCTCTGGCCCTGCCACCAAGTATCCAAGGATAGAGCACACTTCCAGGTGGTCTATTTTCTGGGTCAGCCACTCCCACTGACCCCCAAGCCTGGCCCTGTGACACTGAGCATGTGCGGCAGATGCCATGGTAGGATGTAATCGGCACAAACGTGGCTGTCCCATCCCACGCCAGCTTTTTTTCCTCCTTTGTGTTAATTTCAAGCTGGGTCCTGCATCCTCTGATGCCTGCCCCTGTTCCCCCCCCCCCCCTCTGAGGAAATCAGTCCGCCCCCCACAGTTTGAAGGCCACTGCCCTAAATGGAAAGAAGGCACATGGCAGCTGAAATTTTGTTTTCGCTTCAACAAGGGTACAGCCAGGTTTACTGCAATAACAACAATGTAAGTTTGTGGTAGCCATTGGTGTACCAACTGCCATTTTGTTTTGGACCATTGCTTCGTTAGGTGAAACCATAAGGAAGGCCGAAAATGGCTGCTGTGTAAACCAGGGATCACTTTGCCTAGCCATGCACCCTTTATTGTGGTCTGGACTAGTTTACATTGGTCCCTGCCCCTAAACTGGACAATATACATATTGGGAAAGTGGACCAGAGTGATTGCCGGCGTGGAGATGGATGTCAAAACCTTTGTCTGGCTGTTCTGTGTGATTGGAGGAATAGCTTATGCCAGCCCAAGGGTGAATGGGTTCATATAGGGGAATCCCTGGTCCTTCCACATCAATAATGGCATTTTTAGGTTCCTTATCAGTATGCTGAATTCTGCCACAAAATGTTAGGACCAGGTTTGGCTATGCTGGCTGGGCCACATGTGCATGGACTCTGGTGCCAGGTGGTGGTTTTGTATGATCGACATCCTGCCTTGGCTGCACTGTTCATCCTCTCCGACAAGTCCAGATTGGTGGGGCAGGGTATTCCATGGTGCGATTGTTTCTGGGCTGTTCTCAAGTTACCATCCTGGTAGTGCACCTGGGAATATGAAGCTGCGGTCATCTTAGAGTAAGGTTAGTGGCGTTCCACCATACTTTATTAGTCTGGGCCATACTTGGTCACCTCCAAGGTTTCCTTCACTGGACCATTTTCAGATGACTACAACTTTGTCACGTTCCTGCATTTTCAAGTCTACCCCAGATTTCACTCCTGGCTGGTGGATTACTGTTGGGAAAGATTTTCGTTTTGCACCTTTCCCTCCATAGATTTTTATTGGACATTATTGCTGGTTTTTAACTCTGTCCTGACTTTTTTGGAAGTAAAGACTTCTGCTTTACTTCTCTTGCCCGTTTTGCTCATTCTTGAGTATGAATTAGTGTATTTATTGTTACACATGCACACATCACCTTACAGTGAACGATAATGACTTTTTGGTCACTTACATTGTGCCCAAGACAAGCCGGTGGCAGCTGTGATATTTTTACCATTTGTGCCATTTTACTTGCTTTTACCATGAATGGCTTATAAAGGTGGCTAGCACCTTAAGATGGCAATGCAACCCATTAGTTTAGCTTGTTCTTTAGCCTTCTGGCTTCTCTGGTAACCCTTTTCCCTTTTGGAGGGCAAGTGGCCTTTTTGAGAGATTCAGAAGAGATTGGACAGACTAGATCAAATTCACATCCCTACAGCCAGAAAGTCTGTTGCTGTACATATGTGATGACCAGTGGTTGTCTAGGATTGGATAACACCGAGCTGTTTGAATGTTGCAGATCCTTGCCCATTGCTGGGCTTGCCCCAGCCTAAATCTTAGATGAGAGGGCACCCGCAGTTATTCAATAGAATCATTGAAACAGACTTATATGAATAAGAGCTCACTGATGCCAGAGGGTAACCCCTGGCAGCGCAAATCTACTGCAGTGATTGGTCCAATGACGACCTGCTTCTTTGCCTGATCTCAGATCATCATTGTTCATGCACCGACCCCTGAACTGGTGGCAACAGTCTCAACACCTGCTTGAGGATGTACACCTGGGAAGCCTTCAGACAGGTGCTTGGACCACACGGTCAACTAGCTTCTTTTTCGCTACCTCGCTCCAGCAAATGCTCTGCGCACAGCCATGGGACTTGCAAGGTCTTCAGCTAATGCCATAAGCCACCCGTCCACACAATTTCAGCCATCTCAAGGGAAGCTGTGCTCTGCTGCTTCTGTGTTAACCGTTAAGATGATCTCTTATTGCCTCTTGACTGTGGTGCCTTCTGCTGGAGCAATCTTTCTGCACTCTCGGGATGTGTGCTGATGCGTCTATCACAGAAGTCTGCACCTTTTCTTCAGTTGGGGTCTTCTTGAAGTTGACTAGAACCGTCTGGTGTGAACCAAGGCCAGCTACCAACCCGAAAAATGACCTCTGCACCCAAAACACCTGGGCTTCCCTCACCCGAGCCAAGGACAGAAGATTGTGTCCCCAGCAAATTCCAGAAGACCTGCAGTGTCAACTGGAAGAATTGGAGACATGGGGTAAGTAAACATAATCGGTTTACAGAATAGTTTGGAACTTGTGACTTTTGGGCACAAGACCCCATAGATTTTAGGGCTGGATTTCATAATAAAAAGGGAACCAGGCTTCTGCTAATCCTAACTATACCTATTTTCCTCCATCCGATTAATCTGTTGAATACTGCTGCATAATTCAAAGTGTACATTTACTTTGTGATTTTTACATGTCCCTAAATGCCTTATAACTTTTTATGTGCTTACCAACTTAAATTATTGAGGTTGTGTGGACTCATTGTAACTCTAGATCACACTTTTCTTGAAATGGAGCCTGGACTGCTTGTTACCTGTAGTATTGTGTTTTGACTAATCGCTCGGTGTCTTCCCAGTTTACCATAAATAGGGTGGACTCCTAAAACACCCTTCCTCCCCCAAACCAGAAAAGATTTCAGAAAACCATCTTAACATACTGCAAGCTGTCTGGAGCACTGCGACCAACCGATACCAAATCCTGCATCTGAAAGGGACCTCTGTGCTGCCTTCAACAGGACCAAGTACAGACACTTTAGTGTTCTTTAGAGAAATTAGAGTCTGGGGGAAGTTTGCATACTGGTGTCAACCCAGTCCTCGATGGTAGAACGTTCGGTCCTCCTAATCGCCACCTGTATCGTTATGTGGAGCTTTTGCCCCTTGAGAATCAGATGCTGGGTTCAAAGCAAGAAGCTTATCCAGGGGTTGAGTTGGAGGTGCCAACGGTGCCAGCAGAGATAGGAGGAACCACCAACAGAAATTGAAGAGGATGAGCTATGGAAAAGGTGCCAGCGGAGATGGCGATGGGGAGGAGCTAGAGGAGGAGCCTCCACCGGAGATTGAGGAGCCAGTGGAGGAGGAGCCGCCACCAGAGATGGAAGAGGAAGACGAGGAGCCACCACCAGAGCTGAGGTGGTGCCACCAAAGATGGCGGGGCCACCTGTGCTATCTGAGATGGAGGAGATGGGGCATTGGATCCACTCTAGGAGGATGTGAAGGTTTAACCAGAGGAACCACCTCCTTAATCAGATGTTTCAATATACCAGTCATCTGTGGGGACTTCATTAAAACCAAGAAGCAATAATAAATAAAAAAACTCCTCAAAAGTGGCTTGAGCTGGCAAATGCCTTTGTGCCGCAGCTGTTGCCGCCATTGGAATGGAAGTGGCAGTAGGAGGGAGCAGGCCTGTCAGTACCTTGTCTGGGGTGCAGCCCCCACCGAATCAGCCCTATACCCCAATGACAGAGGATATGCTGTACACCATGGTGACACAAGGTTCTCCAGGATCCCCAAAACAGGGGAGGATTGCCTGGCTGTGAAGCGCACTGAAATTAACACCAACCATTGAGATTCTTCCCATGGTGTTTGTAAAGTTGTGTCTGAAAGCCTGAATGACATACTTTGACAGTGTCTCTGGCATGCTCGGAGGCTGCTTTCTCGGATTACAGCCCTGACCTGTAGTCTCTTTAGTGCCTGCGGAAGGTACTCTGTACTGTGGCATACTTCGCAATTGCATCTTGTAGGAAGATTGCCCTCAGCCTTAAGCCTGGTAATCGTGTCGCGTACAGATGGCCCCTACGGTTGAAGACCTGTAGTTAGAGCTTTGTAGCCCCATGGACGGCTGCCTGGTAGAAGGAAGTTTAGGCCCCCATGGGGACTTTCCTGGTAGAGTCCTTAGACACCTCGGTTCATGTACCAGTAACCCTAGGGGCTACATGCGCTCCACCGGTACGAGAGTCACTAGGACCCCTCTCAGCCGGAGTAATTCCCAGACAGGAACCTGCACACTGAGGGAGTGGAAAAAAAAGATGACTTGCCTGCTTCTTGGACTTTTGATGAGTGAAGACCTTGGGGTGCTCCGGCGGGGAACGCGAGAAGATTTCCAGCCACTGCGTTAGCCAGTACAACGACCTTGGAGTTAGTGCATCACAGGCCACAAGAATCCCACCGGTGTTCAACCCCAGACACTAAACAGAATGGGGGTCCAAAGACGGGAAAAACTGCTTGCAGGACAACCACCTGGAGAACCCACTCAATGAAGACATAGGTCTGGGGATGAGAGTTGCCAGAGAAAGGATGAAAAAACAGGGAAGCTGTTGCGCGTGTACTTGCACTGCACAAGGTACTTCCGATCCTGTGCAAGCAAAAAAAGGAGTGAGGTGAGGCGCCGGTGGGTGGGACTAGCTAGATGTGGTTACATCCACAGCCGCGCCCTAGCAGACTCAATTTAAAGGGGAAAGCATTTTTACGAGGCAACAATAGTAGCAGTATTGTCCCTGCACCAGGACCCCCTCACAGTACGGAGGAAAGGGAACGGACTAAAGGAGTACTACGAGCTGGAGGTTTGTGGCAAAGTAGCTCCATATCAGAGTATTACTTTTATTGCATGTTCCAAATCACATAGTACAATGGGGTTAAATACATTTTTCAGGTTTAACCCATCTTGTATTCTGGCACTTCTAGTTTACCATTAAGGATGTGAAAATGAAAGACAAAATTATAGTCTATATAGCACCTATATAGAATGTGTTTCAAAGCGCTTCAAGTTAAGGGAGGGAACAATGGAAAATAGAATCACATTCTTAGAGGCCATGTAGAGTAAGAATGTGAAATTAACTATCGTACTCAGCCTGACAACATTTTAGATGGTGCAAGAGCTAAGACATAAATGAGGAAGGGATGGGGGGGGAAGAGTGTGAAGGAAATGGAAACGGCAGACTACTAGGCCCGACGACATTTCTGGTAGAGCCGGAGAAAAACAAAGGTGAGGGAGAGGGGTGCAGAAAGGGAGGGGAGGAACAAAACAATGACCATCATACTAGGCATGACATTTCAGATAGTCCTGCAGGGGAGGGGGGGCAACTGAGGGGAGGAGGGGAGGAGGGGAGGGAGAGGGAGACAGACACGGTTGCTATCATACTAGGTCCAGGGACAATTCTGAGTGTAAGTGCATAGAAGAAAGTAAGGGAAGGAGATGGAAAAGGGAGAAAGGGAGAGGAGAGAACAGAGTAAGCAGTGAGAGTGGAGAAGCAAGAGGGGAGAGCGAATACAATTGCAGAATTCAGTAGTAACAAAATGTTGCAAGCCAGGATACAAGCATGATTCAGAGCAACCACGAGTGCAAGATGCAAAGGAAGTCTAGCATGAGAGTTGAGAAAAGGTGACGCACCGTGAATCAATAAAGTCCATAAACGTAAAATCTAGCATTGGCCACAAGACGGTGATGGTGAAACCAGAATGTATCTGTAAAGACTCCTGCAGAAGCATGCTGGAGGGTGGTGGGGGGAGGGGTAGAAGAATCAAGCAAAACAGGCAACACCTGTGTGCGAGAAGGTTCGGGCGCACAAGGGAACATCATGGGGGACCAAAGGGGATGGCGATGGCCTTTGACGACAGACGGGGGTAAACACATGTTGGTGCATGCCTACCTGCTGTCTGAGCAGAGGGTCGGGCCCTAGGCCCTCATGGTCCAAACAGGAATTGCCCTTTTCTTCGTCAGCCCTTTCAGGTCCAAACAGGAATTTCCCTTTTCTTAGTCAGCCCTTTGCTTCGGACGCCCAGACGAGAGACGCCCTTGATCTAAGAGTTAAGAGCAGGAAGGAAGAGGCAGGGCTAAGAAGGTGGGTGGTGCTTAGGCCAGGTGACCTAGATCCACTTGTGCCAGCTCCCCATCTGCAAAGGAAGAGAGGCTGGATGGCTCCTTAAGTAGGTAACAAGAGCAGCAACCAGGGCTTGCCAAGTGGGGAAAAGTGGCAACGAAGGTGCCAGGTGGGCGGGGCTTAGGCCAAGTGACTTCGATCCACTGGCACCTGCTCCCCATCTGCAAAGGAAAAGAGGCTGGAGGGCTCCTTAAGTAGGGAAAAATAGCAGTAACCAGGAAGGCACCAGGGAAGGGCTCAAATAATTTGAACATAATCACAAAATTGGAGAAAAAGAACACCCATCAATTTGACAGGCAAATATATAGTTTCAGCAGCCTGTCAGTGCGCTACACTAGAATCTTTAGTAAACTAATTGTGGGGCCAACATTAATTTTCTCTCCTGTTGCTGTCCGTCACATAAGCTGCTTAGGCCATGCAGTGCACTACCCCACAGGAGAATAAGTTAAACACTGCTAGATTCAGTTATAGTATTTTATTGCATCTTTTATAGCACCATTGTTGCCATTTTCCCCACTTCCAAGGAGCTTCAGGATCTGCAAGCATTAGGGTAGGAAACTAATGCAGTAATGGGGGACCAGGGCAAGATTGTTTAGTTGCATGTTGGTGGGCAGATCCAAAGGCATTTTTGTGAACAGTCTTGTGTAATAGTTGATGTGCACTGCAGGTTTTAAGTTATTTGTTTGTGCAGGTGTCTGTGGGTCTGTCAGAGGTGATTAGGCACGCAGGAATTTGTGTTGGTGTATCTGGTGGCTTAGTTTGGTATTTAGGGAAATTTAGTGCATATATATGCGCTTCCAGATGATGCATGTTCCCTTTTATAACCAGTATTGTTTAGGTGCACAGGCTTGTGCCATGATGTACTTTTAGTTAGCGTGTGAGGTAGAGTGAATTTAAAGTGGCTGTTACCATATCTTTCTCAAATCAATGGCAAACTAGATTGCACCGATACCATGCACGAGTGGGAATTTGAAGCTTTCAAAGTACACTTTAAGGAGAAACAGCGCACAGAAAATAGAAGCCTTTTCCTTCAGGTTGGTTTTGAAAGCGACTCACCAGGTAGTCAAGGACAGTTAAAAGGTGGACCAGATGAGCAGCTCCTAAGTTAGCCAAGGACCAGAGTAGTGACACGCCAAAAGAGACAAACAGAGGGGACCAATACCAGACAGACACCTAACCACAGAGCTTTGTTTGTACCTTAGTTTTACTCTAGTCCCGTTTTGGCTATTAGGTGGTGCTTATAAGTATTGCACTTGAGAAAAGCTAGGAAGGAGAGGATGCGTGAGGGACACAATGAGGTTGTGGTTTTGTTATTACTGACCCATTGATGGTCCACAATCATTTTGGTCCCCATGGCCACTCACCCACTAACAGCTCATCCCTCCTGCACGAAACATCCTCCAGGGATGTCTGAGCTAGCTCCATCAAGCAGTAACATCAAACCTTGGCCTGTCAGCGTTATTTCTAACTAGAAAGAGTTAGGAGTTAATGGCAGCAGGTTTAATAAAAAGTTCTTAAGTGTGCCTTCAACCACTTGATTAATGCATGTCCCTTGCGCTGATATCCTGCTTAAACATTGACAAAGTCAACAGTTTTGACTTGTGTATAGGTATTAGATCCATGTTTAAGAATTGGTAAGGCAGGCGCTCTGTTGCCAGTCAGGCTCCCCCCCTCCCCAATCAAGGGGAAGATTTGTGCTATGGAGGGAGTGGTTTCCAGCCACCTGCAAGAAAAATTAAGTGCGAAAAATATAAGTACCAGAATCCTTAGTCAATTAACTTGCCACACCTGAAAACGAAATGACGACACGCCTGAAAAAGCAAAGAAACACAGCCTCCCAGAAGATTGATGGAATCATGAAAACGTGCGTTTGGAGGAGAAGCTAATGCAGGAAAACTTGACTGGCAACTGAGCGCCTGCCTTGTCACCAATTTTTAAACTTCGGTATTAGATCCAGACACTCATGTCTAGATCAAACCATGTCGCAGCTGTTATATGGGCATATAGTACCATTATGATAGTGCCTGGCAAATGCTTATCCCCCATCTATGCAAAAGCCAAATCTGTTGTCTATGCTAATGTTTGGATTCAATTGAAATGACTGCAGCCAGATTACTGGCAACTACAAAGTATATATTTACTTTAGTCATGGGCTTGCTAAAAGTACTGTATTCATTAAGAGAAGATACAGTAATTCAAAATGAACATTAAACTCACCTGTCAGATGGATTAACTTCCTGCACTATTCCTGGAGGAAATTACCTTTAACCTACTAACAACGCATAGAGCCCAAAACAGTTCATTTTATTAAAATCAAAATATAGGTATCACGTTCCTTTATAAACATTACTTTGTGGTACTTTTCTACAAAGTAATTAATTCAAAATGTAATCGAAAAATATGGAACAAGTTACTTACCTGTAACTGTTCTCCAGCAAGGGTCTGGCATAGATTCACATGCTCATGGTAACGTTCTTTCGACTGGATGTTCCTCCAGCGTATTCCACATCTTTGACATGCAGTGCCCGCAACTGTGCACTTCGGAAACTTTTTCGGCAGAGGGCGTCCTGCGTCGATGGCTTTGGGTCAATGTCCCTCGAAGGGCTCCGTCGAGGGCGATGTCACAGGATGTTATAAATAAGACGCATGTGCCTGTAGCCCCAGTTTAAGATTTTTCCCTCAGAATGTGTGGCACCAGTCTCATGATTGCTTGACTGCACTTAGCCTTGCGGAAAATGAAGTAGCAATCACGCAGGAAATTCTCCTATGGGGCAGGCTGGGAGTGCGACGTGGAATACTTTGAGGAACAAACGTTACCAGTTGGTAAGGAACTTGTTCTTCGAATGGATTGTGTCCTCCAACGTATTCCACATCTTTGACAGACTCCCAAAGCAATACCAGTAAATGGAGGAGGGAAAAGAATTTAGAGTACCCAAGTAGATTGCGGAATAAAGAACCACCTTCCCAAAGGCCATATCCTGACCATGGATTGTATCCAGGGAATAGCGTTTTACAAAGGTGTGGATGGAAGCCCATGTGGCGGCATCGAATATTCCTAATAGGAACCCCGCGCTGAACCAAGTGGAATGAGCCCTCAACCCTTCAGGAGGGTCTTTACCCGCCAATCAGTAACACTCTGTAAAGGTAAGAATAAGCCAACTGGACAAGGTCTGTTTGGAAACAGCCTGGCCCAATCAGTGTCCAGCAGGTCCTACAAAGCGTTGATCGTCCACTGACCCCGGACATCCTAGAAATGTAAACGCTCAGAGCTCTCCTAGGATCCAACCGATGGACTTGCTCCTCTTCCTTCACAGGAGGAGGGTAGGAAGATGAAGAACCACCTTTTGACTCAAATGGTATTCAGAAACTACCTTAGGTAGAAAAGAGGGATGTACTTGTAGTACAACCTGGTCCTTGTGAAACACAGTAAAGGGTGGCTTAGATGAAAGTGCCTACAATTCACTGTGAGAGGAAGTAACCGCAACATAGAAAAGTCTTGAAGGACAGTAATCTCAAAGGACAAGAGTGCAAGTTTCAAACGGCAGTCCACAGTTGAGGACACCTCACAGATTGGATAAGATTGGCCAATCATAATTTACGTATGATATGTGAACCCCAATCGGTCATCATACTAAAATTGCTTTGGGACCACACGGAGGATTTTGAATTACAGGGTCTTACAATGGAATTATTCAGGTCACTTGAGGCGGATCAGTTTGTGGATGAACAGTTACACCACCCTGAGTTGAACCCACTAATGTATCCGACTAGTGAAGTGATGCCAGTGCATACTGCAGACTTTAGAAATCAGATTTCAGCCCTGGTAGGGGCTGCATCAAACATCACATGGCTGGCACCATTGATGACCACGATATTAGAGCTCCAATGAAAAAATAAGCAGCCCTAGCCAGAGGATTGCTCCTTGATTTCAGGGAATTGTTGTGGGATCAAACATTTTAAAGGGTGGCTTGCAGATATTGAAAGACCAAGAAGTACTGTAATATATTTACTACAGGAGACCATGTGTATGGCTAATGTGGTGGAGGGTTTCTCAAGCTATTGTGTGCCTGGGATGCAGGGCTCAGCTGGCCGCCCAGGTGGTGGGTTTGTCACATTAATTAGTAATGCCCAACATCATGAGACCTAGTTAGAGCATCAAATGGTCTCCGAATAGTTGAATATAAGCCTGAAAGCACACTGCCCTTTTCTTACATATTAATAAATTTATTTTTTAATCCTGCCGAGTCCACTCGATATAATCTTTGAGCTATTGGACGAGATCTTTGAAGAAACTATGCTAATCAACCTCGAAAATGTATTTATTTTAGGGGGCGATTTTAATTCAGTTTGCATGGACCAAATCGATGCAGCTAAGAGAACTGACATACAAACTAAAAAGTATCTGAGAGGTTGCAAATGGAATGATTATCTTAACTGGAGTATCCGAGTAGAATATAAAGACGGCATGCATGTCAGTACATCGGCAAGAGGTAATGCTACCTCCTATATTGACTATTTTTTGTCAGTGTGGTTATTGGAAAAAATGGATAAGGTGGTTATCATGGATACCCTTTTTAGTGACCATGCACCTATTCAGATGATCTATGACATAAGTTTGAGCCCCTTTGTGTTGACCCCCATCTTAACGCTTATAGAAGTAGATTGCATGTACATCTCTATTAGATGGCATCCGAGGCTATGTAGAGAGTTGACATACCTGGTGCATAGAGATGTGCAGCAAATAACTGGGGGAAGCTCAAACGGACTAGAGGCAAATCAGAGAGGATTGGAACTCCATGTTAATAAGGAAACATTCTTACAATTTTAAAACGTTCATTGCCGAGAAAATACAAGGATATCCACGTTCAACTCAAAATTAAACAGGAAAGAACTCTAGTTTGAGAGCCCCAACGCGACTAAAGCTTTCCGCTAATGAGTATGTAAACATGAAATCCAAGATGTGTTTGAAATTTAGAAACCTGATGAAATCTACTCGTAACAGCTTTAATCTGATGGAAAACCAAAGGATGATGGGTTTAATAATTAAGTGACACTCGCAATATATGGTCTTTACTAAACGATAAGCATATAATACAATCTCACACTTTGGCCACCTCAATCTCTGCGGAGGTATGGAAACCTTTATTGCTAATAAGTTTAAAATACCAGACATCTTCCAGAAACTTCATTCTGGTATACTTACGTTGTGATGACAAGATGTCCTTTTCCTTGGATGATATTATACAAGCGATTCACGTACTTCAACCATCGAGGGCTGCCGGACCTGATGGGCTTCCGGCCTGTATTCTAAAGGATGATCCTAAATATTGGGCTGCAATTTTACAAACAAAATTTGCAAATATCTTATCTACTAACAGTATACCGAAATCATGGTTAAGTGGTATAATCATCCCCATACTTAAAAAAAGGGGATTCTAATAATCCGGCCAACTATCAGCCGATATCGTTAATGGATTCCTCAGCAAAAGTGTTTGCGATTCTATTACTAAAAACACATTCAAGAGTACATTCAGGAACAGGACATCTTTTCAAAATATCAAACAGGTTTTCGTAAATATATGGGGACTTCATGAAAAGCCATCATTATAGCGCATATTTCAAATAGAGAATGCACACCAGCGGCCGGATGTTGCAGCGCTAGATCTAACCAGCGCATTTGATTCAATAATTAGAGAAGTGTTATGGATGAAAATGCTAAACCTAGGGTTTCCTGCAAGAGTTGTGCAGCTGCTTGCACTGCTGCACATCGACACTACCTTTCAGCTAAGAATCACAAAGCAGGGGCTCACTTCTCCAATTTCCACCATGACAGGGGTAAAGCAGGGTTGCAATCTTTCTCAAACCCTATTCATTATCCATCTGTGATATGGAGTGAATCTGGAATGGGTCCAAAATGTACCCTGCAAAATTGGCCAGTTTAAAAATACATTGGCTATGTTTTGCGGACGCCATTGTCCTGTTTGATAGAACCCCTTATGGGTTGCAAAATAAGTAAAATGCTTTTTTTGAATATGCAAGGGATCATAATTTGGTGGCTAATTCTATAAAGTCCCAGATTATTATATTTCACAAAAATAAACAAATTAAATCTTACAGCTGGAACATTGCTGGCGATAAAATAGAGTGCTAGTAGCATTCGCTACTTGGTTACCATCTAGGAGAGGTAAATCCTTTGAAATCCTGGAAATGTGGATTAACACAAAGTAAGATCTGTCATCAATGAAGATAATTCTAAGGAAATATTGCAAATTCTCATTGCTACCGCTTATAGATTTTTGTACACTTAAGATGTAACCAATAGTATTGTACGGGTTGGATATCTGTCTGTTAGATGTGGACTCTATATTGAACAGGATGCAGGGGGTCCTTTGGAAGACGACCTTAGGCTTGGCTATGTCAGTGCCAAACTCAATCATACGCCAAGAAATAGGCATCATTCCTTGTCGGGGAGGTGGACATGGTGAAAATTGACGAGGTATGCAAAAATGATGTCACCTCCACGCAACTCACTTATTCCGAGTTATATTCTGAGTTATATTCATTTCCCATGGATAGTTCTTTACCATCCATGGTGAAATTTACAGATCAGATGGATAAAACCTTAAATATTAACTCCTCGATTGCAGATCTACAGTTGGCTTTACCCAAAGTTAAGCGTAATTTGTATGATTTGGAATGGTCTAGCACTCTAGACAAACAAAACTTACAAATCATATGCCGAGTATGTTTCAATTATGAGAAAGAGGGCGTTGAGTGCACCCTACTTAACACTATGTACCTGCAACAAAATAAGAACTATCTACATGTGTTTTCAGTTAAATCAGTTTAAAACCTTGGAACGCATTTGTAGCTGGCATAAAGGTCCTGGACAGTTGGGCAATAAGAACAGTTGTTTTTGTGTAAATATCAGGCAACAAGAAACACAAACCTCTATGCTCTGTCCTAGTTTTGAGGAAAAACAGTGCAAATTACTTGCAATTTATTATCCACAGGCATCTGAAATTGCTAGAACCTGCTTTTGGGAAAGATGTTTAGTTGGAAACAGTATATCCTTCATAGCGGCTTTATCACGTTTGCTATTTAGCATCGAACAAACTCTAAAGGAAAAAATTCCAACGTTGTTTAAAGGACATACCGATGAGTAATGTATAGAAAATCATCTGTGACCGGTGGTTATGGCGAATTCTGAGTTGAAGTGTGTTTTTAGTTTTACTAAAATCCCCCACTGAAGGGGGCACAAATGTTGTAATTAGAAACTTATTACCATGAAGCTCACCTATCGATAATATTGGAATTAACACTATGTAAAGTTATAAAACATCTGGAATTAATTATATGTTAGACTTTTATGTATATATGAAAACCTTGTGATTTGAACGCGATTGATATCTTGATAGTGTGTCGCTGCATAGTTATAACAAGAGGATATGAATAGGTTTCTTTTTAATGATGTGTTTTGTTGTAAATGTTTGACAATTTATTTTATTTTTGTTATCTTGTATGAAATAAAAACAACTTTTTAACTTAAAAAAAAAGGTTCAAACGGAACACCCATGAGAAGGAATACATTAGTCAGTCCTTTAAGAAACAGAAATCAAAGTAATCCTAAAGTAAGAATATTCTTCAGACGAGCGCTTAGACCGTGCCGCCAGGTATCCTTTAAATGGTACCCACTTGAAGGCCCCTGTGGGCAAAATAAAGTAAGAAATATAAAACCATAGGAATGGAGCACTGAAAAGGATCAACTGATCTCTGCACCAGTCGCAGAATTTACGCCAATGGTACAGGGATTTTGTTGCAGGCCACCTGGCCGAAAGCAACACCTCCATCATGTCATCCGGGAGGCCCCAATCCTTATACTTCAACCTTTCAGATACCGAAGCATGAAGGTTGAAAGTCTTGATCTCTGGATGGAGAACCTAACCCTGGTAATGACCAATCCACCACGTACGTGTCTCCTAAGGCTCCTCTTGGAGGAAATTCCCTTGAGCAGAATCTCTCACACTTCTGGTTTGACACTGGTGGTGAAGAGATCCACTTGCAGGGTTCCCAAAGGGCGAAGATCTCCTGAAGGACTTCCTGAGCCAACTCCCACTCGTGGGAGACCGTGCTCTGCCTGCTCAGAGCATCCGCTGCCACATTTTTATCTCCGGCCCAATCTGCAGAGATTGAAATTTCCTGCTGGATGGCCCAGAACCAGAGCTACATTACCTCCCTGCACAACGGAAGTGACCCTACCCCCCCTTTTTTGTTGAGGTAATGCATGGCCACTGTTGTCAGTCATGATCGGGACACTTTCCCTGTACCAAGGGCAGAAAAGCCTTCAGGGCTAGCCTGATGGCCCTCAGATCTAACAAATTGATGTGGAGTCTGGACTCAGACCAATGACCGCTGGCAGTCAAGCCGTTGGCATGAGCGCCCCATCCTGTGAGGGAAGCATCCGGCACTACAGTCGCCTCTGGCCACTGTTGCCAAAACTGTTCCCCTTGTTGGCCCACCACAGAAGATCCTGAGAGACCGAGAGTGGAATCTGAACGTGATCCAACATCTTGCCCGAGAACTGTGACTACTGCATCTTGAGAGCCCACTGCAGGGATCTCATCCGCAGCTGAGCCCATGGCACCAGAAAAATGCAGGATTCCATGAGGCCGGGAGACTCTGGGCATGTTGAAACTTGTCCGCCATCTGCACAATATGGCGAGCCCTTACCTTGGGAGGCAAGCACTTCCAAGGATGTGTCTAAAACAGCCCCTATGTACTGGAGCTGTTGGGAAGGTGTCAGATGCCACTTCTTGAAATTGAGTGAGAAGCCCAGTCTGTGGAGGGTGTGGCAGGTGACCGATGATCCAATGCTAGCTCGGGAGAGCACGCCTGGATCAGCCAGTCGTCCAGATAGGGGAGACGTGAATCCACCCTTGCCTGACGTATGCTACCACCACCATTGGCTTGGTGAAGACCCTGGGGCGGAGGTCAATCTGAACGGCAGGACCCGAAAGTGCGAGTCGCCAGCCACAAACCTCAGGTCCTTCCTGCGCGCAGGATGAATCTACACATGAAAGTAAGCATCCTTGTGGTCCAGAGACACCAACCAATCCTGAAGTTGAAGGGCCTGGAGGACTTGAGAAAGTTACCATCTTGAACTTGTCCTTCCTTAGAAATGTGTTCAACCAACGCAAGTCCATGATGGGTCTCAATCCCCGCTACCCCCCCCATCTTTCTTCGGGATCAAAAAAAAAGGGGAATACCATCCCTTGTTACTCTCCGCTACAGGCACCAGTTCTATAGCGGCTTTCTCCAGCAGGGACAAGATTTCCTGCGCAAGGAGCGGATCTGGAAGCTTCAAAGAGTTTCCGCGGTGGCTTGTCGTGAAGCCACTGAAGGAAGGGAGTAGCCGTGGGCTATGGAACCCATAACACACGCATCTGAAGTAATGGCATGCCATTCTTCGAGATGCCGAGACAGTCTGCTCCCAACCGGCAAACCATGGGACATGGCCTCATGACTGTTGGGAAACAGCTGCAGCAGTGCCTGAAGGCAAAGAGGCAGCTGCTGAGTAGCTTTGGCACCATGATTTCCCCGACCACCACGAGTACTTTTTCGCTGGCCCCTTTGACTGGCGGCCCCTCTGGTTCTACCAAAAGAGTAGCAACGAAAGCAACCTCCCCTCCACTGCTGTCCCCTAGGACGAAAAGGCGGAGATTGACGCACCGCAGCGCTTAAAGATTTCGCCGCAGCCAACCCCTCCGCTTCCCCCGCCCCCACTTCCACAACCACGCAAATCTGCGTATAATGGTGCTCACAGCCATGGACCGGCTAACACGGTCGGCTGTATCCAAACCCGAATGAAGTGATTCACACATGGCATCCTTGCCGTCCTGTACGAGAGCAAGGAACCCATCCCTTTCTCCCCCCCGCACCTCCCTTCGGGAATATGCCCAGCCACCAAAGAAACAATTCCACAGATTGTGTGAAAACCTTGCCAAGGCAGACATGGAGTTGTCAGATTTCAAGGCCATGCTCCCAGCAGAAAATACCTTCCAGGCCCAACCGTCTAAGTGATTGTTGTCTGTATCCGGAGGGATGGTAGGGTACGACGCCTGCCTCGAGATAGCCGTAGCCGCCTGAACCACCAAACTCTGGAGTGGGGTGAGTAGATAAATAGCTGGGGGTCGCTAACGGAAGGGCGGTATTTCTTGGTCAAAGACTTAACAGCCGGAAAAGATTCCAGTGACTGCCAAGCAGATGCCACCCTTTTCTGCAACGTAAGATGAAATGGCAAAACAGGGTCAGAGGACGGATCTTGATCTAAAATGTCCGTCACATCATCCTGCACAAAGTCTTCAGGAGGACTGGACCAGCCCAGATACTCAGACCGTCCCCATGAGCCTCCTGTACGAAGACTCTGCATGAGGCCCATGCCTACCGAAATCCACTTCCTGAGAAGTGTCCAACCCACTGGCATCATGGAGGGTCTGCCACAACTCCAACTGACTGTCTCCCAAAAAAATGGAGCATCCTCAAGGTTACCAGGGTCCTCAACCTCAGACCTTTCCTCTTCATAAATGTCAGCCAGAGGGAGAGGAAACCCAGGTCTGGTGACAGAAGAGGGCCTGGAGTCCAAAACAGGCCTCCCAGACATAGATGAAGCCTTCCTTGGAGGATCCACGATATCCGGGTACTCCAAAGGCAGATTGGGAATTTTTTTCTCAAAAGCTTCGACGTCGAGCGTCGACAACCTCGACGTGGTTATCGCTGAAGGCTTCGGCATCAACGGCGCTGTGTGCTGGTACAATGGCAAAGCGTCAACGTCCGAATCGGACGGACACAGCGCTGAACAAGTCGAGGCCGACCCCAATCCCCAAATAGGTTGCTGTGGTCTCACTGGAAATGAGGAACGAGACCTAGAGACACGTCTCTTTCGACTCTTCGAGGTCCCGTACGGACAAGGATTTGAAGGCTCCCGATGAGTCAAGTCATAGACCCGAGCCCGAAGGCGTGCGAGCCACGGTACGAGACCGATCCTGGCCGGCTTCATCATCATCCCGTTCCTGTCGTTCGCCAACAAAACACTTACCATCATCGCTCTGATCATGTCCAGAGTAGACTTTGCCAATAGCTTATACATGGGCATGCCCGAACGACTGCTAAAAAAACAAACAAAATGTAGCAGCCAGACGTCTCCTCAAGCTACCCAGAAGAGAACACATCACACCCGCGCTAAAAATACTACACTGGCTACTGCTGAAACAGTGAATAAAGTTCAAAGCCATGTGCATCACGCACAGAGCAATACACAAACAAGGACCAGAATTCCTAAGCGCAAAACTGTGCCTACATCAACCGACAAGAACACCAAGATCAAGCACAGACATACGCCTGGAACCAAAACCCTACAACAGGAAAAAATTCAGAGGATCGTCTTTCTCTCACCAGGCACCCAAAACTTGGAACGACCTACCTAAGAATATACGGAATACAACAAACCACCTAGCATTCAGGACACTCCTCAAATCATGGCTCTTCAAAGCGTAACCACTACAGAGACGCACCGGAATGCCCATACACTAAAACAATGATGAAAATAACCCCAACTTCGGCCACTCTCAAACTGAACAAACGCTCAAGCCAAAGAACCAACTACTCGACAGAGCATAAGACATCATGGAAGACAGCCGCAAAGGAAGGCTACAGAGACTGACCACCTAACTAGACCCAGACGAAACCTAGCCCTACACTCTCCCGCACCGGACGAACACAGCCAGACTGGCAGACGCATCTAGATAGACGTTGGCCTGCGTCGCATGTGGATAGGACTGTTCGAAGGATAACACGCCCACGCCTAGGAAACGTGAATGCTAGCTTATGCCACAATCAAAGCCGTGAACACCAACCTGGATGGTGTTCGGATGGAGTTGTGAACGCTAGCTTGCCCACTCCTGGACCGATCTCTAAACACTAGCCTGCGCCGCGACCAGATAAAAGTGTGAATGTTGGCATGATCACACCAGTATGGAGGCCCAATCATTGGCCTGCGCCGCGCCTAGATGGGAATGCGAGGGCCAACAAGTGCCGCTCTCCCCAGAACCGCGAGTACTAGCATTGGTAAAGGTCAGGTAACCCACTAACCAATAAGCTCAAACTCTGCATACTTATCTCACTCAAAAACTCACACAACCATCTCTCGTACAACAAACCGCACGCACTCCACAACACTGCAACAACACATAAACCGGAACAGCACACGTGGACTGACTCCAATCCGATACCTGCACCAAAGCACCCGGTGTATACGGAGTTGAAGCTGCCAACAGCATACCACTTCTCTCACTATCCTACTCCCTTCTTCAACCTACTAACCCATCCCACCTTTATTGTTTGCAGATCCGCCTGAGCGCCTGGGGACCAATTCCGTTGGTGACGGTGCGCGGTACAAATACATTTAACATAAGGCGTGACCGGACCCGTGCCCTGCGACTGGAAAAAAATTGCCAACATGGATTGTTTAAATGCTGCCCATTCCTCCGGAGTCGAGGACTTCGTAGGGCACTTAACCTTCCTCGAGGCACCATCCTCCTAGGAGGACAGAGAAGGTCGACTGCACTTCCTAGAGTGCCAGGACGAGGTAGACTAGTGGTGGAAACCACTCTGGGACCAAGATCCCAGGGACTCCTTCCGACACAGTCACCCCTCGAGTCGTCGGTGGAAACCCCCTTGGACTTGGAAGGCATAGTGCCCCTACCTAGAGCTTCCCCTTCAGCTCTGCAAGGCCTTGGCAGACAGCGACTGGCATTTCGAGCGGTCTGTCGTGCGACTCGCCCAGGCACCACAAACCAATGCGGTGGGGTTGGCGAGTGACATTTTCGACTTGCAGTCCCGGCAGGTCTTGAAGCCAGACCGGAGTCGGAGGGGTGGAAGAGAAAGACATTGTAATGATGAACACATGAGGTGCGCCGAGTCTCACCAAGTTAACACGTTTGTGGAAAAAATGGAACTGAGGCTACGGGCGCTGTATGTCTTATTTAGAACATCCTCCGACATCCTCGTCTGAGGGCTTCGAGGGACATTGCCCCGACGCAGGACGCCCTCTGCCGAAAAAGTTTACGAAGCGTACAGCTGTGGACATTACATGTGAAAGATGTGGAATACGTTGCAGGACACAATCCATTCGAAACAAAACCGTTTCACTTACAAACTGTCTATCCTATAAACCAATCACTGAGCTCCGGGGAATACTAGCCCCAGCCAATGACTGCGCTTTCCGTAAGCCCCTCTGGCAGCCATTTTCAGATTTGGTAGCACGTAAAGTGGCAGTATGACCAGGAGCCGCTGCAGAGGGGCATCAGGGAGGGTTTGCATGTGAATCCATGCCAGTTCCATGCTAGAGAACAGTTACAGTAAAGTAAATTGTGCCTTCTCCAGCATGGGGTCTAGCATGGATTCACATGCTCATGTATACATAGCAGTACAGGGGCACTGTTGCGCACATGCTCTTCTCTGGCAAAATCCTTTTGGAATAAAAATCCTATCCCGGAGCCACCCAAGCTGGTTCCACTGCCTGTATACACCCTCAAGGACCCCTGGGCGAAAGATCGATAAATTCCGAAGCTGCCATGCCATCGGAGAGACCCTGTGTTGCAGCGCACTGCTACGGAGTGGCTAGCCGGTAAAGAGATCTGGGTGATTACTGCATTGAGCCGCGGCTCTAGCTGCTCACGAAGGCCGCTGTGTGGGCAGAGCGTGCCTTCCCGCCCGCAGCTCACTGTACCAATGGTGTGCTGTCTCATGGGAGATCTACCAAGTGATGTCCCGCGGATATCACTGTACCGGCCCCAGAATCGTAAGCTCATTGGAAGCCCCACGGATGGTCCGCGGTCGCCGAGCTCCACTGCGGATCAGAAATCCTTGTTGAACCCTGGGCAACAGACAAAGGACCGAGAGGGCGGTTATCGAGCCTGGCGGCGGGGGACCACTCTAGGTCATCACCTACATCGACACCACAATCAAGACATAGGTGCCGAACAGTACGCCGTGCGGCCTGTCGGACCGTGCTGGTCACCTTCTCCCCCGTGGAACGGTAGAGGCACCAGGAGACTTGGGGAGCTGCGGCAGGCCGGTGCGGAGCTCTGTGCCCGCGGGCCTCTCCTCACACTCAGCCATCCCCGCGATTGGGGCAGGCGGAATACTGTCAGCGTGACTGCTCTGCTGTGTGCCACACAACGGATGCCCCGGGGCCGGATCCACACAAACATTGGCGGCCGCTACCCATTACTCGATAAACAACCGATGGAAACACGAGGGGTACTGCAGTCTGCAGTGTCTGACAGGCTAACTGCCAGAGGCTATAAATGGCCAACATACATGGAACTCATGCTGAACTGGCCACCCCACGCAGTTCCGGGTGCAAACTCAGATGAAAGGTATGGGACAGAGCTGCTGCCGAATTCATCATTCTAAAGGCCAAGATTTCTTCTTGCAGCAGAAGCAGGACACCCCATCAATTGAACACAGTGGTCCAACACAGAACCAGCTGGCCCATTCAGTGCCGAGTCATACAAACCTTGTGAAATCTGAATCTGGCCTGGACTGAGCAGAATACACATGGATATGTGTTATTATAGCTGCTACTCCGCATAACTCAGCCGACGAGCTAGCTCCTTAAATTATGAACAAGTTACTAGCTGTCCCGGTACTGAGAAAACGGGATAAGGACACGTGAGAACACAGTTCACTCTGTGGATAACTGGGCTGTAAAGGTCCGGGGAGAGACACAAGTGGGGCCTGCTGTCTGTATTGGTGTACTCTCAAGTGCTGAATCATGGAACAATATTGGCATTAACACGACCCTAAATCCACCACACACTAGCTGGAATTCTACAAAATACATAGTGCACGTATAAGGCCGTGTTGAGACACTGAATTGGATCCCCTTTCCTGCCCGCATCCTCAGTGAATGTGCACACACCAACACCTGTATCCATCAGAAACACCAGTCGGACTGACCTGACCACGCGGGCGACCGCTGGTTGTCTGCAACTATGTCCAGCCAATGCCAAGAGGAACTAGTGCCAAGAAGAACACTGGTCCAATGGATTCACACAAGCTCCCAGGTTCTGGCCAGTGCGCCGAATCCAGTGGTAGAAACCGCTATGGCTTCACCTGAAACCACCAAGTTTGGCCAACTCCTCACTACAGTGCAAAATGGTTTTCTGGCAGTGAACGTAAAATTGGACGATATAGTCGCCACCATTAGTTCAATTAAGGCTCGTGTTGACAAGGAAAGTGAGAACAGAAGCGGAGAACAGAATTGGGACCAACGAAGACTCAATGGGCCAAAACACCCGGGATATAACCACGTTAAAAGGAGAGATGACCAAACTGCACGGTAAGTGACGATTTGGAATCCAGATCACGCCGCAACATCCGCATAGTGGGCCTTCGCGAATCCTTCTGTAAGGGCCCCATGGAATCCCATATCGAGATGCTGCTGAAGTCCCTCTTTGGCGAGAACTTTTTGGAACACTTTTTGGTGGAAAGAGCGCACCGTACATTAGCCCCGGTGCCAAAACCAGGAGCCCCTCTCCGCACCATCATTGCCAAATTACTCAACTACAGGGACAGAGATGTAGCGCTTCGTCTGGCAAGAGAGCTGGGCCCACTTTGACATGGCAGTGACAATATTCATATATATCCCGACTTCACTGCAGGAGTTCAGACACAAAGGATATCATAAAACCCTGTCAAGAGAACTCAGATTGAGAGAGGACCCATACGCCTTATTGTTTCCTGCAAAACTACGAATACAGCACGTGGCCTGGCACTTTTTTTGAACACCCATCTGCAGCCATGATCTATATAGAAGCCTCCATTCCTCTTCTGCAGCACAGTGGGGACCCGGACCGGAATGACCTCCAACACCCGAATGACAACATGAGAGGCCCCGAAGACTGAATGGCAGTACTGCAATATCCTTTAACAAGTCCACATTGGAAATTGGGGATGAGCGGGTGGCATCGTTCTAGATTCGATTTTAAGCTGGATGAGAGGAGTTTGGTTACAGGGGCTGTGGCAGCAACATACGCTCCCACAGGAAGCTCCACAAGTTAATGGAAAGGGTTCATCAGGTTGGGGTTGATGGTGGGGGTAGGGCACTGTTGTAAGGTTTGGGGGATGAGATGTAGACTTGGGAAGGGAAAATGTATGGTTAAGAAGAGGGTACAAGCACCCAGGAGATACCACTTTTTGAACTGGAAGCCCAAATTGAGAGGTTTAAAATTTGCGCACACGTCACTGCATGCTGCATCACACTGGAATAAATTACATTTATCCAAGTATGTTCAACTATACATGAATGGTACATCACATGTTATCGGGTATGGGGCTGAAGCTTAAAATCCTCACTTGGAACATCCATGGGCTCAACAATAGATCTAAATCTAGCAAAGTTGGGGCATACATCAGACACCATCCTCGTATTGCTATGTTGCAAGAGAGGCACGCATTGCAAAATGTGAATGGCATTCTGCGGCAATGGGGAAACGATACTACACTGAATATTCATCTCAGAACAGAGGAGTGCTGAAACTGATACACCCCTCACTAGGCTTCGTGGTAGAGAAGAACAAGTTCCTTTCTTACTTGGTAACGTTCTTTCGACGGGATGTTCCTCCGACTTATTCCCCATCTTTGATATACGTTTCCAGCTTGCTGGCCTCGGAAATCTCTGTAGAGGGCGCTGCGCGTCGACGTCCGCCGAGTCGATGTCCCTCGACGCCCACCGTATCGGCGCCAACGTCACCATGCCCATAAATAGACACGCGCTGCGTCTGTTGCTCAGTTACGTTTTGTAGTATAAGAAAGACATGCCTGAATTGGTTAGTAACCTTGAAGGAGCGAAATCTGCAACCACAAGGGAAATTATTACTGCGGGGATGGAGGGGCGATAAGGAATACGTCGGAGGAACATCCCGTCGAAAGAACGTTACCAGGTAAGAAAGTAACTTGTTCTTCAAGGGATTGTGTCCTCCGACGTATTCCCCATCTTTGATAGACTCCCATAGCAGTGCTATATAATTGGAGGAGGGAGTGATAGTGTTATATATACCTTTAGGGATGGACCGAGTGTAATACGGCTTTGCCAAATCTGGTCTCTTGAGCAGTGGAGGAATCCAGATTGTAAAATTGTGAATGTATGTGCGGACGACCATGTGGCAGCCGCACATATGTCCCCGGACCGGTACCCCCCTCTGGAGAGCCGAAGAAGCTGCGATACCCCTGGTTGAATAAGCCCTGAGGTTTTGGGGTGGCTCCTTCCCTGCTAGTCTAACATTCCAGGATGGCCAAGATAATCCACCTGGAGATGGTTTGTTTTGTTATGGGTAGCCCCAACTTGTGACCCGAGTGTCCTACAAACAGCTGGTCTGCTTGCCTGATTTTAGCCATTCTGCTGATGTAAAAGCTGAGAGCTCGCCTAGGGTTCAGCCTGTGTAGCCTTTCCTCCTCTTTCCCCGGATGGGGAGGAGGGTAGAATGAAGGCAAGGTCATTTTCTGAGTAATAATGAATTCAGAAACCACCTTTGGGAGAAAATTAGGCTTCACCTGGAGGATAACCTTGTCCTTGTGGAGGATTGTATGTGGGGGTTTACAGGAGAGAGCTTGTAGCTCACTCACCCTCCTAGCCGATGTTAGTGCTACAAGTAGGACAGTTTTAACTGTGAAATCTTAATGCGCAAGAGTGAAGTGGCTCGAATGGAGTGCCCATTAAGAAGTTTAAGACTAAATTTAAGTCCCATAATGGAACCTGGAATGGCTTTGGAGGGTAAACCTTAGTCAGACCCTTGAGAAATTGTATCACTAGAGGTATTTTGAAATATGAAGGTTCCTCCGCAGTGCGCTTGAAGATAGAAAGCGCTGCGAGATAGCCTTTTACAGTGCCAACTTGAAGGCCCGAGTTTGCCAAGTAGAGTAGAAACGATAGCACCATTGGTGTATCGCATGAAAAAGGCTTGATATTCTCTTCCCTACACCAGCTCCAAAACTTGTCCAATGGCAGCGGTATAAAGACTTTGTTGCTGGTCTTCTGGCCGAAAGCAACACCTCCATGACGTCAGCAGGGAGATGCCAATCCTTGTACCTCAACCTTTCAGAAGCCAAGCGTGAAAGTTGAGGGTTCTGATCTCTGGATGGAGAACCTGACCTCCCTTCTGCGAGAGAAGATTCTCTTTGAGTGGAAGACGGATTGGAGGACAGATGGACATATCTAGAAGGTCCGGGTACCACGTTCTCCTGGCCCAGTCCGGGGCAATTAGGATCATGGTTTTCCGGAATCTTCTCAACCTCCTGATCATTTGAGGAATAACAGGGACTGGTGGAAACACGAAGAGGAGTGGAAACTCCGAGTCCACTACAAACGTGTCTCCCAGAGCTCCTCTCGGGGGAAATTCCCTTGAACAGAACAGATCGCACTTCCTGTTGGTGCTTGTGGCAAACAGATCCACCTGAGGGGTTCCCAAAGGGCGAAGATCTCTTGAAGGACTTCCTGAGCTAGCGCCCATTCGTGGGAGACTCTGCTCTGCCTGCTCAGAGCGTCCGCTGTCAAGTTCTCTCTGGCTAGATGGACTGCCGATAGAGATTCCTTCCCGAATTGCCCAAAACCAGAGCTGCATTGCCTCTCTGCACATTGGTAGTGATCCTACGCCTCCTCTTTTGTTGAGGTAGTGCATGGTCACCGTGTTGTCCGTCATTATCGGGACATTTCTCCCCTGTACTGATGGCAGGAAAGCTTTCAGCACTAGTCTGATCGCTCTCAGCTCCAATAGGTTGATGTGTAGTCTGGACTCGATGGAGACCAACGAACGCTGATGGTCAAGTAATTGGCATGGGCTCCCCACCCTGTGAGCGAGATGTCTGACTGTCATCTCCGGCCATGGTTGCCAAAACAGTTCTCCTTGCAAGATGTTCTCTGAATAGGCCCACCACTGAAGGTCGTGGGCTACCTTGTCCGGAATCCGGAGGAGGTCTGACATTCTCCCTGAGAATTGTGACCACTGACCTCAGTGCCCACTGAAGAGATCTCATTCTCAGGCGAGCCTCTGGCACAAGGAAGATGCAGGATGACATGAGTCCTAGCAACCTCAAAGTCGAAGGCTGGGAGACGATGGGCATTTTGAAACTTGGTGACCATCTGCAGAATATCTTGAGCCCTCACCTCTGGTGGCGAGGCTTTTCCCAGGGAAGTGTCCAGGACCGCTCCAATGAACTGGAGTCTCTGTGATGGTATCATCTGACTTCTTTAAATTGAGGGAGAAGCCCAGTCTGTGAAGGAAGTGGCAGACATAATCTAGCTGGGTCGGGGCCTGTTCCAAAGATACGGCCCAGATCAGCCAATCGTCTAGGTAGGGATAGACGTGGATCCCTTTCCTCCTTCGACTCGCTGCCATTACCGACATCAGCTTGGTGAAGACCCTCGGGCGGAGGTCAGCCCAAATGGCAGAACTCGAAATTGATAATGAGAGTTGCCAATTGCGAACCTCAGGTATTTCCTGTGCTTGAGATGGATTGGCACATGGAAATAAGCATCCTGAAGGTCCAGAGATACCAGCCAGTCCTGGAGCTGGAGGGCCTGAAGGATCAGAGAGAGAGTTACCATCTTGAACGTGTCCTTCCTGAGGAACTTGTTCAATTCTCGTAAGTCCAGGATGGGTCTCAGTCCTCCGTCCTTCTTTGGTATGATAAAGTGTGTGGGGGAGGGGGTTTGGGATTACCAGCCCTTGTTCCTGTCCGCTACAGGTACCGGTTCTATGGCACCTTTCTCTAGCAGGTCCAAAATGTACTGCAAGAGGAGTGGATCTGGAACTTTTCGGGAGCTGTTCCCCGGTGGATAACTGAGGGATGTGTAGAAAGGGTAGGCAGTAACCTTGGGCAACTGTCTCCAATGCCCAAGCATCTGACGTTATAGCCTGCCATTCCGTCAGATGGTGAGTTAACCTGCCCCCTACAGGTGTCTTGTGTGCAAAGGCCTCAGAGTGGTTTGGGGGGGCTGATGCAGATGCCAAGGGTAAAGAGGCACCTGCTGCGGTCTTAGTACCTTTGACCCGTCCACCTCGGGTGGATCTTCTTTGGCCTCTTTGCGCCGACTGTCCTCTGCCTTTTCCGAATGCGGAATAGTAGCGAAAAGGACTTTCCTCTCCCGGAGGTTCCTGAGGGGTGAAAAGGAGTTTGGCAGATAGCAGCTCCTAAGGATTTTGCTTCTGCTTTAGAAGTCTAACTTTTCCAGACTGTCAGCCTTTTTTCCGAATAACGAAGAGCCATCAAAGGGCATATTCAAAAGTCTGGCCTGTACATCTGGAGCAAAGCCCGACTTTCACAACCACGCATGCCTGCGGATTGTTGTATTAGCCGCCATGGCCCTACTGATACCGTCAACGGAATCGATGCCAGTTTGAAGAGACTCGCACATGGCATCCTTCCATCTTGAATGATGTTGTGGCAGGCTTCCTTCTCTCCATCGGGTATGCAGTCAGCTGCTGATGAAGCACACTCTCATAATGTGTGACAACCTGGCGAGCGTACAGGTGCCGTTGATGGACTTCAACGCCATACTACAGGCAGAGAAGACTTTCTTTGCCATAGAGTCGTACCTCGGGTCATCCCTGTCCTGTGGGACAGTAGGGTAAGCAGTCCTACTGCTGGATGAAGTTGGCGCTTGAACTACCAGGCTCTCTGGGGTCGGGTGTTTCGACAGGTATTCAGGGTCAGCAACCGCTACCCTATACTTTGTCGACAGTCTTATTGACTGCTGGGATGATTTCGGGAGTCTCCCAATTCGATGCAATTTTTCTTTGTAGGGCTGCATGGAAGGGGACCACCGGGTCCTCCTGTGGGCCTTTGTCCAATATATCCGTTAGATCATCCTGTTGGAAAATAGGTGAAGGCGCAGACCAACCCATAAATTCAATTATTCTTGCCATCAGGGTTCTATATGGTGTTTCAGCATGTTCCCCTGGGTCTGGCTTTACAAATTCCACTTCTGGGGAAGTGTCAAGTCCACTGGCCTCAAAGTGAGTCCTGTAGTTCCTTCAGCCTCCTTTCTTCAGGAGGTGAAATCCTCTGCAGCAGGCAGTGAGGATCTCTGTAAACCAAAAGTTTCTTGGTCAGAGTCTTCTTTCTTCATAAATTGAAGAAAGACCAGGGTATTCTGATCTCTGAAATGGAGTAAAGCCCATCTCTAGGGCTGAAGGAGCTAAACTCGTTATTGGACGAGAAAATGTCAAAGTCGTCGACGCCGATGTAACCGGCCTCGAAAAAACTGGAAGGGGCCTCGAAGAATTCGAGAGGATCGGGATCCTACTCGAGGGCATCGACGACGGTCTCGGCGTCGTGCCAGAGGCCCTTGAAAACACTGTTGGCTGTGGAGCCTTGGTCCTCTCTCATCGGCGTCGAGTCGATCGACCGATGCGTCGAGGAACCCTTCGACAATGGTGTCGATGGCGCCGACCCATGCAGAGGGCATCTTAGACGACGGCGAAGGAACCCTGGACGACGAAGACGTTGCCTTCTTACCCGATGGCTCATGGCGCTCTCGGGTGGAATGTTTCGCCGGGTGCTGCGACTCGCAGCGTTTTGATTTTATGGTTTTTCACCCGGGGTATCACCCTCAGCTGTCTTCGAGGGGGTCGAGGCCGCGTTCTCGAAGACGCTTAACATTTTATTTCTGAATTCCTCCCACTCAGTTTGAGAACTGTGTTTGGTGGGACAGGAAACTCTTTCTGGGGACACCGAAGACGAGGAATGGGACCTTCGACGTCTCTTTGAGTGTCTAGATCTCGACGAATGGTGGGAGCTGCTTCGAGATCTAGAATGGGAGTGTTTGACGGCGAGGAGACGAATGCCTCGACCCAGCCGGCGAAACCTTCGAGGAGGTTTTGGCTGACTTACCTCTCTCGAGCTTCCCCTTTCGCTCCTTCAGGGCTTTCGCCGTCATGGACATGCAATCCTCACACTCCGAAAAATGGTGCTCGGACCCCAAGCACCATAAACAGACCCTGGGTGGATCCGTTATTGACATTTTTTTTCCGCAGTCTCGACATTTGTTGAAGCCGGATCGCAGCGTCGTCGGTTCTGATGAAGAAGCCAATCAGAAGGATAAGGAATATTCGTCGAAAGAGATTTAGATAAACCTGACTGAACTGTGCAACGTCATTCCGAGGCCCCACGAAGCGTGGAAAAACGGAACTGAGCATCGGACGCAGCGCGTAGCTATTTATGGGCATGGTGACGTCGGCGCCGATACGGAGAAAACATTTCCGAGGCCAGCAAGCTGGAAACGTATATCAAAGATGGGGAATACGTCGGAGGACACAATCCCTTCGAAAAGTAAAATTGACCCCCAAGGCAGATATGTAATCGTATGGGGTAAAGTGGTGGGCGAGGGGATAATCTTAGTGACCACATACAGGCCTAACACTGATGACCCTGATTTCTACGTAAGTGTTATTGATGAAGTTGGTCTAGTGGAGAAGGCATGCATATTTTGGGCAGGGGACTTGCATACTATACTCTGTCTCTAGACAGATCCTCTGACAAGCAAAGGGGCCTCACCAGGGCAGCTAATGTATTACACCAGGCTTTGACTCAACTAACCCTTGTCGATGCCTGGAGAGCGCTACACCCACCGGAAAGGCAGTACTTATTTTATTCATCGGTTCATGACAGTCACAAATCGACTACTGGTTTATTTCAACACACTTAGCAAACATGATAGACCACTGCAACATACACCCAAGCACCTTATCAGACCATTCCCCAATCACCCTAGAGGTAACGGTACCAAGTATCAAGCCTCCCATCAGAAGATGGAGAATGCCCAAAGTATTCTCAAAGATCTAAATGTGACAGAATCACTGCACATTGAAATTGAAGAATTCTTTAATATAAATATATAAATAAAGGCTGTGTAGATAAATCTGCAACACTCTGGGAAACCTTTAAAGTGCGGGTGAGGGGGGCCATAATGTCGAAAACTACAGGACTCGTGAAAGCAGTCAGGGCAGAATTAGCAGACACAGAAAAGCACCTGAAAAAACTAAATACAGTACAGCACATGACAAGGGAACCCTAGCCGAGATCAATAACCTTCAGAAATTCAAAGAACTAGCAACCCGGGTACAACAATACATGATATCACCAAACGCAAATACGGAGAGGGGGGGAACAAGGCAGGACGCTTCCTAGCTAATCTTAAAGAGCAAACGGAACCATGCACCGATTACAAGCATCATGGCGGGAAACGGGGAGGTTATAAACGATTAGGGAAAGATTAATGACGAATTCACCAAATTTTATACCGATCTTTACTCAAACCACGACACGCACAGAAACCGAAATGAGGAACTATCTATATGGCATCACGCTCCCAACACTTGCAATGGATAATGCCTTTCGAGCAACCGATAACAAGTGAGTAAATCGCTGAAGCGATTAAGTCACTAGCATCCGGTAGAACCCTGGGGTCAGACGGACTGGGTGCAGAATTATATAAAGAATACTCTTCCGAACTTGACTCTTATATGGGAGGAAGCGACGGCATTTGGCCTACTTCCAAGAACAATGAGGGAAGCAATTGGTTTTATTGAAACGTCCTTCTCACGAAATGTCCTCCTCCCGACCTCCGATTAACGCAGACACGAAAATATATATCAAAGTATTGGCGACCAGGCTGCCACCCAATATGACCACACTGGTCCACCCAGACCAGTGTGGTTTTATCCAGACCAGATCGACCGAGCTAAACTTATGCAGACTATTCGGAATCATAGCCCAAATCAAACCGGAAGCGCAAGCCACGGTTGTGTCATTAGATGCTGAGAATGCTTTCGACTCTGTAGCCTGGTCATACTTATTTGCAGTGCTCGAGAAATTCGGGTTAGGACCTTACTTTGGATTATCAGACTACTGTATGCTTCCCCAGAGGCAAGGGTCCTTACCAACCGTACAATGTCTAACACTTTCGGCCTGGGCAGAGACGAGGCAGGGCTGCCCTTTCTCCCCCATTTTATTCGACCTCAAGATAGAACCTGTAGCCGCAGCTGTCAGGCAAGGACAGGAACAGAGAGGGATAAAGATGGCCGGAATTACCTAGTCCATATCCTTATATGCACATGACACTACTGTATGTGCTTGAGCTGGGAAAAAATCTCGGCCCCCTACTGGAAGTCATGTATAAATTTGCAGAATACTCGAGATAAGAACTTCCAAATCCGAAATGTTCCCATCAACACCTGCCACCACTTGCCCAATCAGTACACAGTCTTTGATGGTCACCCGTTAAGATATCTGGGATCCTTGCAACCAAGGACAGGATGTCCCTATACATTGATAATTATGAACAACTCCTACAGACAATCAATGCCAAGCTTCCTATCTCGCTAATTGGTTGGGTTGCAGTCCTTAAAATGGTGATTCTTCCCAAGCTCATATGTGTTTAGCAGTGTCCCGATAAGACCGGGTAGACTTTTTGGAAAACCTACACTCCATGGTGATCATGTTGGGATGGGGGCCACTAGGATAAAGTGGGAGCAGCTGGTTGAACCATTTGAGATGGGGGGGAATTGCGGCTCCAAATTTTGAATCGTTTAGTTTATTCATTTGTATTGCGCACCAGATCCGAGGGTATGAAGGCGCATGAGCAGCATGGTTATTCAAAGCTTGGTTACAGGTTGCTTATACATATCTTATACATGTTCTTTATCCATTGGATATAATTGTGTCTAAAGTGTGTAAAGGTTTGGGGTGTTGTGAGGGAAGGTGGTAGGGCGTTCCAGTGTTGGGGTGCCTTCACCTGGAAGCTGTTGCCGGCCATTTTGGTGCGTTTGAACCTGGGGACTATGAGTAGGTTTGCGTTAGAGGTTCTAATGGGTCTGTTGGGGGTATATTTGCATATTCTGTCTACCAGGTAGCGTGGGGCAGCGTTGTTCAGACATTTGTGGGTTAGCAATGCTACTTTGAGCAAGATTTTGTCTGAAGTGTTGAGCCAGTTATGAGATTTCCGGATGTTGGAAATGTGGGCTCTCCTGGGGATGTTAAGCGCCGCTCTGAGAGCGTTGTTTTGGAGCGTCTGAATTTTGTTGGCGATTTGCTTGCTGGCTCCTACGTAGAGGGCATTACAGTAGTCCAGTTTGGATAATACCAAGGCTCTAGCTAGTGAGGCTCTGGGGAGATAGGAAGGGTTTGGCTGCTCTTATAAGCTCACATGGGTAGGCCGTGGAGGATGCCATGGAGCTAACCTGTTTGTGGAAGGTTAGGGCAGAGTCGAGGTATATTCCTAAAGTTTTCACTTCTTTGGCTACCTTGATCGGGTTCCAGTCTATGAAGTTGGTGTAGTTGTGGTCTAATTTGGAGGTTTGAAGTGGACCCAAGGATGATGAGTTCCGTCTTGTCATCTTTCAGGCATAGACTGTGCGAAGCCATCCATGCCTGGATGATAAGGTTCACCTTGCTCACCAAGGCCAAATCCTGGTTGTAGTCTCCCGTCAGCGGGATGAGTATCTGTGCATCATCAGCGTAATTGGTGTAGGTGATACCCAGGCCATCTAGATCAAACAGGGGCTTCGTGAACACGTTGTACAGAGTGGGGGAGACACAGGATCCCTGAGGGACTCCGCATGTGATGGGGTCAGCAGAGGTGGAGAAGACACGCATGGATCTGTTGCTGAGGAATGACTCGATCCAGCTGATGGCTTCTTGGGAGAAGTGTGTGGCTGAGTTTAGATGATTGCATAGGATTTTGTGGTCAACTAGATCAAACGCAGCGGAGAGGTCTAGTAAGAGTAGTAATGCAGTTTTCCCGTTGTCTCCGATGGTGTCTATTTGGGCTTTCAGATCGATGAGGGCTGTTTGTCCCATGTAGGGGTCTGAAGCCTGATTGGCGCATACCTAGGAGGTGGTTTCTTTCCAGGTATTTTTGGATTTGTTGGTATGCTGTCTTGTCTAGTATCTTGAGCAGGACGGTGACGGTGGTAATGGGTCTGTAGTTGGCCGGGATAGAAGGGTCAAGGGAAGTTTTTTTAAGGAGGGGGAGGACCCAGGACTATTTGAGGTTACTGGGGACTGTTCCTGAGGAGAACGAGGCGTTGATGAGTCTGGTGATGAATGGCGAGAGGTCTCTTGCCGCATCTTTAATGATTTGTGGGGGGCAGCGGTCGCCTTTACAGTTAGATGGTTTAAGGCGGAGAATGATTTTTTCCACTTCTAGGGTGGAGACTTTGGAGAAGCTGAAGCGAGTGGTGTTGGGTGGGGGTAAGTGGGTGAAGTGCTTGGGGGGGATGTTGATGGGGTTGGATGGTTTGGTGAGGGAATCTTGCTTGTTTTTAATTTTGGTTTGAAGGCCTGTGACTTTTAGTGCATTTTAGACACTAGTGCACCATTGTTTGTTCTTCACGCAGGTATCTGGGATAAGCACAGGTGTTTCCAATTCTTTGATGATTGTAAACAATTCTTTGGTGCTGGAGTTGGATTGTGCGATCCCCTGGTTATATGATTCTTGTTTGGCAGCTATTTGTATTTGGTAGACCAGGCACAATACACCAAGTACTGGCAGGACCCGGCAGACACTGCACCACATATCCCCGTAGAGTGCCACTCAGTACGCCCAACAGACATAAGCTCCATAGTAGTCACAAAACACCATAAAGACACATGCAAATTTGACCCTGTAACCACCACATGGGCTAAGTGCTGTAAAAGGCTACACATTGACACACCCTATGACTCGCAGGCCCCCGTTGTGGAACTTCCCAGACATCAAACCTACATATGATGAAGGCATACAAAAGACATGGGTCCCTGAATACGAGATTAAGATGAGGGATATGTTCCTGAATGGGAAATTCGTCACACCGGAAGACTTTGCAACCGCAGTAGGGGAGGACAGCTAGAAATCTTACAATATCATCGCAGGAAGTCTGCATTTAAAGCAAGTTGGCCATAATTTCCGGATGAGCCCACCCAGCATGCATGTTTTCAATCCCTATATTCACAAACAGGAACCGGTGTATCCAAGCTATATAATACAAAGTCAGACACAATCACTGAATATGGTCAAAGCCTCCTGGGAAACAGATATGGGTAAAGCCATAGGGACAAAAAATAGAAAAGATGCCGTTTGCTGTCCAAAATGCTCGCTAAATGCAGATCTCCTGTTAATACAGTTTAAGGTGTTTAACAGACTTCACTATGCACTGGCCAAAATTGGCCAAATTCACAAACACTAACCTGGGTATGTATGAAATGTGGAAACCCCATTGCTGATGCATACCAGGTGTACCGGGCCTGCCCATTGATCACCGAGTTCTGGTGGAAAGTGGCGGGGATACTGTTGGGAATTACACAGATCCCAGCAGACCTCACACCCCAGAGTTATCGGTTTAGGGATATAGGAAAAGTAGCAGAAAAAACCAGAAGGCTATTCAATGTTACATGCATTGTAGCTAAGAAGTGCATACTCCAAAACTGGAAAGGCCCTCATGCGACATGTACAGGCCACTTTCTCCGAGAGCTCACCTATGTAAATGAATGTGAGGAAGAATAAGTTATGATACTACCCAGTACAAATAGGCTGAAGGATATTTGGACGTTTAGAGCATACCTATGCGATATGCTGTCAGATGAAGACAGCCCCACAAGAACATTATTTGGTTAAGTTAATGTATTGAAAAGTGATGTGAATACAAAATGTCCATCTATATTGTATACTGGTCGATACTACACATGAGTGGCAGCTGCGACATGTTCTACAATCAATAAATAATGTTTTAAAAAACACAGTAGTACAACATACACAGCCACGGGAGGTGGCAAGGCTCAACAGAAGCAATTACTCCGACCTCCGGAACAGGCTCACCTTCAAGCGAACAAGTTGCATAGCACTGGCCGACACCCTGGACTCCCCTCTGGAATCCGTCGACGCACTGGAATCTCGTGAAGGTGTACGTGGACCTCCATGTAGCTGTCCAGCAGGAGCACACCAGACAAGAAGGCTGTCATCTCAGCTATTGCTCTAGTGGAATGTGCTCTCGGACAGCCGGCAGTGGTGGGTTTGACAGCCAGTGAGTGTGATGCAGCCGTAGAGCCACCTGGAGATGGAAGCCCTGGACAACCTCTTCCCATCGTTCACAGGACCATGGTTCACGAAAAGTTGAGATGTCTTCCAAAAACTCTTCGCACATGCCACATAGAACTTCAGAGCATGCGCCATATCCAGCAACTGCAGAGTCCTCTCAGCCAGCGATGAAGTTGGAAAAGAAAACAGTCAACACCAAAGGTTTGAGGTGGAATTCTGACAGAACCTTTGGCATGAAGGAGGGGTGTGTCCTCGGCACGACCCTTGTGTCGTGGAAAGTCCGATAGGGTTGCTCGCAAGACAGGGCCTGGATCTTCCCTACCCTCCTGGAAGAGGTGATGGCCTTGAGAAAAGCCATCTTCCACAAAAGGAACGAGAGGGGCTTGATGCATAGGCTCAAATGGGTTCTCCCCCCCACCCCCCAAGCCCCTGCCATGAGCCTTGTCATCACCACGTTCAGTTCCCATGCCAGGGCAGGCGCCTTCACCAGCAGGCATGATCAAAACAGTCCTTTGTGGAACTCCTTGACTAGACTGCAACCAAAGAAGACCGTCCCGGAGACTTGGTGTAGCGGGAGATAGCCGCTAGATGCACCTTGATGGAGGCATGCACCAGCCCCCCTGGCCCAAGGACAACAAATACAGAAGGATCTGTGGGGCTGTGACCCTCAGAGGGTCGATCTTTTGCGCCGAGCACCACGTTGTGAAGCGCTTCCACTTGTATCCATGGCACCGACGCTCTGGCCCTGGCAAGGACCTCCCTGCAGTTCGCCGGCAGCTTGTACCCGCTGAACTGCAAGGCTGCAGGAGCCAGGCCTTCAGGTTCAGCGATCCTGGGTCATGGATGTAGGATTGCGTCTCCTCTGGCGAGCAGATCCTAGACCACCGGCAGCTCGACTGTAGGCGACGTCGGTAAGTTGAGATGGTCCAGGTACCAAATCTGCCTCGGGATGAGGATAATCCTGCAGCAACACCATTTGAGTTGATTAAGGACTCGCAGCAGTAGAGGCAACAGGGGGAACTCTTACAGAAACAGACCTTAGGCAGGAGAAGGAAAACTTGTGCCCCATGCTCCCTGGCTGGTGAAACCTGCTGGCGAATCCGATATTTGAAGTGCACTCGCCGTCATAAAGAGATCGATCTGGTGTCTGCCCCCACTTGAAGAGGCTGTCCACTTGATCTTGCTGAAGTTCCCACATGTGGTAAGAGCGCAGCTCCCTGCTGAGTGAATCTGCAATGTGTTCTTGACTCCCGCCAGGTGAAAAGGAATGAGGAATATTTCCTGGGTGACATCCCGGTGCCACAAGTCTTGCGCTTCTCTGCAGAGCGCTGGGGATCTGGTGCCTCCGCTTCATGATGTAGATCATTGTGGTGGTATTGTCTGTGACGACCCTCACCACCTTCCCCTTGAGGGACAGAAAGAACAACTTGTGGGCCCAAAATACTGCTCGCTGTTCCAGGACATTTATGTGGAGATCCCTCTCCTCTGGTAGCCACAGGCCTCTGGTGTGGATGCATCCGGTATGCGCTCCCCAACACTCCAGGGACGCGGCCTTGGTGATTGTCTCTGGGTACAGGGGGCTCTGGAAATCCATGCCCCAGAGATGGAGCACACGGCCCAACACCTTACTGCTTGATGGAACTCCTTGGTCAGAGCAATCTCATCTGCAAAGCTTCCAGACACCTGAAGCCACTGAGCGTCAGGAATTCCTGAAGGGGTTGCATCCGCAACCTGCAGCGTCTGATCATGAAAATATACAACATGCCGAGCAGCGACTTGATGGTTTGCACCATCAGTCTTTAGTGCCAACAGCAGTTGCACCTTGCCCAGTATGGCCGCTATTCTCTTCTGAGGGGGCCGCCAGGCAGGAGACAGTGTTGATCCTAGACCCCAGGAACAGCGCATTCTGCGATTGAATCAAGCAGGACTTTAGCTCACAGAGAACCCCAGATCCGTCAGCAGATGGACAGTACTTGTGTGTTCGACGGCGACTTCCCTTGACCTGGCACAGATTAGCCAGTCTGCGAAGTACGGGGATACATGTATCACTTGTGGATGCAGATGGGATGCCACTGGTGCCAGGCACTTTGTAGACCTGGCCGCTGACTTGAGTCCAAAGGGAAGGGCATTGCACTGGTCGTGCTTTCCCTGTACGACGAAGCATAGGAACTTACGATGCTGCTCGTGAATGGAGACGTGGAAGTAAGCATCCTCCAGATCCAGCGACATCAGGAAGTCTCCCTCCTCCAGTTGGCTGAGCATGTTCTGCAACGTGACCAACGTGCAATTCTGAGTTTTTGGGATTTGAGGTAAGACACTGCAGGTCGAGAATGGGCCTCCAGCATTATGTCTTTTTACTAAGTACTACCTGGAGTAGACCCCAGTGCCCCAGTCGCTTTGGGACCAGCTCTATCGCTCATTCTCTTAACATGGCTCGTGCTTCCTGCAGGAGCTGTGGGATGTGCTGCTCCTGCCAGGCCACCGGTGGTATATGCAGACACTTCTGCTGGAATTCTAGAGTGTCTGTGGGCGAGAGCGCCCAGCACCCATCAGTCGGAAGAGCTCTTCTCCGACTCGCTGACGAAGTCAGCCAACCGGTCTCCCACCGTGGTGCATGGGTGAGGGCCAGACATCCTGGCCGGTTCAATCTTGCTTCGGGGCCTGTGCGCCGCCTTGGGAGCGATGGCAGCTGCCTTGGAACAACCCCTTTTAGGTCTCCTGGGTCATGGAACGGGGGGTTGGCGGTACAAGGATGCTCCCCCCACCAAAACCCTTTGACGATCTTCTGGATTTGCATCCTGGTGTACGGAAGGAAGGGCCATGTTGCTGAAGGGTGCCCAGGGCACGGGCTGTCTCCGCTTTGGTCTTGATGGCTTGCAACGATTTGTCGACTGCCTTCCCAAAGAGATTGTCTCCGTCGAACGGCATGTCCAGGGACCCTCGTATAAACTTCCTGCTGAAAGTTGGTGGCTTTAAACCAGCCACAACGATGGAGGCAGAACTGTTCCCCATCTGTCAGAACCCTGTGTCGTCCAGGGCCACGGTGATGGATCACCTGGAGGATCTCCAGCACCTTGACCCGCTTATCGGGTGGAATTCCAGCAGCAGGGCAATCTTCTACCTCAGCTCCCTGTTGCATCTGGCCAGGATTGCAAGCGCCTTCGCCGCCTTGACCGCCGTCGCCAACAGCATCCAATTTCTTGCTCTCGCTGACCAGAGGAACAGACTGAGGATGATGGAGTCTGGCGAGGGCTGCAACTGCAGGCACTTGGGAGCAGACTCCATCACCCAGTACTTCTCCAGCCTGCCTTTTCTTCCTCATCAGAGCCAGGCCCTCATCCCAAACGCAGTCCAAGATCTCAATGGTATTCCTCTTGGCCTCCCGGCATTGATAAAGGAAACCTTCCTTCTTGGTCTCTTCTGGCGTCAGCTGGAAAAGCTCAGACACATGGGCGACCATGGCGTGTAACCATCCCACCTCGTCCAGGGGAGAAGCCCTCAGCGGTGGGGAAATGCTGCAGTCATCCATGTCAGTCGTTGCCGTGTCCATCCCCGTATCCCTAGGGGGTGAGGGTATGTGCAGCGGTTGAGGTGGCGTGGGGTGAGGGTATGTGCAGCGGTTGAGGTGGCGTAGGGTGCTGTTTCCTCTTCGGCAGCCGGAAGCCACAGGGGCCTGTGCTGCCAATTCCATTCTCTTCGGTATCCGACACCAGGGTGTGGAGTCTAAAGGATGTCCAGCACAGTAGAGTTGCTGGTCCCCGTGCCCACTGTTGTCCTCTGCGTTTCTGCCCGCGTCCTCCGGGACTGTGAACAAACCGGTCCTCTTCATCTGTAGAGGCAATATCCGTGCCCTGGGGCGCGTTACAGGCCTCCACTCCTCCCCCCCCCCCGCACCCTTTTTCACGTCCTGAGGGGACAGCATCCTCTTCTCTGGTGTTTTTTCTTTTTGGCCAAAGCCCCCCCGTTGTGAGGGAGGGCCACTCTGGGCACCGTGGGGTCTCCTGGACCAAGACAGCCCCTTTCGCCTTCGAGAGGGCGGCAGCCACCAGTTCCACCATAGAGGATGACTGTTCCTGGACAACCTGGGCCTTCAAGGGCAGGTCGGACACCTTAAACTGCGATTTGGTCTTCTACAGCTTTTCCCGCAGCTTCCTGTTAGCCGATTTCCTCTTCAAGAATTAGCTGGAGCAATGACTTGGGATGGCGGCAGATGGCAAAGATGAGCTCCCTGCTCGTTGCAGGACCCGCTTGCACAGCAATCCTGACAAACAGACTTGCGGTGCTTGGCCTTGTCTTGAGCCCCCACGGATAGACCGCCCTCAAAAAACTTAGAAACCCACTCCTCAGATCGGCCGGTCCTGGTTGTGGCATGCCCTTGTTTGCCACACAGGGTCGGGGCCTTCGCGTGGAGTCACGCCGCCAATCTACTGTGCCGATCCTTGGCGGTGCAACTGGTGAAAACCAAGGCAGATCTCACAATCCACTTCCTTTTGATCCAGTTGGAGAACGTAGAGGTACTGGGAGTGTTTGTTCTCCACAAACACATTCCTCAATCTGGAGCATAACTTTAAGAGGGAACCTCTGTCCTTTTCCTCCGACATGGTCCAGTGTGCGGTGTAGGCCCGATGGCCTTCTAGAATCTTCGACGAAAACGCAATGATTTTTGCTCTTTGAGGGGTGCTGAAAGACGCAGACAACGGATCCCTGTTTGCCGGTTGCAGAAACTAGGAGCAGATGGGCTCCGACAAAAAGAGGAACTTTTTAATTAAAAAAGAAAGCATGAAAACGTAGAAAAGCTCTGAGCAAAACACAAGTACTCCCAACACTTGAAAGTGTGGTAAAAATCTGAAGATGGCTGCCAGTGGAAGGACCTAGGGAGAGGGCAATCATTGGCTGGGGCAGTATGACCCAGAGCTCAGCGATTGGTTTATAGGAGAAAGACAGTATGTAAGTGAAAGTGAAACTTTTCTTTTACTGAGGATTCGCAGCCTGACCAGGAATATTCATGAGCATGTGAATCCATGCCAGACCCCATGCTGTAGAAGGGTAGTTAAGGGGTATAAAGAATGTGTGGAAGGTTTTGGGTAAGGGTATTGGGGAAGGGGGTTGGGGTCCCCCCCAAAATAAAATTTAAACAAATTAAACATTTAGAAGTAATTACTTTGTAGTAAATTACCACCAAGTAATTACTGATGATGGAACAACAAGGAACCCAAAATAAGGAGAAGCTATATCTGTATGTAACTAATAAACTTGTTCTAAGACGTGTCAAATAGTATCTTGCTTAATTTGCATGCACAAAGATTTCTATTCATGAATATATTGTTTTGATATTTCTGTCAGGGATGAATCTAGTGTCATTCGTTTATTATTCCAGATTGGACACAATACAAAAAGATCCTTTGAAAATAGCAAACCAAAGTTTATGCACTGAACTTCCCCTCCCCTCTATCGACCCGAGGGGGCAGGAAGAAGGTCCAACTCCAATACGGACACACAACAGGAAAAATTCTTGCAGCACAGCCAGTTTAGGGCACTATTCATGTTGAATTAGCCATATGCAGTAAACACGACTGTGCACACCAAAAATATAACTGCTGCCACCAGCTTGTCTTTAGGTACATATGAAAGTATGCTAAGATCCTCTGTGTAGTTAGATGGACGATACAAAAGTATCCCCCATTGCACTGCATTGTATGCAGTGTGATATAAAAATACAAGAATTTAAAATGGAAACAGTTTCCCAGTATTGAACCTGGATGGTGTCAATGAAATTCAAGAGCAATGCAGACGTGTGTCAGGAGGTGGGAGACCACGGGGAATGTCTTGAGATTATTGGCAGTAGTAAACCAATTGAAACAGGTAGCTGGGGGAAAACAGGGGGGGGGCAAATACAGAATTGATATATGGGGTACAGGATTGGTTGGAGGCATAAAAGAGTATGATTAAATAGATCCAGAATCAGTAGGTGTAGGTTAAGGCTCATAGGAGTGAAGAGACATACAGAGTAGGATATAGTAATAGACTAACTGGTTGTGAAAGAAGAAAGCTTGAGAAACTATACATTGAAGAAAAGAAATAGAAGGTGGAGACACTTGGGAAGTAATTAAAGCAGATATGCCCCCCATGACGTTCAGAAAGAGTGGTACAAGGGGGAAGTGTACACTGACATTAGCAAAACAATGCACAGCTTCATAAGAAAGTTAAAGCTAACTAGCTTCAGGATGGCTACCCAAAAGACACCTCAAAACAGCTTAAACGAACACCAAGATGACTGGGCTTCCACACATACATCTGGAGATAAAGGTAGGTGGCTGAAGCCTTCTACATTCTAAACCTATGAACTTGAACCACTTTCTCCTATGTGCACATCAGAAAACAGTTATATATCGATATTGGCCATGACAGGAATATTTACCTTATCACTCATGGATTCTTCAAACTTGTGGTTGAAGAGACACTTGTACACCCTGCCTTCTCCTGCCTGGGTCTGGAAAGAGAAGAAATTACAAGGTAATAAAAACAGACAAAATAACTTAGCGCATACAGTGACAGTGAATCCCCAATAAAACCATTAGACGCATTGCTTGTGGCAAAAACAGCATCTAAGAGCACATCTATAGTACATGAAAGGACAATCACAGATGCCCAGAGAAAAGCATTCAACTTTTGCTTGTAGCCTAGAAGGGCCTACTTGGATACATGTCACTAACTTTGGGAATGTATACACAGCTTATTCATTCCAGGTCATATAATTCTACAATATCAAACTGTTAAAACCACACATTTATTCATACTGCTTGTGTGCATTTACAACCCAGAATGTGGATAAAGAAACAGTACAGTGTAGACAGCCTTTCAATTTGTTTCAATAATTGGTTTAATACATTTATTTTATTTATTACTACTTTTAAAAACCTCTGGTACACAAATCACACCGAGTTAGGTTCAACTAAACAAGTTATTTCCATCTCAGTCAGAAACTAGATTTGCAGCAGAATGTGTTGGAACCTTGTTCCTAAGGACTGCTGCAGCCGAGTTCCGGTTCCTGTTAACATTTGAAAATAGCTCAAACTTAAAAGGTAAAATAAGGCGTGTCAATTCAGGAAGCTTGGATTCTAATGGCAAATCAGATTATTATGGTAGGCAAATAAAGTGCAATGTGACGCTCAAAAACTTTCAAATGCATCATGGAAGCCACAAAACTGGAATAACAGAACATATTTAGGCCGTCATATACTACGTTAGTGTGAACTCTATTGACATAGTAACAGCAAAACTAACCAGGATATCGATGCCACAATCATTTGTGGTGCAGATTCCTAAAATTCACAACGTTAAGTTGTCACAAATGCTGCACAGCTTAAATTGTCAACACCAAAAGTGTTCTGCCTTTTTCAAGTGAAAAACTATTGCTTTCATTGGTAATGCAGCCTGCGTCAAGACAGTTTCAATTTAATAATTGGGTGACCATAGTTCTGGGGAACAAGGCTACTCAGATGTTAGCCGAACCCAATCAAGGCAAGCGTGGAGTGTGGTCCAGGCTTAGTCTCAGGATTAAGTGGTGTCAGGTGTCCACAAAGTAAAGCACACAATTCAATTTAGACCGGCAAGTACAACATTATGTATAAGCCCAAGAACACAGTAAGAAAGCAAATCAGCAAGTAGCAATATCACAACCCTCATAAAACAGAGTTAACTTTAGTTTTGTATGAATGCATACAATAACTTAGCAAACATAATAAGCCAAGTAATAATGCAGTATAATGGAACCAACTGAAAAATCCTGCAGGGTCATCACTAAACATGAGCCTAAAATCTCTTCCCTCCCACGTGGCCAGAGAAAAGCAGCTGCTAGCTGTCCCAAACCTGAGGGTGGCATCAGGGGTGATCACATGGAAGGAGATAGTCGTCAGGGAAAAGTGGCGACTGCCCCAGGCGATACATTGTTCCTCTTATGAAGAACTTATTATTCCCAAACATTTAATGGCATGTTGCTGTGCAAATCCCTCCCATGAGACAACCCAGCGAACGTTTTATGAACAGTCACTGAGACAGACTCATCTTCGTACCTCAGTAATTCATGAATCAAATGCAAAATCCTTCAATTATCAGGACTCTGGCGTAGGTAACGGGCTTAATCCCAATGTCATTCCCATAACATCTCAAATGATAATCTACAGTTCATAAAATCAAAACTAGATAGCCATGAAGGCAGTTGAAACAGACAGTGGGGAAAAAAGTCATGCAGTTCTGTAGAGTTTGTGCAGCAGGAAGCAGAGTCAGGGAAGGCAGTGGGAAGAGAAGCCCAACTGTTCGGAAGACGTGCTCCCAAACCAACATGAGTCGCTCCGGTGGGCTGGAGAAGACACGACCAAACATAGCCTGAAGAGCTCCAGAGATGGACCGGGCAGGCAGACTGACAGTGGCAGTCGCAGGAGGGCTGGCAGTGACATTGCCAGATGGCAGAGGGTCTAACAGCATCCAGGACTGCCCCTGAGACGCCATAGAAAGCCAGCAAGTTGGCCTAACAAGATAATTTTGCATACTGAACAAATAAAAAGGACAGTGAGGAAACCATTTTCCTTTCGTGAGACCAGTTTGGGGAACCCTGTAACCTACATTGCCAACAGTTAAGAGACTACAGAAACAGGCAAACATTGTGCAAACCTCACATGGGATATTGGTGTGGAGAACTTTCGAGAAACAAACTCACCACTAATAGAAAACAATGTTTATAGTTTGAGTTACTACTTTCTGACTGGGGAGTAAAACAGGAACGGGACAAGTTGTAGTTAGCCCTGGTAGGTGAGTGGACCAGCGAAGAAACCGTGGCTTTGAAGAAATGTGCTTGTGGTAAAAGTTGTGGAAAAGATTCTAATAAATTATCCTGACGAACTGTTGTAATACAAAAAACATTTGTGCTGCTGCTCTGCGAGAAGTATTTCACAGAATTGTGAAAGAATCTGTTCCTTTGGTTTTTGAAGTGTTTTGTGAAAGATTTACTTTTCCAAGTTGGCAGTCATATTGGATAGAAAAGGTATTTTAATTGAACTGAATGGACCTTTTGTTGAACCAGAACCTTCTCAGTCTTCCTGAATTGATCTAGGGGAAGAGAACCAAACCCTGGTCACAAGGAATACTTCGTGGGAATTAGAACTTTGATCTTTTGCACAGTTCCGGTAAACTGAAACTGGAGGCATTTGCCTTATTTACACATCATCAAGTGGAACGAGGTATTACCAGAAGAGACGTTCTGTTGAACTGAACAGAACATCAAGGGTTGTCCTGTATTGTAAAAACTAAAAGTTTGGGCATTTGCACCGTTTATTGAACTGAAGCCAGATACATTTACCGTGTACACTTTGGTTATATGTATTAGTGCGAAGGTCAGATACATTTGGACACTAGTATTTCTTTAGTTTTAGTTTGCTAGGTAAGGACATTCTCATTAGGATGGACGCTAAGAGTTTATCCTTTTTACTTTTAATAAACTGGCAAACATTAAGAAAACAACTGTCCGTCTCCCATTTCTGACCCCTCACAACTCACAAGAATAAAATCCCTATGATATGTGGCCTTGTGCCCAAAAGTCAAAAAGCTTCTTCTTAGGCAAGGGAACCGATGTAGGAAGAGTTTGTGTGGTTGTGAAAATGCGCCAGAAGATACTTCAACAATGTTACAAGTCTGTAAAATCATTTCCCTATCTTTAGGTACAGCCTATAAAGCAAACTATCAAAAAGCAATTGAATAAACCAAAGTTTATTCTAAGGTTTATTAAAGGGGAGACACGGGTGGCTGAAAGATGTGCAAGTACTCAACCTTCCCAACTCATATTTTACAGTTGTCTTGGCAGGTCGTTTGTGAGGTGCTGGCTGTTATTCCGCCATTTGTTCTGGTGCAAGTTGTCTACAGGTTGCGGGTCTGAGGATTTCCCCGGTCGGCTGCTGGTGCAGGATGAAACCCCTGGCAAAGGCAAGCAGAATTCAATGATGCAAGACACAGGGCAGATACTTTACTCTCTGTGCGGTGTCCGTCTGTGGAACAAGTTACTTATCTGTAACTGTTGTTCTCCAGCATGGGTCTGGCATGGATTCACATGCTCATGAGTATTCCCCCGTCAGGCTGGGAATCCTCGGTAAAAATAAAAAGTTTAATTTCCGAACTGTCTTTCTCCTAACAACCAATCACTGGGCAAAGGGTCATACTGCCATAGCCAATGACTGCCCTCTACCTAAGCCCCTCAGGCAGCCATCTTCAGATTTGGTGGCCCATAAAGTGGTAGTAGGACCAAGAGAAGAGCCGCAGAGGGGTAGGCAGGAGGGTTCGAATTTGTGAATCCATGCCAGTCCCATGCTGGAGAACAGGTAAGTAACTGGTTCCTTCACCAGCATAGGGTTTAGCATGGATTCACATGCTCATGAATAAAAAATACATAGCAATACACACATGCACAACTACAAGAGTTGCCAAGACTCAACAGAAGCAATCTCTTACCTCCTCACCAGGCTCACCTTCAAGCTAACAGGTTGCGCAGCACTGCTTGGAAGACTCTGGACTCCTCCCTCCCTGGAATCCCTGTCGACGCAGTAGAATTGTGTAGGTGTACTTCAACCTCCACATAGCAGCCCTGCAGATGTCCAGCAAGGGCACACCAGACAAACGCTGTGTAGCAGTGATTACTCTGGTGGAATGGGCTCTCAGATGGCCAGGCAGTCAGTTTGCCAACCGGTGACAGTGATTGAAACAGCTGGAGAGCAACCTGTAAATTTAAGCCTTTGACAGGGCCTTCCCATGGTTCACAGGAACAAAGTTGACAAAAAGCTGGAGGGTTTTCTGGAAACTTTGTGCGGGCCAAGTAAAACTTCAGTGCTTGAGACACATCCAGTGAGTGCAAAGTCCTTTCAGCCAGCGACAGAAAAAAACACAGGTAACACCAAGGGTTTGTTGAGATGGAATTCCGATGGAACCTTGGGCATGAAGGAGAAGTGCATCCGCAGCAGCACCCTAGTCTCATGAAGCCAAGTAAAGACGCTTGCATGACAGGGCCTGGATCTCACCTACTGGTCTTGCAGAGGTGATGGCCACGAGGAAAGCGGTCTTCCACGACAAACTTGAGCAGAGCCGAGTGCATAGGTTCGAATGCCCCTCCTCCCCATGAGCCTAGTCATTACCACACTGAGTTCCCACGCCGGGGCCTTCACCGGCGGGAACGAGCGGAACAGTCCTTTGATGAACTCCTTAACTAGACAGTGCAACCACAGAGAATACTGTCCCGGAGATCTGGTGTAGCAGGAAATAGCCGCCAGATGTTCCTTAATGGAGGCATGAGCCAGTCCAGATTTAGCCAATGACAGTAAATACGGAAGTACTTGAGGGGCTGTGACCTGCACAGGGTTGATGATCTGAGACTAGCACCAAATAGTAAAGTGCTTCCATTTGTGTCTGTAGCATTTTACAGTAGATGACGCCTTGGCGAGAATCTTTGCAGTCCGCTGGAAGATCGTAGCCACTGAACTAATGCTGCAGGAGCCAGGCCTTCTGGTTCAGAGACCCCGGGTTATAGTGAAGAATGGCGCCTCCCTCCCTGGATAGAAGATCTGCGACCACCGGCATCTTCACTGGCAGTGACGCAGAGATGCTGAGAAGGTCCAGGTACCAGATCTATCTTGGCCACGCTGGTGCGACGAGGATCATCCTACACTGGCAACGTCCGAGTTGATTGATGACTCAAAGAAGCAACGTAGGGAACGCATACAGAAACAGTCCTTCCCAAGGGAATGAGAATGCGTCCCCCCATGCTCCCCAGTTAAGGGAACCTGCTGGCGAAACTCTGGCACTTGGTGTTCGTCAAGGTTGCAAACAGACTGATCTGGAGATTGCCTCATTTGAGGAAAGCGTAGTCCACTTGATCCTTTCGAAGCTCCCACTTGTGGCAAGAGCATAGCTCCCTGCTTAGGGAGTCTGCAATTTTTTTTTTTACTCCTGCCAGATGAAGCAAAACAAGGAACATCCCCTGGGCGACAGCCTAGTGCCATAAGTCCTGCACCTCTTTGGAGAGCGCTGGGGATCTGGTGCCCCCCTGCTTCCGGAAGTAAAACATTGTGGTGGTATTGTCTGTGAATACCCTCACCACCTTGTCCTTGAGGGACGAAACAAATTACCTGAGGGCCCAAAATACCGCCCTAGTTCCATGATGTTTAATGTTTTCTCCAGTAACCACAGGCCTCTGGCGTGAAGACGGCCGGTGTGGGCTCCCCATCTTTCCAGGGAAACATCTGTCATGACCGCCTCCTGGTATTGGGGGTGGGTGGGGTCTGGATGGAAAACTATGCCTCTGTATAGATTGGAGCGCATGCCCCACCACTTAATCGCTCGATGGAACTCATGGGAGCTTCCGGACCCAACGGGCGTCAGAGCTCCTGTAGCGGGCGCATCCACAACCTGCAGAGTCGAATGAAGTCAATGCATGACGAAATCTTGACGAGAAGAGACTGGATGGCCCTCACCGTGGCAATCTTCAGTGCTAACAGCCGTTGCACCTTCCCAAGATGGCCGATATCCTCTCAGACGGTGACTCCAGGCATGACAACGTGTGCAGCAGGGATCCTAGGAACAGAGCGTCCTGCGATGCAGTCAAGTAGGATTTGGCATAATTCACAGAGAACCCCAGGTCTGTCAGTAGGCAGACGGTCCCCGCTGCGTGGTCAACGGCGAGGTCTCTTGATCTGGCCTGGATTAGCCAGTCATGCAAGTAAGGGTAGACATGGATCACTTGCAGTCGTAGATGGGCTGCCACCGGCGCCAGGCACCTGGTCAAGACCCTGGTCGCTACTTCAGTCAGCAAAGAAGGGCCTTGAATTGGTAATGTTTCCCCTGGATGACGAAGTGTAGAAACCTGCAGTATTCTTTGTGGATGGGGATGTAGAAGTACAAATCCCCCAGGTCCAACGAAGACAGAAATTCTCCCTCTTCCAGCTGTCCGAGCATGTGTTAGAGTGACCATTCTGAACTGGGCCCGTATGCATTTGTTCAGTTGTCATAGGTCGAGGATGGGCCTCAAGCCCCCGGGCTTCTTTCGCATGAGGAAGTACCTTGAGTAAACTGCAGAGCCGATTTGTAACTAGCACCATCACCCCTTTAACATGGCCTGCACCTCCAGCAGCAGCTGATCGATGTGGTTTTCCTGCCAGGCCACCGGTGGTATTTGTGGACACTTTTGTAGGAACTCTAGTGTGTCCGTGGGCGAGAGCATCCAGCACCAAACCCAACGGTCGGTGGAGATGGTCTTCCACACGCTGACTTAAGTTCGCCAGCAGGCCTCCCACCAGGGTGCACGGTTGGGGGCCCGACGTCCTGGGAGGTTCAATCTTGCTTGGAGGTCAGCAAACTGCTCTGCGGTCCCCGAAGATAGCAACTGCCACCCGAAGGACTTGGAGCATCCCCTTTGGGCTTCCTGGGTGGAGGAGCAAGAGGGCTGGCGGTAAGAGGTGGAGCTCTGGCCGAATCCCCTCAAAGACCAGCTAGGCTTCCCTCCTGAAGAACGAAAGGACGGCCGTCGTAGAGTGCCTAGGGCATGTGCCGACCGTCTGCCTTGATGGCCTGGAGGGATTCATCCACAGCCTTTCCGAACAGGTTGTCTCCGTCAAAGGAGATGTCCAAAACCCTCGTCTGGACGTCCTGCCTAAAGTTGGTGGCCTTAAGACAGCCACGACGGCAAAGGCATGACATGCATTACTTACCATAAAAGCATTTCTGAGGATTGTATCTGCTTAAATTCACATGCTGTGCATATGGTCCGACATCCAGTGGTAACCGCGGAGTATTGCATCTTGTCTTTCGGGGGACCGAAAGGGGACGTCGGCATAGGCGTGTCTAGCCCTATCGTGACGTGTGTAGTACCCAAAATCCCTCACGTGCCGAAGTCCCTCAGATTGCATTTTTTCGGCCATGCCCAAGGCTATAGTGAGCGAGTACATGAAGAGAGAAAGTAGTAAGTCTATGTTCCTTCCACCCCGAGCGGGGAGGCAGGGAGAGCGCATGTGAATTTAAGCGGATACAATCATCAGAAATGCTTTTACGGTAAGTAATGCATGTCTTCTGATGCTTTTTAATCTGCTTAGAATCACATGCTGTGCATAGACTAGCGAGCAGTACCCGGAGTTGGAAGTGGGTTGTGAGAAGGAACAGTAGAAAAAAAAGATGTCTTCGTACTGCTTGTCCCACCTGAGAATCAGCCCTAGAATAGTGTTTTGTAAAGGTGTGTACAGAACACCATGTTGCCGCTTCGCAAATGGACTCTAGGGGAACATTTGCAATGAATGCTATGGATGCCCCAGTGCCTCGAGTAGAATGTGCTCTAGGCTTGAAGGGCAGTTCACTCTTTGCAACAGTGTAACAGTGTAATGCATATGACATTACACCTTGATATTGCTGATTTAGAGACAGGATCCCCTTCTCTACCAGCTGCCACTGAAACAAAGAATTCAGTCTTCCTCAGTGGTTTAGTTCTATCCATGTAGAACATGACTGCCCTGCACACATCTAGTGTGTGAAGGCTTCTTTCGGCCATGTTGGGTCTCTGGAAGAACGTGGGTAGTTAGATTGACTGGTTCACATGGAACTTAGAAAACAAATTCGGCGCAAATCTGGGATGTGCGCGCAGAACTACCTTATCTTTGTGGACTGTAACAAAGGTGTCCAAAACCGAGAGGGCCTGTAGTTCGCTAACTCTTCTGATAGAAGTGATAGCTACTAGAAAGGCTGTCTTGCAAGTCAGGTCTTTCAGACTAGCTTTATGCATAGGCTCAAAAGGGGGTCCCATGAGCCTAGTTAAAACCACATTTAGATCCCACCCAGGGGCTGGGTGAGTGATAGGGGGATACATCCTTTTAACCCCTTCCATAAAGGCTTTAATCACAGGTATTTTCCACCACGACACCTACTGTGACGTGGTGTAGGCCGACAATGCCGCTAGGTAAACCTTTAAGGAATTGAAGACTAACCCAGAGTCCAACAGATGGGTTAGATATAACAATGTGTGAAGGCAAGCAATCGGTGGGATTGACGCCTTTGGAACTGCACCAGATGACAAAATGTTTCCATTTGCTGGCATAGCAATAATGTGTTCGGCTTTCTTGCCTCCCTCAGTATGTCCATGCATCTCTGAGGGAGTTGCAGATGTCCAAACTCCAAGACCTTAGGAGCCAGGCTGCTAAGTTCAGGGTTTGTGGACATGGGTGCAGAGTCTCCCCCCTGTCCTGAGACATGTTGTACGGGCAGGGCAGCTTGACTGGTGGGGAGAGGGACATTTCCATCAGGTGCGCGAACCAAGGTTGGCGGGCCTCATGGGAGCCACCAGAATCATGGTGACTGTTTCCTGGTGCACCTTGTGTACTATCTTGTTCAGAAGGAGTCGGGGGGGGGGGGGGGGGGGGGGGATGGGGAGTAAGCATAGACAAACTTCCCCGACCAAGTTATCCAGAGACGGTTCCGCTTGGATCGGTTCTGGGGGTACCTGGAGGCGTAATCTTGGCATTGGGCGTTGGCCGTTTTCCTGAGTAGCAAACAGGTCGATCTCTGGAAATCCCCATCCTGCGAAGACATTGGATACAATGTCTTTGTGCAGTCGCCATTCGTACTCTTCTGGTAGAGGAAAATCTCTGAGTACGTCTGCCAGCAGATCGAGTTCCCTTGGAACAGGTTGGGATATCAGGAACATCTTGTGTTTGAGAGCCCATATCCGGATGTTTTGGGACAGCTTGGATAGCCCTGGAGAGTGAGTGCCCCCCTGTTTGTTCAGGTAACATTGCTGTTGTGCTGTCGGTTAGGACCAGCACTGTCTTCCCTTGCAGTTGCTCCTGAAAGGCTTTCAATGCTTTGAACACTGCTAGTAGCTCCAGTAGGTTTATATGGTTGGACGCTACCTGAGGGGACCACACTGTGCGCTGTCTGTTGAAGCAGGTGAGGGGCCCCCCCCCCCCCCCACACCCTGTGAGAAATGAGTGTCGTGAGAGTGGCTTCCACTGCAGGGGTGGTGAAGGTTTTCCCCTTCAAGAGGTTCTCCCTCGACCACCACTGCAGAGAGAACGAGGGCTGGCGAGACAACAGATCTTCCCATTGTCCGCTGACCTGACACCACTGGCTATTGAGCCATTCTTGCATGGGACGCATGCGCAGCAGCGCGTGGGCAACTAAGTATATGCATGACGCCATCATCCCTAGCAAACGCATAGCTTTGCGTACCGTCACCTCTCAACTGGCTACATATTGAGGAACCTGAGAGAGCATGTTCTGAACCCTCTATCTGTAAGGGAAGACTAGACCGTCTTTCGTACGAATTAGAGCCCCCAGGAACTGTTTTACTTGGCTGGATTTCTTTTCGTTGATAGAAAATCCCAGGCTGAACAGTAGGTCTACTGTTTTTTGGTTGTTCGAAAAACAAACGAACAAGTCCCCCGTGATGAGCCAATCGTCGAGGTAAGGGTAAACTGGAACTGAACGTCTGCACTGCCAGGAATTTGGTAAACACCCTTGGCGCCGAGGCTATGCCGAAGGGGAGTACCTTGAACTGGTGGTGTTTGTCCTGAATCACGAACCTTAGGAAATCTGTGCGCTGGCAGCATTGAAATATGAAAGTATGCATCTTTCATATCCAATGTTGTCATGAAGTCCCCTTGTTTTAGCAATGGGATCACCTCTTGCAATGTAACCATGCAAAACTTCTGGGGCTTTATGAACTTGTTTGCTGGGCGCAGGTCTAGAACAGAACGCATGGTGAGATCCTTTTTGGGTACAAGGAAGTACACTGAATAGATACCTTTGTTTACCTGAAGAATCGGGACGGCGTCTATGGCGTCCTTTCCCAGCAGCGCTTCCACCTCTTGGATCAGGATCTGCAGATGTTCCGGTGAAAGGAGTAGATGTTTCGGCGGTCTGAACTGTGGCGGTCGGGCGAATTCCACGCAGTAACCCTGGGCAACCGTCTTTAAGACCCACTGGTCTGAAGTTATCCCCTCCCATGCCTTGAGGAAAGGTGTTAATCGCCCCCCGACCGGGGAGACATAGGAGGGGACCTGGACTTGGTCATTTCTGACCCGAAGTTGACGCTCCTCAGGAATTGGAGCCTCTGCCTCTATTCTTCCCGCGCTTCTGACCCCTCTTGGGGTAGTAAGTGGGGCTTGCAGCAGGTTGACTTGAGTTGAAGTTGCCCATGCCGAAATTGTTTTGAGCGGCGCGGGCTTGTCCTCGAAAGGACCGCCGAGAATTACTGCCCCTCTGTGAAGAGGGTTTTTGGGAAATCTGGTGCAGCGACTTAATCTTGTGCTCCTTCTTGGCTGTCTCCAGCGCATTGTCTACCGCCTTCCCGAAGAGGTTGGCCTCTGATGGTTTTGTTGATAATGGATGCCTGGGTCTCAGGCCTGAAGCCAGACGTGCGCAGCCACGCGTGCCTCTTTAGGAGAGTACGCTGTGCGAGAGACCTGCCTGCGCTCTCTGTGGTATCCAGGGTATTCTTTACAACATTCTGATTGGCAAGTTTGCCCTCCGAGACAATGGCGAGAAGCTTGCCTCTGGTAGGTTCCGGAACCTCCTGAAGGCCTTCCTGGAGTAGGTTCCATTGGGCGTCGACGTAGCTTGCCGGTAACGTCATGTTATTGGCAATCCGGACAGTATAGGCCGCTGCCGACATAACCAGTTTGCCTAAGGCATACAACCTTTTGGACTCCTTATCCGGGGGTGACTCTCCCGTGGCAAGGGGAACCCCTGCTCTCTTGCAAGTGTTGGTCATCACCAGCTAGTCTGGGATTGCGTGTCCTTTGATATAAGCGGGTCGGTGGGGGAGGGCTGAGAAGTTTCGACCCTTGGGTTCACAGCCCTAGTCTGAGCGGGTGAGAGTAAGGAAGGGGCCAGCCATTTTTACAGAGCTCAAGAGAGGGATAGACTGGCTTGCCGGAGGCTTTTCCTCCGCAAAATCTTGTTCGGGCAAGGCTTCAAGCATGGCAATTTTAAAGAATTCCGCTGCTTTTTTCAACATTGTTGAAAGCCATTTGATCATCCACCGGGGAAGCTTGTCGAATCGGGGTGGATGAGGGAGAGTCGAGGCAAATGATAGAGTTGTGATCGTCCTGCTGGGTGTCCTCCCGTTGTCCGTTGCCCCTTGATCTTCCCCATAGTTGTCCAGCAAAGAAGACTCCTCTTCTGTATAGATGTCTCTATACATGTCCATCTGGACATCTACTGGATAGTCAACGTGGTGTTGGACATCTTGTGTTTGAGGGTTAGGGTCTACATGAGCTTTTTTTGGCAGAGGTTGATCAGAAGCCCTGAAAAACTGCTCCAGCCGATCCATACACCCCTCAAATTGCTCTGTGGTACACTTGGATGACCCAAATGGACCTAGCTGAGTAGGAACCGTGTTCTCCACCGTAAGGCGTTAAGAGGATCTCCTCAGGGTGCTCGATAGGCGTACCTGGCTTTCTTCGTAAGAGTCTTCGGGATAGTCTTCCAATTCCGTGGAAAACTTTTCGGCGGATTGGCCCACAACTGTGGGCGGTACCGGTACTAGACCCACCACCGTAGCAATCCTATTGATGCTCTTACGGATAGTCACTGAATCTTCGGGAGACAATGCCTCTGATGTGTCGGCAGTGAAAATGTCTACCGCGGCTCCAGAAGGGCCAGCGGATGGCTTCTCGGGTAAAGGCCTACTCGTAGTTTTCGGGCCTGTACGGGCCTTGGAAACCGTCGAAGTTTCTTGTTCTGAAACTTCAGCGTGTGTAGTTTGGGGAGTAGCGCCCTTGTTATGTTTGTTATGCCCAGTCATGCGCTGCTGCGGATGCGGGGAAGGCTTCGGATCAGATCGATCCGTGGGCGCTTTCGCCTTCTTCGACAAAGTCGTCGAGGAGGGCGCTTGGGTTGTGTGCTTTGTGCGGTGCGATTGTACGCCCCTGTCACCGGGTGTGGTCCCTGTAGCAAGACCGGAGTCGAGAAGGATCGGGGACAGGCGTGGCGGCTCTAGAAGTCAGCCTCAAGGTCTATAACGTCCACGTTGGAAGTTTGGTCATCCAATGTACCCCCCGTCACTTTCGGCTGGTGTCGCGGCAGGGGAGGGAGACACCAAGCGTGACATTCCGTACGCGGCCCACTGCTTCAACTGGCGCTCCTTAAGGGTTTAAGGAGTTTACACGCCAAACACCACTTTTCGTCGTGCTCTAGGGGGAGACGAGCGTTACACGACGTGTGCTAGTCTTTCCACGGTTATCTGACCCTACACAGGGCAGAATCTAAATGGAGTCCTTTCCATAGCAGAAGGGAAGGGTGACCAGACCAAAAAGGAAAGCAGTGGAAAAGAGGAAAGACCTAACAGTATGGCCCCACGCCCACTCTCCCTACTGTTTAGGCCGGCCAGAAGGCCCGACCACATGGAAGTCCGAACGCCGGATCTTAGGTGCCGGAACCCACAGCCGTAGACAATTCCTCCGTAGTCGAAGATGTTCTTGATGGGCGAAGTGACTTAACAGGGATTAAACCGACAATTCGGTAAGATAAACAATGTCTCATGAAGAGCTCCGCTGTAGGGCGACCAGTTATCTGGGCGGAAAAAAAACAATCTGAGGGACCTCGGCGCGTGAGTGATTTTGGTTACTACACACTTCACGATAGGTAGTGTTTCAGATACGCCTATGCCGATGTCCCCTTTCAGTCCCCTGAAAGACAAGATGCAATACTCCGCAGTTACCACTGGATGTCGGACCATATGCACAGCATGTGATTCTAAGCAGATTAACAAGCATCAGATATGCTGTTTCCCATCTGGTGGCATCCGCAATGTCCATAGCCACCGTGATGACATGATCCGATGCCACGTCGCCTTCTTGAAGATCCAAATCCTCAACCCGCTTATCATCGGGGGTGGAAGTCCAGGAGAGGAGCCAGCTTAAACCAGTCGTATCTGGCTACGATGGCGAGGGCGTTGGCAGCCTGGACCGTGGTCGCCGCAGAGTAAATAACCCTCCTACCCATCAAGCTTAATTTCTTCCCCTCGCTGACTGTATAGGTGGATGAAGCAGAAGATGTCGAGCCAGACTGCTACTTCCTGGCGGCCAGTGTCTGGCGACAGTTCAGACTGCAAGCACCTGGGTTCAGAGCCCAGCACCCTGTAATTCTCCAGCCGTCCTCTTTGCTGGGGCTGTAGAGGGGTTCTTCATCAGAGCCAGTCCTTTGTCCCAAACATCGTCCAGTAGAGGGACTGAGAGGATGGTCTTCCTCCTCGCCTCCCGGCGCCGATACAAGAAAAAAACCTTTTCCTCCAGTGTGAGTGGGAAAAGCGCTGATGCTTGGGCGATCATTGCATGGAACGATCCCATCGCGCCCAGAGGAGAGGCTCTGGGCCAAGGCGACGGGAGGTCTCCCATGCCGCCATCGTCATCCATGCCAGTCGTCACTGTCTGATTCACTCTCCCTTGGGGGTACAGGGGCAGTGGAGAAGGGTGGCATGGAGGCATCGGGGTGTCCTCTTCTTGGTTGGTGGTGGCAACAGGCACTGGTGCTGCAGGAGGGGCGGATGGCGGGATTGCAGGTATCCTCTGTAGCTCCGACACCAACAAGTGGAGGACAGAGATGATACCAAGTGCAAAGTCTCTAGGCGTCCTCGGCGGTGTAGGGGGAATGCTATGGAACCCCCACCACCCCATCGTCCTGGGGCCCCTTGTCGTTGCCTCCATCAATGGTATCCCTGCACACCCCCCCCCCCCCCCCCGTCGTCGGGAGAGTTCCCAGCGCCTCTGTCATAGTCATCACCCTCCTGGACGGTATCGGCAGAAATTAAATCATCATCTTCAGCCGACGATGATGCAGTTACTTACCAACTGGTAACGTTCTTTCGACTGGATGTTCCTCCAACGTATTCCAAATCTTTGACATGTAATGTCCATAGCTGTGAACAGCGGCAGAGGGCGTCCTGCATCAATGCCGTCAGGCCAATGTCCCTCGAAGGCCTCCATTGAGGGTGATATTACCAGATGTTATAAATAGGATGCACAGTGCCCGTAGCCTCTGTAGTTTATGTTTTTTCCTCCATAACGTGTGACATGCTCGTACACAATGCCTGTTTGACTGCACATAGCCTTGAGGGAACGCAAGTTGCAATAGCATAGGAAATTCTCCAGAGGGGCAGGCTGGGAGGGCGATGTGGAACACTCTGGAAGAACATCCAGTCAAAAGAACGTTACCAGTTGGTAAGTAACTTGTTCTTCGAATGGATTGTCTCCTCCAACTTATTCCACATCTTTGACAGACTCCCAAAGCAGTACCAGAACATGGATGGAAAAGATTTTAGAATACCCAATCAGATGGCAGAATAAAGAAGCGCTTTAGCAAAGTTCATATCTTGACCATGGAACGTATCCAGGGAGTAATGTTTGACAAAGGTGTGGATAGATGCCCATGTCGCTGCGTCACAAGTATTCCTAATAGGAACTCACAGCTGCAGTGCTGTGGAAGTAGCCATGCCCCTAGTGGAATGAGCTTGCAACCCTTCAGGAGGGTCCTTGTCCACCAATCAGTAACATTCAGTAATGTGGAGGAAAATGCACCTGGACAAAGTCTGTTTGGTAACAGCTTGGCCCAATCGGTGTCCAGCATACCTCACAAAGAGTTAATCGTCCACTCCGACCATGGACATTCTAGAAATATAAAAGCCCAGAGCTCTCCTAGGGTCCAACCTATGGAGTCGCTCCTCTTCTTTCTATCCTGGTAAAGTAGTACCACTTTCTGGCTTAAACGAAATTCAGACACTACCTTTGGTAGAAAGGAAGGACGTACCCTCAGTACAACCCTATCCTTGATGAACACAGTAAAGGGCGGCTTAGATGAAAGTGCCTGCAATTCACTCACGGAATGAGCGCAAGTGACCGTTGCCAAGAACACCGTCTTGAAAGACAAAAGTCTAAGGACAAGAGTGCAAAGGCTCAAATGGAGCACCCATCAGGAATTTCAGGACCAAATTGATCCCAAACCGGCACCTGAAACTGGGACGCCGGGAACACATCAGTGAGCCCTTTAAGAAATTGGGAAATCAAAGGAATCTTAAAATAAGAACATTCTTCAGACGAGCACTTGATAGACAGCGCCGCCATGTACCCTTTAATGGTACCTACTTGAAGGCCCCTGTGGGCCAAAGAAAGACAGAACCATCAGAATGGAACACTGAAAAGTATCAACATGTCCTCTGCACCAGTCGCAAAATGTACGCTAATGGTAGAGGGATTTGTTTGCCGGCCGCCTGGAGGTCCCAATCCTTTTATCTCAACCTTTCAGATACCAAGCATGAAGGTTCAGAGTCTTGACCTCTGGATGGAGAACCCTACCACCCCCTTTTTGTTGAGGTAATGCATGACCACTGTTTTGTCCGTCATGATCAGGACACTCTTCCCCCACACAGACAGGAGAAAAGCCTTCAGTGCCAGCCTGATGGCCCTCAGCTCTAACAGGCTGATGTGGAGTTTGGACTCCGACAAACAACCGCTGGCGGTCAAATAGTCAGCATGCGCTCCCCATCCTGTGAGGGAAGCCTCCATCACTACAGTCACCTCCGGCCACAGTTGCCAAAACTGCTCCCCCTTCATCAGGTTCCCTTCGTGGGTTCCCACTGAAGATCCTGGGAGACCGAGTGGAATTTGAACGGGATCCGATATCTTGCCCGAGAATAGCGACCACTGCATCTTGAGGACCCATTGCAGGGACATCAGCCTTGCCTCTGGCACCAGAAAAATGCAGGATGCCATGAGGTCGAGCAACCTTAAGAATTCGAAAGCCGGGAGACTTTGGGCATGTTGAAACTTTTCCACCATCTGGGAGGCGAGCACTTCCAAGGATGTGTGCAACACAGCCCCCATGTACTGGAGCTGTTGGGAAGGGGTCAGCTGCGACTTCTTGATATTGGGGGAGAAGCCCAGCTTGTGGAGGAAGCGGCAAGTGAGCCAGAGATGATCCATCGCTTGCTTGGGAGAACGTGCATGGATCAGCCAATCGTCCAGGTAGGGGTGAATCCCCCTCCGCCCCCCCGTGCTTGAGATACGCCGCTACCACCATTAGCTTGGTGAAGACCCTCGGGCGGAAGTCAATCCGAATGGCAGGACCCGAAACTGAAAGTGCAAGCCTCAGGTACTTTGTGCTTTGGATGAATCGGCACATGAAAGTAAGCATCCTGTAGGTCCAGAGACCCCAACCAATCCTGAAGTCGAAGGACCTGGTGGACCTGAGAAAGAGTGACCATCTTGAACTTGTCCTTCCCAAGAGGTTTGTTCAACCAACACAAGACCAAGATGGTCTCAATCCCCAGTGTTTCTTTGGAAAGAAAAAATATGGGTAATACCATCCCTTGTTCCTCTCCGCTACAGGCATCAGTTCTATAGCACCTTTGTCCAGCAGTGTCAAGATTTCCCGCAGAAGGAGCGTATCAGGAAGCTTCAAAGAGATTCCCTGGTGGATTGTCATTAGGCCACTTTAGGAAGGGGAGGCAGTAGCTGTGGGTTATTGTATCCAGAACCCACGCATCCGAAGTAATAGATCGCCATTCTTGGAGATGCGGAGACAGTCTGCCCCCAACCGACGAACAATGGAACATGGCCTCATGATTGTTTTGAAGCAGCAGTTGTGGCAGCACCTGAAGGCAAAGAGGTATCTGCCTGAGCAGCCTTGGCACTCCCATTTCCCCAACCGCCGCCAGTACTTTTACACTGACCCTTTAACTGGCGGCTCCTCTAGTCCTACCAAAAGAGTAGTAATGAAAGGAACCTCCCCTCCAGTGCTGTTGCCTAGGACGAAAAGGCAGAGGTTGACGCACAGCTGCGCTCAAAGATTTAGCCGCATCTTTTGAGGTCTGCAACCTCTCAAGGCTTGTCAGCAAACACGCAAATCTGTGTGTAACTGCACGCAGCAATGGTCCGGCTAACACTGTTGGCCATGTCCAATCCCGACTGAAGGGATTCACACATGGCATCCTTACAATCTTATACGAGAGCAAGGAACCCATCCCTTCTTCCCCTTCAGGAATATGCTCAGCTGCGACAAAATTCCAGAGTGTGTGAAAATCTTGCTAAGCCACAAGTTGAGTTGGCCGACTTCAGCGCCATACTCCCTGCAGAAAACGCCTTGCATGCCCAACCATCAAAGTGTTTGTCGTCCCTATCAGGAGGGATGGTAGGGAATGCTGCCTGCCTCGAGGTGGCCGTAGCCACCTGAACCACCAAACTCTTGGGAGTGGGATGAAATTAAAGGTAGCTGGGGATGCTACTGGAAGGGCAGAATTTTTTAGTTAACCATTTGTTAACCACCGGAAGAGATTCCGGTGACTGCCAAGCAGCCTCCACCCTTTTCTGCAACGTCAAATGAAAAGATAACACCGGGTCAGAGGACAGACCCTGTTCCAAAATATCATTTAAGTCATCCTGAACAAAAACTTCAGGAGGACTAGACCAACCAAGATACTAGTCTCCGTTAGGACGACTCAGCATGAGCCCCAGTCTCGGGTCTGCCAAACTCCCTCAGGAGAAGTGTCCAAGTCACTGGCATTATAAAAAGATTGATGCAACTCTTCCAACTGACTGTCCCCGGAAAAGACAGGGGCCACATCAGGCTCAACAGGGTCAAATTCCAAATCTGACCTCTCCTCATAGATGTCATCCAGAGGGAGGAAAAAAACTGCCTCAGGACAGGAGAGGTCTGGAATCCTCAACAGGCCTCACAGACTTGGAAGTAGCTTTCGTTGAAGGATCCACAGTACCAGGGACCTCCATTGGCAAATTCCAGCCAAAAGGCCCCTAAAGGCGTGGACTGTTTCGGCATCATCTTTGGCGTTGAGGACCCCCCCCCCCAGATTTCTGCGGTCTGCTGGGGACGAAGACCGAGACCTGGAAGCACGTCTCCGGCGATCAACCTGAACCTTGTCCGAAAGGGACCTTCAAGGTTCCCAATGAGAATCACAATGAGGACATGAGCCCAAAGGCATACGAGCCACGGACCAAGATCGTTCCCTGCCGGCTTCGTCCAAAGGCACGGACAGACCTGTGCCCTGGGATTGAAAAATAATCATCTGCTCCCTGAAGGCTGCCTTTTCCTCCAGAGTTGAGGACTTCGTAGGACAAGCCACTGTCCTCCCAGCGGCATCTACCGAGGACGGGGAAGGCAACAGATGACAGCACTTCCTGGAATGCCAAAACTAGGACGAATGGAGGGAACCACTACGGGACCGAGATCCCCGGGACTCCTTCAGATGCGGAGAGTCGCTCCTCGAGTCGTTGGTGGACATCCCCTTAGCAGCTTTACGGGACTTACTGGGTTAGGAACCCCTACCTACCTGTAACTTTCCCTTACACTCCCGCAAGGCCTTAACAGTCAGCGACTGGCATTTGGAACAGCCGCCTGTGTCATGACTCTCGACTAGGCACCACATACAAATGTCGATTACGAACCCACATCGCATCTTAGACTTGCAGTCTTGGCAAGTCTGAAAGCCAGACAGCGGAGTCGGAGGGGTCAAAGACATTCACGAGGAATACACGAGGCGTGTCGAGTTTCCAGAGCCAACATTTGTGGAAAAAATGAAACAGAGGCTAGGGGCGCGGTGCGTCCTATTTATAACATCCAGTGGTGTCGCCCTTGACGGGGGCCTTAAGTCATCGACGCAGGAGGCCCACTGCCAAAAAAGTGCGAAGTACACAGCTGTGGACATTACATGTCAAAGATGTCTAATACGTTTGGGGACACAATCCATTCGAAATGTCTGTTCCATGCAGGCCTTAAACACCCCCACCCCCTTTCTTAGGGTCGGCTTGGGCTGAGGTCCGGTATCCTCTTCTCCGGAGTATTATCAGCGGGCATGTTCAAAGCCTCCCTCCTGGGAGGAAGGTTCACCCTTGCCATCACCAGGGCACCCAGCGGTTCCACCCCTACGGCCTTTGAAAGCGACGACACCACCTCAAGGGAGGGTGAAGATTTTGCCTAGTGCACCAGGGCCTTCAATCTGGTAGAGGCATGCCCCTGGGTGCCACCCAGTGCAGAAGCCTTGGCCTGCAGCCACGCTTCCAACTGTTTGTCGGTCCCTCAACGTGCACTTCAAGAAGCCACGGCGGGTGCAGGCAATATAGACACTGGGAATGCTGGTCGTCCATGTATACATTTCGCAAACCGCAGTCTGAGCACAGCTTGAAGAGGGAAGGTTTATCCTTTGTCAAACATGATCCAAGCGGTGTAGGCCTGAAGAATCTTCTGGAAGGCCTCCAAGAAGAACGAAAACTGCCCTTGAGGGGCGCCGAAAAAATCCACAAAAAAACTGTCCCCATTAGTCGGAAGGATGATCGATAGAGCACAAGGGCTCGGTTAACCGAAAAACAGTTGAACTCACAAAAAGCAAAAAAAACGCAACAAAAGCTAGAAGAGCAAAGCACGAGGACTCCCAAAACTTGAACGGGCAGTAAAAAAATCAGAAGATGGCTGGTAGAGGGCAGTCATTGGCTGGGGTCAGTATGACCCAGAGCTCCGCGGTTGGTTGTTACGAGAAAGCCAGTTCAGAAATTTTACCAAGGATTCCCAGCCTGTGTAGGCATATTCAAGAGCATGTGAATCCATGCCAGACCCCATACTGGAGAAAGCAGGAGTCTCTCCAGTTGCAGTTGAAGAAGACTAACTTCTAGGACAGGATCCCTTGATGCAGGGAAGATGAAACCTAGCAAAAAACGCAGAACGGCAACGCTTCTGGCGAAGTAGCCTACTTGAGAGCTGATCAGTCCACCGGGTGATAGAGACAAGGCTCTAGGCGGCTGGATCCTCGAGAAGGCGTGGAGGCTAGTTGGTCCCACCAGTCCAATGGCTGAAGCACTGCGAGGAACTTCACAGATCATGTAGGCCAGCTGGGCTTCACCAGGCCAAAGGCAGGGAGAGAAGCCGGGCCTCATCAGGATTGGTCCGTGGATTTTCAGTCAGCTGCTCTTCTACACAAGACACTTGGCTACAAAGCTGATCTAATGAACTGCCACAGGACGAGTCTTATCCCAAATCTTGGATGGAAGCAAGCCCACCAATGTTAAGGATCAGCAGCATTCTAACATTCAGAAGTTGTCCAATCAAGGACCGCTGTGGGTTTCAATCATGGCCACAGTCTCTGGCGCCATGGATGTGGAGTGAAACTAGACAGTTCCACCCACTTCCTGGCTCCACATACAAATGGGATTAGTCTATGTTGTGGCTCGTTTAAACGCGATGTTGCAATCAACATGCATTCAGTTGTTACGCTCACCTGGTTCCACGGGGACGCCACCCAGCAGTTGGGACTCAGGTATCCTTCTCTGCGGTTCCCAGGTGCGACCAGCGGGAGGTTTCTGCCTGGAATACAGGTGGGCAATGTTCAAGACTGGGCAACTGGGGTAAACAGTCCCCCACCACCCTGTATACCCGCGGCCCCACTGGACCTCTCCTCACCTTGTTTTTAATACAGGCGTGTTCTCCGTCCTGACTTCTTGGCAGGGGTGCGTTGTGCTTGGTGGGCGTTTGCGATCGAATTACTTCACTGATGCCGGCCCGCTTTGAGTCTATCAGGTAGGTCTTATTGCTGTGCTATATTGTCCTTGCATGCCCGTTTCGGTTGAACTAATGTCTTTTCTCTTCCTTAGGTGCGCGGAAGTCCAATATGTGACGGACTGAATTGGGTCTCGCCGGTAAGTAATGGTGTTTTTAGAGCGCCTTGATGCGGTGAGTAGGCCCTAAGCGCAGCGCTGAAGCCTTGCCTCTTGCTAACCTGTTGTCTTGTCTTCCCACAGGTCGCGGTGATCACCCAGTGCATGGAATTCCTGAGGCGATGCTGGTCGAGGAGCAGCTTGCGAGGTAAGCTTTCAGCACCGTTCATTAAATTGTAAAAATGTCTAATGCCTTGTTTCATCCTTTTTTGCAGATCCGTCAGTTCGGGAGGAGCGCTGGTTTCAGGATGCTCATCACAAGAGCCGTGGACAGCTAACAATGAAATTACAGGTCAGCTGCTGCTGCTAACTATGTCCCTTTTCTCCTTTACAGATGCTGTTCTTCCGAGGTTCACGGGTGCAGCTGAACACTGAGTGTCATGTTGCAGAATTGCGAAGCGTGTTATCCCAGTCGGGTGTGGTTTAAATGGCTTCAAGAAAGTAGTCCAGGTAAAATACTTCCTATGGTACCACACCCAAAAATACTATACCGCATAGTTTGGTTCCAAGGAGCCAAGCTATGTGGATGCCTCCATGTTGATGGACACTGAAATAATGTAGTTCTCAATACAAGTCCTTTATCAAGTATGAGCCTGGCGCCAAAGGCGCCAGGACTGGCCCCAAGAAGGTCTAGGCCAAGGATGCCTGGTTTTAGTGGACCCTTCCTGGCGATGGGCTTGCCAGGGGGGGTGGGGTAGTGGGGGGGAGGGGTGGTGGGGGGGGGGTCTTCTGGATGGGGGTCGTGACATCAGTATAGTTGGAGTAATTAATAAGTGATACTTTGCGTTTAGTTTTTGGATACATTTTACAATGCATCCTGTAGCAGCACAATAGGCGACAGTGTGAGCACAAGGCTATCTTGTGTAATGCAACTTTGTAACTTCGTAGCAACTGAAGTTGGGTGGCGAGGAGCTGTGTACATGAGAGAAGGGGGTCTGACAATAGAGAAAGCAAGTGCAAGGGGATGCAGTAATCCCATTTAGTGACAATGGTAATTCGACAAGTAGGCTGGAGATACCGTTACAATATTAGGGTGTTATGAGTTACCGCATACACTTAAGAACTTTGCAGATGGTAGACCTTTCATCGCTAGGGCCTATGTAGGCATCAGAATCCTTGGTTTGCGAAGGTTGACATTCTTTAGCTCTGGGAGTTTGGATAGCAGGGTCAAACAGTCGGGGAGGAAGCGAACCACATTGGGCAGATGGAGTTAGCAAGCAAATAGTCACTAGCTGCAAGGATGAATGAATTTGGTTGAGATTCAATGGCCAGTTGGGTATGTACAAGGGGCAATCTTCCTGAGAGCACAAAGTCCTGTTGAATGACTAGGTGAGTCTGGTTACGTTGCAAGGGTTGAATTGGTGTTAGTCAATAAATACACAGAGTGGGTGCTTAAGGGCAGAGCTTGATCAGCGTTTTATGGATCCATCTAGACCCTCAGGAAGATATACAGGACAATGTGATTTAAGATGGAAGTCGCAATGAAGTGATGTGAAGGAAAGTAGAATGAGCCATTTGGGACGCCAGCATGTCTGGGGCGATAAGGAATTATTGCTTGATCAATGAATGGTCACAGGTTTCTCTCCTTCCTCTTATTTTTGGGATATCTTATCAAGGCTATGCACATTACGTACTAAGGTTTCCCTGATAAAACCATTAAACAGTTAACTTGCCTCATTTAAGTTAATAAACCAATTATATTTTAGGCTATAACAGATTAAAGTGAGACCACTTGTAAAGGGGGATTGTTTTTGGTAAATATACTCAATGGGATGATTCAATTTCTTTGTATAGGGTTAGCCAATGAGGGTTGTGGGATGATGCACCCGATATGTGCTATTATGTAACGTTGTGTATGAAAGCTGTGACTTTGTTGAGCACTGGAAGGAATTGTTAGTTTTCAGCTTCAAAGCGGACTAACCCCTTCTGGTCGTTGGCATTAAACTCGCTTTTCTGACAACGTGCATTCACTCTTTGGAGTTAATGTTATTTTGTGTCAGGCTTTGGGGTCACCCTTCTACATCTGGTGACCTGCAATCAGTTGTCTCCAGGCCCTCTGAACTGGGAGATTTCCTTACTGCACTCGGCTGCATCACTTATCTGCAGTAATCAGTTTACATGCACATCAAGAATGGCCCGTAGGCGCTGTGTTGATTTAAGTCCTGACTGTTTAAGCCAGGTGCAGTGCAGGTCATTTAAAGGGACACAGCTTCAGAGGGTGCATTTTTATGTGAGTGCACTTTACAAGAAAAAAAAAAAGGGTTAGAGGGAAACGTTATTTGGGATTATGGTAATGTGGATGGATGAATGAGTCATGGAGGTAGTTGAGTGAAGATAAAGGCAAATTATGAGTGTAGAGTAAATGCATGGAATTGTGAAAAGATACATGTCTTATGATCCCCCCCCACCCCCCCTCCCATGTTTTACTTGTTTATTTTCTTATTGGTGGTCAAAGTAGTTAAGATCTTCTCATAGTTAAGGAAAGACAGCACTGTAGTCTTAAGTGCTGTAAATAGTGGTCTGCTATACGAAGGACGTGTGGTACTTGCCCATCCAGGTAGAAAGGTGTGCGCGCAGGGGTACTCTCCATTGTCTCGAGTGAAGGAGTTATGAGGAACCAGGGTGTCTAAGTTATTGTGTTTTTTATTAATGCTGTGTTGGTCTTCCACACAGGAGTATTTAGTGTGTGCCAGTGATAACCCAGAGCAAGGTAATTGGGTGTGAGTGAGGATAAAGTTAGTGATTGCGGGGTATAAAAAGTTGGGGAGGTAGGATTGGTCTTTTGCTGCAGGATCGGCTTTTTGAAAAAGTTTGATATTAAGATAGGGACTCAAAGGGAATATGGAGACTGCATTGGAACATGTGTCAGACACCGCCAATGGGACAAGTAAAAAATCTTGAAGTACCATGATCCATGGGTACAGGTAATTAAAGGCCCGACGAAGGCCCCCATGACAGGGGTGTTCTGTGAAGGGAATATGTATACCATTTGTCAGCAAAGTATAAGGGGAAGAAATTAGGGAATGGGCAGAGGATTCTTTAATTGTGGAAGATGCTGAGGGGGCAGGGATAGCCCGCCTCCCCCCACCCCATTTCCCTGCCACCATAGGGTTTTAGCATGGAATTGCAGGAGTATAGCGCCATATTTCAATGATCTTGCACCTCAGCCCCCAACAGACCAGTAGGTAGATTTGCGTACCATCCCTCATCACAAATGCACCCGACTATGCCACATGCCCAAAGATTTGTGCAACCACAGGTAGTTCAGCAGCCAGATCCTGAGGCTGCACAGACCTACTTACCAGAGCCAGTTGTAAGACATCTATACAATTGGGGGATAAGAATTGGTTACCCCCAAGGTACGTTGGCACACTATACTGGAGCGACTGTTGGGCAGTCCTTTTCCACTCCCAGGTACGAGCAGATACCAACTAGGACAGCCCACAGAGCTCAGACATGTCCAGTCCGGTCAGACATGGCCAATCCGGAAGAGGAACCCCCAGGTAGATGTGACAATAGGCAACCATACATTTACTTTCATGGTTGATACAGGGACAACTCATTCTTGAAACAAGGAAGGTACGTTTCACCCATCAGGAAAGATGCACGCAGGGATTCTCTGAGGCTATTGCGTTAGTTCCTTGCACAGAGGGTCTGCCTATTACTGTAGGTACACCGGATTGGTCAGTTCCTGTGTTGTATTGTGCAGATACCCAGTGAATTTCTTGGGCAGAGACTGCTTGAGCAAAGTGAATCTGATGGGGGAAGGTAGAGTATACTGGACACCAGGTATCTGGTCAGGACAATAGCGCTTATGAGAGCAGGTTTCAGCAATAGGGCAGTAAGAGGGATGCCCGTACAACCGGATCCGTTTCTTTATGGGATGACAATAGTGCTGGCTGGGTGAGTGGGATCAGAGCGCTGTAGGAGCCTATCGAGTTTACATTCAGTCCTGCTGTTCCACAAAAAAAAAAAAAGCACCAGGTACTGTCATTACTTTACATCTAGAAGCATTGATTACAATGGACAAGGTTGTGCTCCGAAGCATCCCTTAGTGGCGCACAGTTCTGTTCACAGATCCACCATTTTCATTAAGAGGGCCAGATAGTTCAAGGATGCCGCAGACACAGAAGAGATGGGATTTGAAATCGGTATACCTTGCCAGATTGCGATAGAACATATATCGCATATTATGCCCATTGTTAAACTATACCACCATATTTGCAGGAAGATCTAGAGAAAGTACAAAGCCAATGACAAGAACTCATCAATACAAAGTTGAAACCAGGTGCAATATTGCTGAGAGTGAAGTACTCCATGTCAAGGGAGGCTGATTAAGACATTCAAGATACTATCATGGTGCTGTGGCAGCAAGGTAAAATCTAACAGTGTCCGTATGCAATACGGCTATATATCCTGGGGTTGAGTTGAAAGATGGTACAGGATTTAGGATTTGCGTCCTTTGAATAATATTGAGGCATAGTTCCCAGTGGTCCCAAATCCTGCTACCATTCTTTGTAACATTCCTATTGCATCCACTCCCTTTACTGTGAACAATTTAATTAAAATGCTTTCTCAGCTTCCTTGCATACCGATTCCCAATATCTCACTGCAGTTACATATTGTTGTCAGATTTCAGCACACAAGGTTACCACAGGTAGATTGCGAATGCCCTAGTATATAACAGGGTGGTTCAGATGGATTTTGGGAATTTACACATCCAGTACAGTGATCTAATATGTGGACTATTTGATAGTGTAGCACTGCGGAGCAGCAGTGTCAAGACTATGCTTCTCGCCCTGCTCACTGAAAAGGGATACACGGTGGAAAGGAGAAACTTCAGTATGGTCAGCCAGAGTTAGTATATTTAGGGCAAGTAATATCGTCAGCAGGTTAAGTGATGCCATAGAGATATTGCAGTGAAAAATGCACCACAGCCAATAACTGTCCCGCGAATGCTACAATTTTGAGGGCTCCAACTATTGTAGGTCATTGTTTTCTTCATTACTCTACCTATATGAGACCCGTATTGCAAGCACTTAGGGAAGCACAGAAGGTGAAGGGTTGGATTAGCTGGACGGAGGAAATGACTACAGGTTTCCAAGAGCTTAAGGCTGCGATCAGTAATGCTCTAGGTCTTAGCAACACTGACTATAAAAATCCATTTTTCACATTCGAATGGGCAAGTAATAACTGCTGTTTTGAGCAACCATGTGTGACAAACCCTTAGCCTATTATAGTTGACTTTTAGATCCCGTGTTGCAGGGCCATTTACCATGTGAGCAAGCTCTAGTGGCAGCAGCTTTAGCTATACATAATTCTGTGACTCTTACTATGGGCTGCCCAGTGGCTCTGTATGTAAAGCATGCAGGCTGTGCCTCCTTGGAGAAAAAGTCAACTCTTGGCACAGAGGGCTTCGGGATGTGAGGTGATCGCGGATGACTGAATACACCTAGTAAGGTGCACACAGTCAACCCTTAGCCAATCCAGCGCAAACTGAGGTTGTGTATGATTGTGCGACATAAGAAAGAGAAATTAATGAGTACAAATGTCTGCGAGAGTGCATGCGAAGAGGGAACAGTACTCCACGTTGTTGGCTCCTAGAGGATGCGTCAAGATACTGGTGAAAGGCATACTAGTGCAACAGTTGTGGATCTTGTGGATGGAGAGTATCAGATTAGGACTAAGATTACCTTTCGCATTATTACATGCAGGCAGCAGTTAGTGGCTCTAGGAGACGCTGGAAATGAGTAGGGAAAAGACAGTTATAATTTAGTCTGACTATTTTACATCTACATGCATTCAGGGTTGATGAGACGGCAGAGGAGAGGGTTTAGAAGGTCCGACGGTACACCCGTCCAGCATGCTACATTACTTTCCTGAACAGACTGAAGTGTCAACAATGCCAATAATAGTAGCGATAGTGAAGTGCGCCGTGCATACCAACAAAACTGATCGACTTGTGCTCCGTAACAATGCAGCCAACAGAGCGTCAAAGCAGGCTACCTATTCGCCATTTACAGAACACTCATCCAAGCAGGTACAGTTACCAGCCCCATACACTGTTTAAGTAAAAGAACTAGCTTCAAAGGAAGAACAGGACTGTTCAATTAAGAGAGGGTGTGTCCCTCACCGACAGATTATTTTATGGAGACAAGAGATTACGTGGCTATACCTCGGGAACTGCTTATGGTAGCTGTGGAACAATTGTATTATCCTTTGCATGCCTTCAGATGAAGATTGGCTTACTGCAAACCTGAGAGAAAATGCAAGAAGTTTTGTAGCAAACTTACTGGTCACCAATTCAACACTAGAAACACATTGAAGGGGACATTGCCCCAGCCACTGGAGCCCTTTAGGGAACCCCATATCGATAGCATCAAAAGGTGTACTAATTATCGTTCCCTTATTGTGGCATGTCCCACCTCCCCCAGTTTGCTTGTGGCTGTAGCCGGTTCTCACCCTAGCGCAAAATCAGCAGCCACATTCGTGGTACGCAAGTTATTTCTTCGCTGGGGAATATGTGACGTCCTGAAATCAGTTAATGGGACACCCTTTTAATTAGCTCTTTTCTGAGATCGCTTCTTTATTGGTATCAAGCACAGGTTTTATTCAGTGCATTATCCACAGGCCAAAAGCAATGGTTCATTGTAGTCGAGACTAAAACGTGCCACTTAGCCAAGGATTGGGTCTACCATCTCCCCTTGGCGTGGTCTCATCTTCAGAATCAGCCAGGCAAAGAGCATCATTTAACACCTCATGCGTTTGGGACGGGGAGGAGGCTTTCACACCTCACACCGACACACAGCCTCTGATGCACAAAAATCTGCAGACATCTTAGGGAAAGAGTTCTTAGGGACTTAACCAAAACTGCAAAGATGGTCTTCACAGATTGCATCTCGTCACCAACGGCATCGTACAGCACCAATCCAGATTCTCTACAACAGCTGCAACGTTTTCAGGGTGACCATGAGTTTATAAGAACTTTTGTCTGCTGTTGGAATGAATGCAGGTTCTATGACCCATATTGGGTAACCTTTGACTATCCACCTTAATGGTGCTTGGTGTGGCAGAGGTGCTGGATCCACCTCTGATGTAAGAAGAAACGCCAGCAATGCACTCATAATATCAAGACCCTGGGGAAGACCAACCCAAGTATACATAAGATTACTCCTGTGAAACTTGTAACAGTGTTTAGAGTAGGGTATCCTTGTGGACAAATGACACATTTTTCTTCAAGAGACAGCATGAATGAACATGAATGTTAGGATGTATAGTTGTCTGTTTTTATTCTCTCCCTTTCTTCCTTGGTCAGGAGTAATGAAAGCTATGGGTAGGAATGTGAATATTGATAGTGTATTTATTAGTAATGTAGGGTCTCATGACGTATTCCCAGAGGGAAAAAAGGAATATTGAGCAAAGAATTGTTGAAAATTAAGGGGGTGGCTTTGGGTAGTACTGCAGGTGTGCATTGCCCCGAGTGCTATAAATGATGGTACAATCACATGAAAGGTGGAATGGGAGGGGTCAGCATATTCCTGCTATATCTGTTTCCTCGTGCCCCAAGCTTCTGGTGTTCCCACTATTTTAATTCCAAGTGAAATATTACCTCAGATAGCACAGTGTTTAGTATACCTTGCCATATGCAGAGTACATGGCCTATTTCAAGTAAAAAGTACAGTAATATCAGTTGACCAACATAAGCACACAAAAGGAGAGAAAGGAGCAGGAAAATGCAATGCAATATGTTCTCAACTGAAATTAGTGTTTTTGCACAATCCATGGGAACAGGGGACGAGTTACAAAGCAGGAGGAATGAGAGCGGCACAACGAAAAAGCAGTGGCACAGATCAAGGAGTGTTATGAGTCTTGGAATATGCATTTTAGAAAACTGACGTGGGTGTAGCTAAAGGAAACACCTGTTAAGATCCAGTTGCTGCCATTTTTCCTTGTGTTTTAGAAGCAATGGCACTGTACTAGTGGGAGTTATTCAAAACTGGAGCAGGATTTTCCAACTTGCAGACCTCACCGGGGGACTTCCACAATTATGAATTGTTTTTGGGTCTGCAGAGAACTGGCTTATCTTCAGCTCCCACATGCTTTGTGGGGAGTGTGCAGTCTCTACGTTTCACTGCCTTACTGGTCGTGCCCGAGGCTCGCCTGTGCCACCCAGAGCCACCTCTGTGAGGCCCATGTCGGCTCGCTCACAAAGTGCATATGGGCTAGAGACTTCTGAAGGACATCAAATGTTATGATTAATTACAAGCCCTACTCCGAGACTGAGGAACATTCCAAGCCAGTATAGACTCTTTAGTAGAATAGAGATATTTGCCTCGCTCTTGGCGTCCAAGCCATAGCCAATGCAAAATGGCTGCAAGTTACCAGGTACAAGATGCTCCAGTTTGCTAATCATACAGAGAACTGGTTCAATGCAAACAAGAACAAAATGTGGGCTATCCGCCTTATGACACTTCAGAGTCGATACACTTGACCTCCTCACTGCTATGGACGGAGGGGTGTGTCAGAAGATTGGTAGCTCTTGCTATACCCATGGGCCTGCTATGGGCCTCCTAATTTGGACACAGGCTCCTTGTCCCACACTATTGGGGCGATAAATAATATTCATATTGCCATGGAAAAGGAGGCTTTAATTCAAAGCAGTACATGAATGAATCCGTTTTGTTGGGTACTGTCTTGGTTGAGCCAAATTTTCCAGATGCTGCTGCCCATTTGTTTTTCTGCTGGTCATTTTCTGTTCTCGTCCGTCATGAACTCACATCCGATCAGAGTACGGCGATGTCCTGTACCACCTTCCAGGGCCCCCTGCACGTTTCCTGCAACATGGATGGAGATTGCCATGGCGCCTCAGGGATGCAGTATCGTGAAAACGGTCACGGCTCTACAATTGAGATCTTGCGTGACCTAGACAAGTCACACGACAACATGAACAAGGAAGCTAACAGTATTTAAAGACTGAGCAAGGTGACCCCTCTGCTAGCCCGATATTGGTCCCCAAGACGGAGGAGGGCTTAAGATCGTGCATGTACTACAGATGGCTAAACCAAAGCACGGTAAGGAACAAATACCAGATTCCCTTGATTTAAGTATTACTGGACCAGTTACGCTTATAGTCTGATCCGCATCAGGAAAGGCGAAAGGAATACTGCCTTTTGTACGCGATACTGCCTTCATGAATATACTTTAATGCCCTTTGGTCTATGTAATGCACCTGCCACATTTCATGAACAAAGTTTTTCACAACATTACCTCTTGGGTTATCCATCTGGACGATATATTGATATTTTCACCACCGTATCAGACTGATGTGAAACGTCACAGAAGTTCTCTGCCAACAGCACAATGCACTTGCCCTTAAAAAGCCGAGAAATGTGCATTCCATGTACGTGAAAGCGACCATCCAGGGTTTCCACATCACAACAGATGGGTAATCCATGAGCACTCCTAAAGTCAAGACCCTATCGGAATGTCCAGTACCTACACCAGTCAATGCTCTGCAAATGTTCAAAGGTTTTGCCAACTTTTACTGGCGTTTCATCGCTGGAGTCTTTGCAATTTGTTCTCCCTTGACCAAACTCACTAGTCAGATGATTCCATAAGCCTGATTGTGTCCAACAGGAAATCTTTGATACTCTAAAAGTACCATTCACCACAGCCACGATCTTGCATCTTAAAGCAAGTGCACCATTTGTAGTAGAGGCAGACGCTTCCTCCTTTGCTTTGGATGCCATTCTGGTACAGACTTTTCCATCTTCAGGTCTTCTGTATCCAGTGGCTTATTCTTGTAAATTCACCTACTGGAATGCATTGAAGGAACAAGTTACTTACCTGTAACTGTTCTCCAGCGTGGGTCTGGCATGGATTCACATGCTCATGAATATTCCGACGTCAGGCCGGGAACCCTCGGTAAAGAAAATAATCAGTATCAGTTTTGTTTCTGATCTGTCTTTCTCAGTAGTAACCAATCGCTGGTCTCTGGGTCATACTGCCCCCAGCCAACGTCTGCCCTCTCCCTAAGCCCCGCCTCTGGCAGCCATCTTCAGATTTGGTAGCACGCAAAGTGGCAGTATGACCAAGTGAAGAGCCGCAGAGGGGAAGGAGGGAGGGTTCGCATGTGAATCCATGCCAGACCCAACAGTTACAGGCAAGTAACTTGTTCCTTCTTCAGCATGGGGTCTGGCATGGATTCACATGCTCATGAATAGAAGAATACATAGCAGTACACACATGCACAACCAACAGGAGGTGGCAAAGGCTCAACATTAAGCATTACATCAAAAACTCAACATTAAGCAATTCTTACCTTCTCACCAGGCTCACCTTAGGCAAAGAGGTTGCGCAGCACCGCTTGGCCAACCCTGGACTCCTCCCTGGAATCCCGGTCGACGCAGTAGAATCTCGTGAAGGTGCGCGTCGACCTCCACTTAGCAGCCCTGCAGATGTCCAGCAGGGGCACACCAGACAAGAACGCTGTGGTAGCAGAGATAGCTCTGGTCGAATGGGCTCTCGGACGGCCAGGCAATGGCCTGTTTGCCAACCGATGACAGTGCATGATGCAGCTGGAGAGCCATCTGGAAATGGAAGCCTTCGAGAGAGCCTTCCCTTGGTTCACAGGTCCAAAGTTCACAAATAGCTGTGATGTCTTCCGTAAAAACTTCCTGCCTTCAATGTAGAACTTCAGCGCTCTAGCCACATCCAGCGAGTGCAAAGTCCTCTCAGCCGGTGAGGAAGGCGACGGGAAGAAAACAGGTAACACCAAGGGCTTGTTGAGGTGGAACTCCGACGGCACCTTGGGCATAAAAGAGGGTGCATCCTCAGCACCACCCTCGTGTCGTGAAAAGTCAAGTATGGAGGCTTGCAGGATAGGGCCTGGATCTCTCCCACTCGTCGTGCAGAGGTGATGGCCACAAGAAACGCAGTCTTCCACAACAGTAACTTCAACTGTGCCGAATGCAGGGGCTCGAATGGCACCCTCACCCCCCCCCCCCCCCATGAGCCTGGTCAGCACCACGTTGAGCTCCCATGCCGGGGAAGGGTCCTTCACCGGCCGGAACGATCGGAACAGTCCCTTCATAAAATCCTTCACCAGGCAATGGGACCACAAGGACGCCCATCCTGTGGTTCTGGCGTATCGGGAGATCGCAGCCAGATGCATGATGGAGGCGACAGTAGGTACAGCAGCACTTGAGGGGCCGTAATCCGTAGAGGGTTAATCTTCTGTGCACGGCACCAGACAGAGAACCTCTTCCACTTATGTCCGTAGCACTTGGGAGTTGAGGACGCCCTGGCCTTTGCAAGGACCTCTCTGCAGTCTGCCCGGATATCGTACCCTCCAAACTCTAGTGCTGCAGGAGCCAGGCCTGCAAGTTCAGCGACTCCGGGGCGTGATGAAGTATGGCGCCTCCTTCACTGGAGAGAAGAAACGCGTCCGTCGGCAGCTTGACTGGTGGGGACGCTGACAAGTCCAGAAGGTCCGGGAACCAGATCTGCCTCGGCCACGCCGGTGCAACGAGGATCATCCTGCACCGGGACCTCTTGAGCTGGTTAAGTTGGAGCAGCAACGGAGGGAACGCATATAGGAACAGGCCATCCCAGGGGAACGAGAAAGCATCGCCCATGCTCCTCGGCTGGGGAAACCTGCTGGTGAACCTCTGGCACTGGAGTTCGTCGCCGCGAACAGGTCGATCTGCGGACCCCCCCCCCCCCCCCCCATCGTCGGAAGAATCGATCCACTGGATCCTGACGTAGTTCCTACTCATGGCTATAGCGCAGCTCCCTGCTGAGTCGGCGATTGTGTTCTTTATGCCTGCCAGATAAAAGGGCACCAGAAACATCCCTTGGGCGACAGCCCAATGCCACAGATCCTGGGCTTCCTTGTAGAGGGCTGGGGATCTGGTTACTCCCTGCTTCCGGATGTAGAACATCGTGGTGGTGTTGTCGGTGAAGATTCTCACCACCTTGCCCTTGAGGGACAGGAGAAAGGACCCGAGGGCCCAGAACATTGCACGGAGCTCCAGGATGTTGATGTGGAGCGTCTTCTCCCCCAGGAGCCAAAGGCCTCTCGCGTGAAGTTCTCCGGTGTGCGCTCCCCACCCTTCCAGGGAGGCATCTGTCGTCACCGTTATCTGGTGGGATGGGGTCTGAAAGTCTGTGCCCGCCGTCAGATGAGCACGGGTGCCCCACCACCGGATTGCTCGTCGGAAGGTCTCGTTGAGTGGGATCCTGTCCTCGAAGCTGCCAGTCGCTTGGATCCAGCGGGCGTTGAACTCTTGCAGAGGGCGCATCCGAAGCCTGCACAGGCGCACGAGACATGCAGGAGGACATCATCCCGAGGAGGGACTTGATGGACCTCACCCTGGCCACGTCCGTGGCCAGCAGACACTGCACCTTGCCCAGGATGGCCTTCGTCATTTCCTCCGACGGCGAGGCCAGACGCGCCACTGTCGAGCTTGGCTCCCAGAAACAGTGCGACATGTGACGGGACCAGGTGGGATTTGGGAAAGATGGAGCATCCCAGGTCTGTGTGCTGCTGGACAGTCTTCGCTGTGTGATCTATGGTGAGCTCCCTTGTCCTTGCTCGGATGAGCAAGATGTCCAGGTAGGGGTAGATTTGGATCCCCTGCAGGCGCAGCCGAGCCGCCACTGATGCGAGGCACTTGGTGAACACCCTGGGTGCCGACTCAATCCGAACGGGAGGGCCTTGAACTGATAGTGCCGTTCTTGGACCACGAACCCGAGGAACTTTCGGTGTCCTTTTGAATGGGGATGTGGAAGTACGCATCCTCCAAATCCAACGACAGGAAATCGCCCTCCTCCAGCTGTCCCAGCACGTGCTCGAGGGTGACCATCCGGAACTTCTGTGCCTTGATGTACACTTGTTCAGTCGTCGCAGGTCCAGGATGGGGCGCCATCCTCCTGTCTTCTTTCTCACGAGGAAGTACCTTGAGTATACTCGAGCCCCCGAGCCTCTTCAGGACGAGCTTGATGGCACTTTTTGAGCATCGCCCTAACCTCCAATAGCAGTTGAGGGGTGTCATTTTCCTTCTGGGCCACGGGTGGAATGTGGGGGCACTTTTTAGGAATTCGAGGGCATGCCCCTGGGCCAGGGCGTCCCGCACCCAACGGTCGGTGGAGATGGACTCCCACACTGACAAACTGCCAGTCGGCTTCCCACCGGGGTGCTTCGGTGGGGGCCCGACACTGCTGTCGGTTCAATCTTGCTTGGAGGATGCCCCCCCGCCTTGGCCTCCCTGGCGACGATGGCGGGGTCCACCCGACTTGCCTCGTCCTCTATAGGCTTCTTGCGACAAGGAGCGGGCCGCTTGGCGATACGTAGAGGAGCCACTGCCGAATCCCATGGAGGCAGCCTGCTTGCCTCTGGTTCTCCGAAAGGACAGCCATCGTTGCCGGAGAACGCCTAGGGACTTAGCTGTCTCCGTGTCCGCCTTGATGGCTTGGAGGGACTCATCCACTGTTTTCCCAAACAGATTGTTCCCATCAAACGGCATGTCCAAAACCTTGGCTTGTACGTCCTGGCGGAAATCCATCGCCATGAGCCACCCTTCGTCGTCTAAGGCAAGCGCTGTTGCCTAGCTGGCGGAAACCGGTATCGGCAATGTGCGTTGCCACCGTAATGGCGTGGTCCCACACCACTTCGCCTTCTTACAAGATCTCCAGGGCCTCTGCCCTCTTGTCATCCGGAAGGAAGTCCAACAGGGGGGCGATCTTGTACCATAACTCCCTGTCTTAGCAGTCCACGATCGCGAGGGCGTTGGCTTCCTTAATCGTTGCTGCCGCCGACAAGATAAATAGTCGCCCCATTGCGTCCAGCTTCTTTCCTTCGCCGTCCAGCCAGGAAGTTGACGTTGAGGCCAATGCCCCCCCGACCCACCTGCTTTCTTCTTGGCCTCCGCTGAGACGACGAGTCAAAGGTCAGTTGTGCCCCAAGACACAAATGGGCCGCGTTGGCGACCTGGTACTTCTCGTACCGATCCCTCTTGGCAGGCTTCAAAGACGGGTTCTTGAGAAGGGCGGGACCCTCGTCCCAGATGTCATACAGCAGAGGCACGGCGAGGACCGTCTTCCTCTTGGACTCGCCGGGCCTGGCTCTGGCCCTCCGTCGAGGCTGGTTCCGGATCCTCTGTCGGTGGTAAGGGCAATCTCGTCCATCTCTGAACATAAAGAGTGTATTGCCAACAAAATGGCCGCCGAGTTATCCTGCGGCTCCGGAAGAGACGGGTGACTAGGACCCTCGCCGGTGCCGTCACCTTCGTCGTCACCTTGATGCCTCCCACAATACAGATGAAGATTGCCATAACGCCTCAGGGACTCTGCTTCGCGGAATCAAAAATGGTCTTCGCACTACAAATAATATTGCATGACCTAGACAAGTCATGCGACATGAACCAGGAAGCGAACTATTTGAAAGCGGAGCAAGGTGACACCAGTGCTCAGCATTTCTGCAAGCAGCATTTCGTTTTGTGCTTACTTGCTGGATCTCTGGCAATTCACTATTGGATTGATTTTGGATGCCAGTGTTTTGGTGTACTGAATACCTCACTGGATTTCAGAACTTTGGTCTTGCTCTGCTTTCTGGATTTGGCTCCTGGAACTATTTGACTGGATTTGTTTCTCTTTGGGACATTGACTTCTTTGAACTGTAAATTGTGACTTCAGTCCTTGGTGGAAACATGAACTGCACCACTTTCCATTAGATGCACCCTCGTGCATTTCGGGACAGCCTCCTTAACCTTCTTGGGTCCTGGCTCATTTCATGTGGTATGCTCGTTTCCTCTTGTACTAAGTAGGTGGCATTTCACTATATTTCTCGAGTAGTTGTGCTCATGAAGTATCTGGATTGTGGAGTGGTTCCTACAGCCTTGCTTTCCTTTCAGATACTGAGGGCCCAGCGTTCCAGTTTCATGTTCCACTTGTTATCCCAATGACTAGTTAGAGAGTCCATGTTATATCTCTCTGGCCGAAACTTAGGGACAGAGGTACAAGTTCACCTAGGAATAAGAAAACACATTGTCAGGTACTTTTGAGATGCTCTTCTGCCAAGATACCTAGAACCGCCATGACAGTTACTCTTTCTGCAGGCAGACCACTCACATTTTACAGCATTGGCATGCTAACAGTCGGGGATGAATCAGTCTGATTGGGTCGCCAGGTACTCTTGTCCTCCAGCTGATTTAAATAACTATGTGGAGAGTTTATATTGTAGGAGATGGAGGATGATTATTTTTGTCTTGTACACCAGAGTACGACGCTCGTAGTGGAGACAGCATGCAGGATGTTTGTGGGCCCTTAAAGAAGATTTGATCAAAGAGATGAAAATAGATTAGTTAATGAACTAAAGGGGGAATGTTGGGATGCATGTACAATGCCCAAACAGGGATATGATTTACACTAAAGAAGTTGTATTAGTCTATGGTGTGGCTCGCTTATACGAGATGTTGAAATAAACATGTTTGGTATACTGATATAAATTATGTATTTCGTTTTTTGATACATTTTAGATTGTATCATGTAGAAACATAATGCACAACAGCGTAAGCACAAGGTTATGTTGAATACAACTTTATAGTGCCTGAAGTCGATTGACGAAGAGCTATGTGCTTGTGAGAGAAGGGGGATGACAGAATGATTGCAAGGGATGCAGTAATCCCATGTAGTGACCGTGTGGAAACTCGACATGGAGATACGGTTAGAATATTAGTTTGTAATGAGTTTTATCGAATACACAGAACTTTGCAGGTGGCAGTCCTTTCGTAGTTCGGGCCTGTGTAGGCCACAGAATCCTTCGTTTCCAAAGCTGACTTCCTTTGGCTCTGGGACCTTGGATTACCGGGTCAGGGAGTATGAGAGAAAGCAAACCACATTGGGCAGAGGCATTAGCAAGCAAATTGTCAGTAGCTGCAAGGATGGAAGGAATTATTAGGTTGGGATTTTGTGACCAGTTGAGTATGTACAAGGGGCAATCTTTGAGAGCATGAAATCATGTTGAATGACTAGGGGAGTCTGGTTAGGTTGCAAGGGTTGAATTGGAGTTACTCAAATACACTGAGGGGGTTCTTAAGGGCAGACCTTGAACAGTGTTTTATGGTTCCGTCTGGACCCTCAGGAAGATAAGCAGGACAATGAGCTAGAGGCCATATGATTTAAGATGAAAGTCTCAATGAGGCGACAAAGGAGTCTAGAATGAGCAATTTGGGACGCCAGCATGTCTGGGGTGATGAGATTATTGCTTGTTCAAGGAATAGTCACTGTTATCTCCTTCCTCTTATTTTGGAAGATCTCAAAGCTATGCACATCACATAATGGGTTACAGTTTCTGTCAAATGGGGCAAGTTAACTGTTGAATTGTTTTAGGTTAATACATTATATTTTAGAATATCATGACTGATTACAATGAGACCACATGGAAAGGTGACTGTTTAGTAAATGCATCCAATGGGTTTAGAAAATGTAGGAGATTAGATTTCTTTGTATAGGTTAGCCAATGAGTGTTGTGGGATGACGTAACAGATGTGTGATTTGGTACATTATGTAAAGTGTATAAAAGCTGTGACTGAGCACTGGAAGGAATGGTTAGTTTTCAGCCCACTAACCCCTTCCGGCCGTGTGCATTAAATTGGCTTTTCTGACAATGTTCATTCACTTTTTGGAGTTGTTTTTCGTGGCTTTGGGTTCACCACTCTACAGTATGACGCGGTAACCGCTAATGTGCAAACTAAAAATAATACAAACATGGTTAAAAATGTATCTGCTGCCACCAACTTTAGGCACATAAAAGTATCCAAAAATCAAGTGTAAAAGACTAGAGCAATACAAAAGTATCGCCACTGCACGGGCATTGTGAAATGCTGTGTGCATGGTTAAAAAGTTACCCAAACATGTAAAAAGGGAAACCGTTTCCCAGTACTGATAGTCTGAAGGACTGATCAGTTTCTCCATGACAAAATGAGCAAAAGGCTGGGGGGAATGAAGCGAAGGCCTTCAATTCCAAGTAAAACATTTTTTTAAAGAAATTCAGGACAGGTACAAAATCAAAAAGCTTGGGGTGAGGGGGTCATAGAATATGAAGGAAAATTTTCCTAAAGAGAAATCTTTCCTAACAATTTATTTATATTTTTAAAGCGCGCATCAGCCCAGGGGCATTGTGGCGCTTACAGATTAAAACATTGATGGTTACAAAGAAAGGCATAGTGGTTATAGGAGGTTGCATTTCAGGAGCATATTTTGGTTACATACAACTTGCATTACAGGAATGTTGCGTTACAGTACTGCTTGGAGTGGGTGGTTAGGGTGCGGGCAAAGGGTTATGTGAATAGTGTGGTTTTGAGGGATTTACGAAAGGAGCACAGATAAGGTTCTGCTCTGAGTGAGTTGGGAAGGTCGTTCCAGAGCTTAGGTTTTATGTGGGGGAAGCCAATGCCGCCGGCTTTGGCTTATAGTAGGTACTCTGAGTTGGTTAGCATGGTGGCTTCTTTTAGGACGGAGTTTTTCTTGGTTTCTGATAAGTGGGATGGTGCTGTGAGATACCCATGTAAACAATGCGTTCATGTACACAACATTCTGAAAATGACAATCAAATAACCAACTTTCAGTTGTGTGTGCCTCCACTATATTCACAGTGAGCTTCATCAATTAGGGTTACTCACAAAATATTCCATGGAGATTTTTCTTCATACCATGGCATCCTAGTAAATAACACCACCGCCCTCGATTGGAGCTTCATATTGTTTTTATGCCCCTCAAGTGACGCTATAGTAAATTACCAGACAATACCTTGTTGATAAGCAACCTATAACCCAATGTAGATTGAGGTCCCTGCTTCCATCAGTGCTACGCACAGTTCTGCAGCTCAGATGTGCGGTGTCCCTGCACTAGTCAGAGAAACCAGCACCATTTCGGACAGCCCTTAAGACTTGGCATCCACATTCCCCTATAGATAAGCTCAACCTAAATCAGGAATGTGTGATTTAGACAGCAAAGATTATTTGGGTAATACATAACCAAAATGGTTTCTGTATATACAATATAAAACAATACAATTTAATAAAAACATTAACAGAACCGAAACACAACAATTATACAATATTACAATCCAAAAACATGTATGTATACATCAGTTTCACAAGTTCCAGATTAAATATACTACAAATAGAAAGAGCATCTCAAATAAGAATGAATGTTAAAAAAAAGCTAGCAATTGATTAAAAAGATCAATACATTAACAATAAAATTTAGTAATACAATATCTAAAATGCATATTGCTACCTTCCATAAACTCCACAAGTTAGAGATCAAACACAATTAAACAGATCATAGGCTTTTAAAAAAGATGTCTGAATACCAGACTTTCACAGTCGCATAGCACATGCTTTAGTGTTTCCAACTCAAAATTGCCACACAGGAGACACCACCTCAGGTCATGGGGAATGCCGAAAGTAGCACCCTTTCTCGCCCACTTTTCACTACAATTGAATTTCATTAAGCGGTGCTGGCGTATGACCTTAAGGCAGGGGAACGCCTGAATATATGCAGGAACAGAGACCCGGTCCATGCGATACTGTAGATACAAACTGCCATTACTGAGTAGCAGCAAGTTTTACAATGTGTACTTCAGTACTCAGATCTTTGTACATTTTTTTTAATCAAGTTTTAAACTTGATACCAGACATGGTGGCATTACTAACAACATTTACCATTCCAGGTTGTGTATAATATTCTACCAAGAGGGCCTATGTTCAAAATATTTTCAACGGTTATAAATACGGCTGAAAACTGGACACCAATTGTATGATTATACAAAGATAACAGCTTTTCATAACATAGTAGATCTGAAGTTCACATCTATCACAATACTATTAATGTCAAATTCAGTCTTGCACGAAATGACTGAATGTTAAATGTTAAAGGTATTTGTATCGCGCACCGTCACCAACGGAATTGGTCCCCAGGCGCTCAGGCAGATCTGTAAACGATAAAGGTGGGATGGGTTAGTAAGGTGAAGGAGGGAGTAGGATAGTGAGAGGAGTGGTGTTCTGTTGGCAGCTTCAACTCGGTATACACCGGGTGCTGAGCTTTGGTACTGGATCGGAGTCAGTCCGCGAGTGCTGTTCAGGATTATGTGTTGTTGCAGTGTTGTGAAGTGCGGCTTGTTGTGTGAGAGATGGTTGTGTAAGTTTTTGAGTGGGATAAATATGCAGAGGTTGAGCTTCTATTGGTTAGTGGGTTACCTGACCATTACCATGCTAACATTCACAGGTCTGTCTGAGTGTGGCACTTGCCGGCCCTCACATTCCCATCCAGACGCGGTGCAGACCAGAGCCCAGGACTCATCCAGGTGTGGTCATGCCAACACTCACCCAGATGCGGCGCAGGCTAGTGTCTGGAGACCCGTCCAGGTGTGGGCATGCTAACATGAATGCAAAAAGTCTAACCCCCATTTTTCCGCAGATATATATGTGGGGGGGTAAAGTTAATAAAATGTATAGTAAGGTGGGAGGGCTGTGAGGGGGGGGTCTATCCCCACATATTAGCGGAAAAATGGAGAAAAAAAAAGAAATCTGACTTTTGCATTGTCATTTCACGCAGATCCGTCAAATTCAAGCAATAAATACTCCATAGATACACTGTGGTGGGTACAACGGTTTACGGAGTATAAGGGCTTCAAACTTTTGTAGTTTGGATATATAATTGTATCCCCAAATCTCAACTCTATAGAGCATAATGGTTTAACTCTGGCTGTATATAGCAGTAAGACTGTCTTAATAGAGTATCCCATAATCCTACCAATAAAACTACCGATGGTGTTAACCACTTTCAAACATTTGAAATTACCACATGAACGCTACTAAGTGACATACTTAGAAGGATTTGTGAATGTTAGTTGCCACTTTTGGACGGAGCTATGGACATAGGCATGCGCAGAGCCTGGACGGAGTTGTGAATGATTGCAGATGCTGCGCGCCTAGATGTAGCTGCAAGTGTTAAATCAAAAAAAGGAAATACTGTTGCACATGGGGTTGGTACAACTGGGTTTGAATCATTTAAAAACTCTTTAGACCAACCCCCCACTATGCCAAAGGCGTTCCACAACGTGTTAATACATTTGACAGAAAGAACACCAGTGAACCAAAGGTTCCAAATTGTATATGTATTTAGTGAAATTAGCAAATATAAAAGGAGTACAAACGTTAAATATCAGCAACCCAATATATACAGAAACAAGTGCAAAAACTAAAGGGTTAATGAAATCCACACACACACGTAGGTCAGAGAAACAAAAGAAAGGAAAGCGAGAAAGGAAAGACAGGAGAAAAGCACAATTGCAAGTTCAATTTCAATTAAAAGCCTAAACAAAAACAAGGAAAAGAAAACAATGGAAAGGACACCAGCCTATTCTGCTGCTTAGCAGGGGTATAACCTTAAGACATGTCTGGGTTATAGCCTTGGGTCCTTCCATTATTGTAAACAGTTATTACACACAAAAAATAAAGTCCTATCTAAGAGTCATAAATCTCACAAGAGTCCAATCGATCAATATGCCTCGGAATCAAGATTATTTTCCAAGGCAGTGTGGGAAGCCGAAAGGAAAAAGGTTTATCATATAAATGAACCGGCTGTATTCCGGAATCCGGATACACAGCCTTAATATGTAGAAACCTTCCAACCCCTGATATACAATGCGTTTTGGCGGGAGAAACAAATGGTAAGTGTAAAATGTTCCACCCACCTTCGTCAGGGCATCAATTAGAGGACTGTGGTCGTGATGGGACTGATTGAATGCGCGCAGGAACGCAGTCTCATCATGAAGTATAGCTGCTGTATTTGCATTGCGTAACCGAACCGATGTAGCCGCCAAAATCAGCACACCGGAAAGAGGAACCGCCGTGTAATAGGCTGTACATCCAAACACGCTCAAATGCCCTGTAGCGATTTGCCTGTATAGGGAGAATTCACAAAACGAGTGTTTCTGTTGATTGCAATAAAGGACCACAAATGGTTAAAAGCCCCCACATTGGTGGGAGCCCGTCAGACGTGTAGGCGTGTCCAGGAACACCATGTAGTAGAGATGGTTTGTGTGAAACAGTGGGAAAATCAGGTTGAAATGGACCCAGCTCGAAGTGTAGCGAGTCCAAAAAACACTGAGCTCATATTTTTGTCTCTGCAGCCGTCTATCCTAGTGATCAGTCTGTGCAATCAGGTGTTCTGAGGAATGCAGTAGCTGCAAGTGTTGGCATGTACCACGCTTGGATTAGAGGGTTGTGAGCGATAGCCTGCGTGTGCAACCAGGTAGTATTGTGAATTATGATCATTGCCACATCTGGCTAGAGTAGCGGTTGTTGAGCGAAGCCTTGCCTGGACTGCATTGGGAATGCTACTGAGGCCAGATTTGGATGGAATCGCGAATACCAGCTAGTCACACAGACCAGTTCCAAAAGGAGGGCAGGGGCCAAATTTGGGCACAGTTGTGAATATTGGAGAACGTCATTTATGGAGGGGATAGTGAATATCAGCTGGTGCTGGAGCTAGATAGTGATGTTTGCATGCCACACCTAGAAAGAACGTGGAAATTCAGCATATTGCATAGACAACAATGCCAATAACCAATCCACCAATTTCACCCTTCCGCCTACACCCCTCAAACTCTAACCAGGCAACCACAACCCAATATCACAACAAAACACACAAAGTTCACTACACCGCAACAAAACAAAACTCAGACTCGAACAGCACACAACGTTTATCGACTGGAAAACACCAAGCCCAGCGAACGATTTTTAACAGTGTTGAGGCTGCCAACAGCAAATCACTGCTCTCTTGCACTTTTCCCCACTTATTCGCCCCCCCCATTCCAGTTTCAGAGCCACCAGGGGACCAATCCGGTGGTGAAAGTGTGCGGTACACATTTCCTTTAGCATTAACACGGGTTGAAAATGTTGCTGTGCATCAGGCTGCAATGTCCTTTGTTGACCTGTTCTAGTCACCTGTTGGTTTCACAGCTTTGATTCTGTTTAAAAGCAAAGTCTTAATTCAATTCGGTGTTCAATAATGAAACTTTGGCTTAGGGTTTGTTTTCCCTTCATACAAGTTAAATAAATGGTTAATTTCACTTTATATGCAGAAAAAACTGCAGAGACCTTCGAAAACGTGGTTCTCATCACACAACCCCTCTGATGCAAGATATTCCCTTTTGTTCAATGGTACACAACTACTTGTTTTGCAGTAACTGGAAGGTTCGGTGTTCACTTTCGCACAAGTGTTCCTTGCTACACACGACCACTCAAAGTATTGCCATTGCTTGTATAAGTATAAAGGTTTGATGCACTTTAATTCAGCAGTTTACTGTTCAGAGACCTCCAAAAACATTCTTGCCGCACGCGACCATTCCCATACAATGCATTTCATAAAATGCATAAGTGCACACGCACCAAGCTTCTCAAAGCCCCAGAAACTCACTGGTCGCTTAAGATGTTTTGGCTGCAGCGTGGATCACACAGCCTTCTTCCTCTAGTGCCGGGGCTCCAGTTTCTTCCCTTCAGGCACTCATGGGTTGGTCCTCCACCAAAGAGGAACACTCACTTTAAATAGAAAGCAACAGGGCAGCCTTCCAGCACGGCTCCCTTCACCTTTCCTGTTCTGCTCCAGGGGGTCCCCAATCCAACACCATGCCGAACTGTCCTCTGCTGCATGCACCAGCCTCTTGGTACTTCTGTCAATTCCCTCTGCCACTGGCGTTGGGCTCCATTTATACACCTGCAGTGCCTTGACAGGCTCCAGGTGTGAATGATTCAGTGCTGCTTGACTCCCATTAAAGGGACATGCCCGACCTTCACTACTAGCAGGCATTGCCCTCTTCCCAGTACTAGAGTGGTAAAATAGCATAGTCTTCATTGCTCTTAGTTACCACTTCTTCATCCCAGTACTGCCAAGTGTCAATTGTGGAGAAATGAGGGGAGCTGGCTTGCATTGGTTGTCACTAGGGAAAGTGTGATACCATGTCTCGCCGATGGACACCCTGCTCCCAGTTCCCAAGGATCCTCCACCCATGTGATCCTCTCGACTTCTCGGCCCCTTAAGGGTCAGGATCCAATACCGATCGCCTTTCCCTGGCCACCGGTGTAGAGAATCCAAGTAGTTCAGGAGTGGGAATACCCTCCGGTTTCACACACCTAAACAGCATGAACTTTGCTTATCCAACAGTTACAAGAAGGGTGAGATTCAAAAGCAAAAAATGGCTAGGTCAAAAATAAATGCATTCAATACATGTGTTCAGACCACAAATCTGTTTTATTGGACTCGTTTTTACCCACATGCAGTAAGTCATAAGGGCAATGAATAAACTAAACTACATTCTAGCTGTTGCAATTTGTACAGCCCATCAAAGTCCATTTCACATAATATTCAAAACATAAGTCTTATAGCTTGACATGCTACACAGTTGCCACATTTCTTAAGGATTGTGCTGACAGGATAACTGTAGTAACAAACAAGTTTTTCCAAATCCAGGTTAGTCAGTTTTCAAACAGGATAGCCAAGCTGCATGTGCTACTCTTTTTCTTGTTTCATGATTCTGTGAGGCTAACACCTATTTTGAAGTCCTATCTGTAAATCATTTGCATATTTCTAATAGTCTTTAGTTAAACAATTTTGCCATATATGAAGCAATTGCCCAAATTCATCTCAAGACCCTGGGTTGAAAACGTATAATGTAAAACACTGTTTACAGTTCAGTATATAGCATTCTTTTTCGACAAATCAGTCAGAGAAAAGTATGTATGTTGAAAGATTAATGCATAAATTGGTCTTTGCTATTTTAACAAAGAAGGATATCAAGTCAGAATGATCGCTGCACCATAGATCAGTGATATATTGACAGATTACTTACCGTAATCTTATTTCTGATGCTTGAATCTGCTTAGATTCACATGCTTTGCATAGGCTATCTAATGGTAGGTGCAGAGTATTGCATGACTTGTTTTCAAAGTTCAAAAAGGGACATAAACCGGGCACGTTTGTAATACTATCCCTAGTGTGAAGTGTACTGTACCCATAGTCCCTCACATGTCGAGGTCCCTCAGATTGTTTTGTTTCTGGCATGAGGGAGAATAAAGTGTATGCACAAGTACATGAAAGGTTGGATGTCAACGTACCTTCAACTCCAGGAGGAGTTGAAGGGTGGTGTAAGGAAGGCATCGCAACAGTAAGAGACAAGAGAACACAGTTAATAAAGTTACTCCCCATAGTGACTACATTACTCCTAGTCCCATTTCCTCCATACTTATGGGACATTCCTCCATCCTGTGGGACGGGACCGGAGCACTTTGTAAAAAGCATCACATTTCTCAAAACTGTGTCCTTTTTACACAGGGTACTTGGCCATAACCCCGCCCTCCTTAGCTCCACCCAGCACCTCGTCCATCAGTCCTTTTCCATCGCCAGGTCTTTGACCTTTAAGCAATAGCAGAGTAACCTTTTTAGAGGGGACTGCGGGCGTATGGAGGAAAGGGGACTATGGACTAGGAGTAAGGTAGTCACTATGGTGAGTAACTTATTATACTCCTACGTACCGTCCCCTTTCTCCCATACTTATGGGAGATTTACGGGTGGATGGAAACTCTTTACTGAAACAGGTTCTTAAGCACAGCTTGACCGAACTGAGCATCAGCCCAGGAGCTCAGGTCCAGACAGAAATGCTTACAAAAGCTGATGGGGAGGCCCACGTAGCTGCTTTCACGTTGGTCTCCCAGGTAACATTTTTGGAATGAGAGACATCATGAGAGACAGTCCTGGAGGATTTCCGCCAGCCCAAAGTGGAACAGGAGCTGGAGGAGAGACTGAAGGGACAGTGAACAGGGACTGCGCAGTGAACAGGGACTGCGCAGCAGCCAGTCCAAATACGGATACACATGGATACCCTGAAGCCGAAGATAAGCTGCGAGGACGGACATCTTCGTAAAGACACATGGTGCCGAGCTGAGACCAAAAGGGAGCACACCGAACTGGAAATGCTCCTGTAGGCATTTCCAATGCAGGCTCCAAATGAGGATATGCCTATCAGCATCCTGAAGGTCCACCAAGCTGAGCCAGTCGCCCTTCTGAAAAGAGGACTTTACCTGGTTGGGGTGATCTTGAAAAGAGAAAGGTTGAACTGGGAAAAGGTCTAGGATGGTGCTCGGGCCAACCTGGGTGGGTTTGGGCACTGAACAGACGGGAGTAGAAGCCCTCCCCTCGGCCCCCTAGGGGAACGGGTTCCACCGCCTTGCGATCCAGAAATCTCTGGACTTCGGCTCAGAGGGAGGGCATCCCAGACTAATTGAAATGAGGATTGAAGGGTGGGGGGGGGAGGGGAGAAGGGGCAAGCAGAAGCCCGCCCGAGCTACTGACAAGACCCACCGTTCTCGGTGATGGTCTGCCACGCCTCCCAGTGAGACGTAATGAGCCCTCCCATCGGGGTCTCGTGCGAGTGCCAGAAACCCTCATTTAGTGGGTATCTCAGAGTCTGGACCCCCAGATCCTGAGGAGGCGGCCGAGGACTGCGAGAAAAACCAGCCTTGCTGTTGACGTCGGCACAAATTTCCAGTTCGAGGATCAACTGTTTTCCAATCTAGAAACCCCCGAGCCCTAAAAGGTGGTTTTACCAGAACGGACAAAGACTTGTCCGTCTGAGTGCTATCCTTTGTTTTAGTCAGCTCTACGTCCATTGACTAATGGAACAGTTCTTTGCCGTCAAAAGGCAGGCCCAGAACTTTATCCTGCACCTTCTTGGAAAACTTTGTGGCGTGAAACCAAGCTTGACAAGATGTGTCCACGCCAAGCATGAGGCCCCGAGCAGAGGTGTCGACATGTGAGGGGGGTTCAAGTCCCTACATATCCTAGGATGGGATGGTAGGATGGGATGACAATGCATTACTTACCGTAAAAGCATTTCTGATGGTTGTATCTGCTTAGATTCACATGCTGTTCATAGGTCCGACATCCAGTTGTCACTGCAGAGTATTGCATTTTGTTTTTCGTACTCGAAAAAGGGGACGTCGACAAGGCGTGTCTGTAACACTATCCCTATAGTGACGTGCGTTGTACCCACAATCCCTCACGCGTCGAGGTCCCTCTGTATTTTTCTGCCCTGAGGGAGCCTTCTAGACGTGAGGGAGTACAGAAAAGAGAGAAATATAGAAAAGGATGTCTATGTTCCTTCCATCCGAGCGGGGAGGAAGGGTGGGCGCATGTGAATCTAAGCAGATACAACCATCAGAAATGCTTTTACGGTAAGTAATGCATTGTCTTCTGATGTTTGTTAATCTGCTTAGAATCACATGCTGTGCATAGACTAGCGAGCAGTACCCGGAGTTGGCGGTGGGTTATGAGAAGGAACAGTAGAGAAAAGATGTCTTAATACTGCCTGTCCCACCTGGGAGTCAGGTCTAGAGTGTGCATCTACACAGTAGTGTTTTGTAAAGGTGTGCACAGAACTCCAGGTAGCCGCTTTGCAGATGGACTCAAGGGGAACATTTGCAATGAACGCTATGGAAGCCCCAGTGCCTCGAGTGGAATGTGCTCTTGGCTTGAAGGGTAGTTCTCTCTTAGCAAGAGTGTAACAGAGTGATGCATTGAACAATCCATCTAGATATAGTGGACTTTGAAACTGCATCTCCTTCTCTTCCTGCTGCCACAGAGACAAAGAACTGATTAGTCTTTCTCAGTGGTCTGGTTCTTTCCATGTAGAACATGACAGCTCTGCGTACATCTAGTGTATGCAGACTTTTTTCTCCCAAGCTGGAAGGGTTTTGAAAGAACGTTGGTAGTTCTATTGACTGGTTTACATGAAATTTCGAGATGAATTTTGGTGCAAACCTTGGGTGTGTGCGTAGAACCACCTTATCCTTGTGAACTGTTACGAAGGGGTCTAGTACAGAAAGAGGCTGTAGTTCACTTACTCTCCCAATGGAGGTGATAGCTATTAGGAAAGAAGTCTTAAGAGGGAGGTCTTTAAGAGTTGCCTTGTGCATGGGTTCGAAAGGAGGGCCCATGAGTCTAAAAAGTAACACATTTAAGTCCCATCCGGCAGCTGGGTTAGCTATCGGAGGGTGTATTCTCTTGACCCCCTCCATGAAGGCCTTGATAACTGGTATCTTCCACCACGACACTTTAAGTTGGGAAGTGGTGTATGCAGAAAGTGCCGCTAGGTGGACTTTAATGGAATTGAAGACTAGACCTGAATCCAGTAAATGGGTCAAGTACAGAACAATGTTAGTGGGAGAGCAGTCAATCGGGTTGATGCTCTTACCTCTACAGCAGATGACAAATCTTTTCCACTTGCTAGAATAGCAGTGGCGAGTATTAGGTTTTCTGGTTTCCCTGAGGATGTCCATACATCTCTGCGGGAGTTGTAAATGTCCAAATTAAATGATCTCAGGAGCCAGGCTGCTAAGTTCATGGTCTGAGGGCATGGATGCAGTGTCCTGCCCTTGTCCTGTGACAGCATGTTGTACGGGCAGGGAAGTTTCACTGGGGGAGATAGGGACATCTCCATCAATTGAGCGAACCATGGCTGCCGGGCCCACATTGGGGCCACTAGTATCATGGTAACCTGCTCCTGGTGCATCTTGTGCACCACTTTGTTGAGAAGGGGAGTCGGGGGGGAAAGGCGTAAACAAATTTCCGACCATTGAATCGACAGACCATTCCCCTTGGACTGGTTCTGGGGGTACCTGGAGGCGTAACTTTGGCATTGTGAGTTCTCCAGAGTTGCGAACAGGTCTATTTCCGGGAACCCCCATTGCGTGAAGACGTCTAAGACTATGTCTTCGTGCAATTGCCATTCGTACTCTTCGGGCAGGGGGAAGTCTCTGCTGAGTTTGTCTGCTAGCAGATTGAATTCCCCTGGTACATGTTGTGATAGTAGGAACATGCTGTGTTTGAGAGCCCACTTCCATATATTCTGGGACAGCTTGGACAGTCCTGGAGAGTGAGTGCCCCCTTGCTTGTTGAGGTAGTACATGGCTGTGGTGCTGTCTGTGAGGACCATCACTGTCTTTCCTTGTAGGTGTTCCTGAAAGGCTTTCAGTGCTTTGAACACCGCTAGTAGTTCCAGCAGGTTTATATGCTTGGATGCTAAGCTCGTAGTCCACGCTCCGTGAGCAGTCTGATGGGATAGGTGAGGCCCCCCATCCTGTAAGGGATGAGTCTGTGGTTAGAGTGGCTTCCACTGCGGGTGTGGCAAAAGTTTTCCCTAATAACAGGTTTTCTTTTGTCACCACCGTAGCGAGAGAACCAAGGCCTGCGAGACCACCACTAGATCGTCCCATTGTCCGCTGGCCTGACACCACTGACTGTAGAGCCACTCTTGCATTGTGCGCATGCGCGCGTGAGGTACCAAATAAATACATGACGCCATCATCCCTAGCAAGCGCATTGCTTTGCGTACCGTCACCTCTCGACCTGCCACATAATGGGAGATCTGAAAGAGCATGTTTTGGACCCTCTCGTTGGAGGGGAAGACGAGGCCGTCCTTTGTTCGAATTAGAGCCCCTAGGAATTGTTTGATTTGGCTGGGGTCTAAGCTGGACTTCCTTTCGTTGATGGAGAAGCCCAGTTGGGACAAAAGGTCTACGGTCTTTTGGGTATTGGAGAAGCATGTTTCGTAAGAATCCCCTGTTATGAGCCAGTCGTCGAGGTAAGGGTATACCGGGATGGATAACCTGCGCAGGTGGGCCGCTGCCACTGCCAGTACTTTCGTGAATACCCTTGGTGCAGATGCCATCCCGAAGGGTAGTACTCTGAACTGGTAGTGTTTGTTCTCTATCTTGAACCTGAGGTATTTTCTGTGCGCTGGCAACATTAAAATATGAAAGTATGCATCTTTCATGTCTAGTGTTGTCAGGTAATCCCCTTGTGATAACAGTGGGATTACTTCCTGCAAGGTCACCATACGAAACTTTTGGGGTTTGACAAACTTGTTCGCTGGGCGCAGATCTAATACAGGGCGCATGGTTAAGTGCTTTTTGGGTACAAGGAAGTACACTGAATAAATACCTTCTGTTACCTGAGATAGGGGGGACAGCCTCTATAGCCTCTTTTTTCAGTAGCTCTTCTACTTCTTGAAGAAGAATGGTGAGGTGTTCCGGTGTCATGCGTCGGTTCCGTGGGGGTCTGTACTTCGGGGAACCGTTGAATACGATGCAGTATCCGTGGGCTATGGTGGATAATACCCAGCGGTCTGACGATATTCCCTCCCATGCTGAAAGGAACGATGTTAGCCGGCCCCCGACCGGTGATGCATGGGAGGGGACCCGAATCTTCGGGTCATTTGTTGGAATTGGGCGTGGAACCTTTGGGGCTGGAGCCGCGACCTCTTCCTTTGCCACGGCGTTGGCCTCTTTGACTGAACTGGGTGTTACCCTGGTTAGAGGGCCAGTTGGTAGCAGAGTAAAATTGTTGTTGGTTTTGCTGCTGGCGTTGGCCACGAAAGGAGCGTCTATTGCCATAGCTGCGTCTGTTAAGGGGCCTAGAAATTTGGTCAAGAGTCTTGATGGTATCAAACTCTTTCTTCGCATGTTCTAGGGCCTCATCAACTGCTTTCCCAAACAGATGTGTTTGTTCTATGGGTTTATTTATCAGGGAAGCCTGGGTTTCCGGCTTAAATCCCGAATTGCGCAGCCAGACATGGCGTTTGAGAAGTATTCCCTGAACCAGGGAACGGCCAGCCGTCTCTGCGGCATCTAAGGAGTTCTTTACGATGCCCTGGTTTACAAGAGTTCCCTCTGAGATGATAGCTAACAGGCGTGAACGCAGGGGTTCTGGTGCGTCCTCTGCTTCGCTGCGCAGCTTGCTCCACTGTGCATCTGCGTAGCTAGCTAGTAGGGAATTGTTATTTGCAATCCTAGTTGAGAAGGCGGCGGAGGTCGTGATTCTCTTCCCAAGTGCATAGAGCTTCTTGCCCTCTTTGTCAGGTGGTGCCTCACTAGTGGATAGTGGTACCCCCGCTCTTTTTCTTGTATTAGTAACTACGAGGGAGTCCGGAATAGAATGTCCTCTGATGTACAAAGGGTCAGAGGACGAAGGGCTGAAGAGCTTTTCTATCCGAGGGTTGACCCCTCTGACTAAGGCAGGATTGGGAAGGGAAGGAGTTATTCTTTTCTTTATAGAAGCCAGGAGCGGAATAGACTAACAGGGGCTTTTTCATTAATAACTTTCTCTACAAAGTCTATGTCAGGAAGAGTCTCCCCTGTGTCTATTTCAAAATGCGCTGCTGCCTTGCGCAATAGTGCATTAAGTGAAGGTTGGTCATCTATGGGAGAGGTGTTTCCAATAGGTGAATCCTTGGGAGGAGAAGGGTGAAAGACATCAGGGTCTGAGTGCACCGATGGGGATTGCCAAGGCTGCACTGATGGGGATTGCCAGGGCTGCGAGGTAGCTGTATCTTCTTCAAAAGCTCCTGCACTAGTGTAAGGATCTTCTTCAAACCCCTCTTCCTCATGTTCTTCCTCTCCACCCAAACACTCATCTTCCTGGAGGTATTGCTCCTCTTCATTGAGGTCATATACGTCTGTAGAAGGGGGAAACAGCCTAGGTATCTTGACCCTAGGGTCACCCTGGGGCCATTCTCTTGGTCTTTTGGGTGTGGGTGGGTTTTGGCTTCCCAAACCTTTCCATTTTCTCCATACAAGAATGGAGTCTTTCAAGGGTCTCACAGGGGACCCCTGAATAGTCTAGAGGGGGGAAATCAGTGTCTTCACCTTCAAAACGCTTAGAACGCTCCCACAACGTCGAAGAAAGGTTTACGTCGCCCTCTGAAAAGCCCTCCGGTAGTTCAGAAGTGCCCTTAGATGAAGGGGGCAGTTCCTGGCTACTCTTGCGCTTTTTCGGCGTTTCCATAGCTTTTTGTGCGGTATTCGACGTTTGTTTCGTCGTCCGCTTACGTTTGTCTTCGGAAACAATTCTCGCCAGGCTCTCGACAACGAGTTTGTCAGTAGAGGGCTCTGGTGTCGACGTTGCCTCGTTACGCGTTGTTCCTCGACGGCCGCTCTATGGAGCGTTACGTCGGATGATTTTGAGGTAGCGCCTGTGTTTGATGAAAGCCCAATCGCTGATCGCAGCTGCGTTTGTGGGTGGGGCTTGAGACCCTTACGGTCTGAGGTAGACGCCGGAGTGCCCTGCGTCCCCTTCGGCGCTGATGGATCCTTCGTCTTCGACGAAGAAGAGCCATGGGTTGTGTGCTTAGGCCTATGGGGTCTATGTGCGTCCTTGTCGCCGGGGTGTTCATCCCCATAAGCAGGGCGTGAGCCGAGCCAGTCGGGGCCGGGGACGGACGTCGAGGAGCGCGAGCGCTCCTTCTGGAGGCTTATGACTTCCGTAACAGACGTCGAGTTATCACCCTCCTCGTCACTTTCTGTAAAAGCGGCGGCGGGTGAGGAAACCGACTTCGACATAGCGTAGTCCGCCCACCTCTTAACTTTTCGTTCTTTAAGAGTTCTTGGTTTCAAGAGCTTACAGGCCGCGCAGCTGTCGTCCTTATGATCGAGGGGCAAGCAACGATTACAAAGCTTGTGTTTGTCCTTCCAGCGTGGGCAAAACTGAAAAGGTGTCCTCTCCATAGCTGAGGCAATAATAACTGGTGATAACAACCCCAAGGGAAAGATAGGGGAGAAAGAAAGACATTCTCAAAGAGAAGATAAAAGTTCGAACCCCCACTCTCCCTACTGTATGATGGCCGGCGAGGCCAGGCCACGTGTTCGGCAGCGCCGAAGGATCTCCTCCGTCTCTTCCCCTCCGTCGAAAACTTGCTCGGCGGAGAAACAGCTTCACAGCTAACGTCGAGGGGAGGGATCTTTAAGTATAATTAAGGACCGAGGTCCGTAATAAGTATTTGCAATGTCTCTCTAGGAGCTCCGCGTAAGGCGACCAGAAGCTGGGCGGAAAACAACAATCTGAGGGACCTTGACACGTGAGGGATTGTGGGTAAACGCACGTCACTATAGGGATAGTGTTACAGACACGCCTTGTCGACGTCCCCTTTTTCGACTACAAAAAACAAAATGCAATACTCCGCAGTGACCACTGGATGTCGGACCTATGCACAGCATGTGATTCTAAGATTAACAAACATCAGAAAAAGGTGTTACAAGGAAGGGGATACTGTGTCTCGCCATCTGGTGTCCCACTTCCACTCCCCGACGACCCCTCATCCGGGTGATCCTCCCACACCGGTCCACCCCCAGGAACTGGACCCCAAAAAGCGATGGCCGTGTCCTGGCCAGCTGGATAACAGATCCCACAGGACTAGTGGGTGAGACCTTCTGGTAGCTCAAGAAAGTAGTGCGTTAGAAGGTACAGCAGCAGAAATAGGTAACTAGGTTTGTCATGGTATACCGGTATAAACACTGGTCAATTTCATTTTGTTTAAATAACAGTTACCTTGTTTGTAATGGTAAACCAATTCCAATGAGGTTTTTGTTTTGCACGGGCACTGTGCAGTGAGTGAACTTCAATGAAGTTATGCAATTGCAAATTGCAGACAGGTCTGGCATTGGGCTGTGCTGGCTTCTTGCAAGCCTGGGAATGGAGGAGGTGGAGTCTGCCCAGGCCCAGGTTGGGCTGGTTTCAGCAGCCTGGAGGAGGTGGATATGGCCCAGACTGGGCTTGGCAGGCTTCAGCAGCCTGGAGGAGGTGGAGCTTGCCCAGGCTGGAGCATTCCGGAATCCCAATGCACATGTCACTGTCAGACAGTTGAGCAGTGCTCTTTTGGGCAGCATATAAAACCCTTCTATCGCTCCGTGCCTGTGCCATGATGTTAAGTGTTCCAGAAAGGTGGATGAGCACTGCAGCCCCTACACCAGTACCACTATCCTCTTTTCTACCCTCCCTTTGTCTCATGGCCTTTCCATCTGTCTGTTCTGTCCCGCTTCCCCCCCCTTTATTGACGTCTAGCGCTGTGTGCGTGCGCCACTTAAATGCATTATTCCATGTGTGTGTTATTGTGAGCCTGAATATGTGCATGCTGCGTGCAATACCCTACTCGGCACTGCAGTTGCAGATGAGGGTGTGAAATGCAAGCTATTGGTCTTGCCCGAATCACTTGGAAGCTGCGAGTTGTTGCCCGTTACCCCCGCTTTGCTGTCCACAACCAACTAACTATGCCTAAAAGACACGCCATTGGTTTCAAATTACAAACATGAAACAGCCAGTGTGGATCCTTCCCGACTTGTACATTTCACTAAAGAACGTGCAGACACATGTGGAAGCAACAAGGGCCCAACCATGCCCATGCTTTACCTAGATATTGTAGACATATCACATAGGGTCATCTCATGCATAAGTACCACCAGTTTGATGCAGTCCTTTGGAAACTTCAATGAAAGATCAAAAGGTGACAAGACCACAGTCAGTACTGGGCCTCAATTGTTCCCTTCCGAAGGTTGTAGCTATGTTAGTTATGTTGCGCATATTCAGGGGGTTCTGTAATGTGCGGCTCACTGCTCGAGCATGTCGGACTGTGACTCAACTGCTGCAGTGGCTCCATAGGTGGACTTGGAAGACGTAACTAGGGAAACACGATTTTATGAACCAGCAACTATTAAGCTAAAAATTGGATGTTCTGACAGTTGTTTGCAAGTTAAGACATTCATCTTCCATACTTATCAAGCTATGTAGCAGAGGTCTTCAAACTGCGGAGCGCCCCCCCACCCCAGAGGGGCACCAGAGCCCAGCATGAAATGTAAAAAAAAAAAATGTGTTTTAGATTGGAAGAAATGGGAAGGGGCAGCTCACATGGTCAGACTGGACCATAAAACGGTCTTGGGCACCAATGAAAAAATGGCCAGTAATTGCAAATGGATATTCAGTCCTTTAGTTACAGACTGTTTGAATAGTACCCAAGGGGTTGTTTTTTGTTCAAATGTAAACAATTGTGATATTTAAAGAATATTTATTCAGCAACAATGGTCAAAACTACTAGCTGCATAGAGAAGTAACTCCTCAAACTGGCCCACACTGGCCAAATAAAGTGGCCATTTTGACTGGCCTACACTAGCATTTTTGTTACAGTCATCGCCCTATAGGCCAGTCCAAGCCTGCCGGCTCATCCATAATGGGTGAGGGGGCGTCCACCCCCTGGCCACCTCACCCATTATGGAGGAGCCAGCCCAGTGAAACACTGAGCACTCCCTCAACTGCTTTTTCCTGGCTGAACTGTCAAAGGGAAACACTGTTTGCCTTTGACAGTTAATTTCCCCAGCCGCACATGATCACTGAGCCATGCAACGCTGGGGGTGTTTTGATTTGCCAGCCTTGCATAGCTCATTGGAAATGCTGGCTGGGGCACTGCATGTATGTGCGAGGGTGTGCTCCTGCTCTTCCTTGCACATACGGGCAGAGCAACCTGAGTGGGGCATTTTAGCAACCAAGCGCAGGCCCCTGCCGAAGGTACGTTTATGGAGATTTATTTTTTATTTAAATGTGTACGGATGTGTGTATGCTTGTGTTATGGGACTGGTGGGAGCAGGATGGTCCGCAGCACTGAGCTAGTGGTGAGAGTAGGGTGGGAGAGCCCAGGGTCTTTAATGGGAGTAGGGTATGGTGATGGCACGCAAATGTTTATAGCGATTTCTACATACTGTCCATCTGGCACTTTTGGGGGGCCAGCCTGCCCAAACTTTGCTATGGGGGGGCCCAGGCCAAAAAAGTTTGAAGACCACTGCTGTAGAGTGATACAGCTTTCAAGGCCGCTGGTTTTGGCATAGGCAGTTGTTGGGTAGTAGTTGGCAATGGCATAGTTCATATTGTAGTTTGGGTAGACTTTTGCTATGAGCACAAATAGGCACTGGGGCACTGTTTGTGGTTAGATTTGAGGAGTCATTTGCCCTCGTTTTAAGGAAATTCTCTGCGTCCTGATTGTCATGGAAATCGGGACAGTTATTTGGTGGTGAGCGTTGGAAAGGCCTATCAGCTTTAAGAAAAAAAATAAAATGTACAAAAAACTTTACACATTCGTTTTTTGGCTGCTGCTTTAGTGCCCGAATCTGTGTTGCACACTATACATTCCTTAAGTGCAAAGAACCCAGGTTACAATTTAGTGCATTACAAGGCAACCATTAACGTGATCAGATAAACACTCCTTAGTGTTTCCGTGCTTTATACTTCAGACGTTCTTTTCGATTGGAGCGCCTTTTCTTTCCCATGTTGCCGTCATGGTCATGATCACCGACTTGCAACGGTCTTTCTTTTGCAACTCTAAGTATTCGGTTTAAATTTTTCATCCCTCTGGTTTTGAGGCAGCCACTCCAATGGGCTAAGTGCAGCCAAGTAATCCTGAACATCACTTACATAGGTGGCTAAGGGCCAGTTCCCAATATGATGTTGAATCATTTGGAGGTAAGGTTCTACAGTGACTGGACCGTACTGTTGAGCTACATTATCATTCCCTGGAAAAAAGAAAGGGTATGGACATAAAAAGGCAGCTTCCATTGATCCAGAAGGTGGGGGGTCGTGGGGGGGGGGTGGACTTTGCCAGCCAGCCACTCATTACTATTTGTAGAGGGATCTCGGTTTGTGTTGTCTGTACCCTGGTAAGGGCTGTTCATCTGTTAAGTGTGAGCTCCCAAATCGATATTGCAGCTAAATTGGTCTTTCATACAATCAGATTTCATTAATCAGAGCCATAGCATGAGGTACAGAGGCTGCGTACTTAAAGCAGACAAATCCAAATGGCTTGGGTTTTCCTTCTTTGTCGTTGTATATTTTGACTTTACTTCATGGCGCAGCCTGCAGGAATAGCTCGTAGAGGGTTTCCTCCTTCACTTTGCTTTCTAAATTGACCACAAAGACGGTGCTCCTGTCGGTCTCATCCTGCTGGCTGCACAGTGAGTGAAGCATAGCCGCGGGAACTAGCTGCGAGCGCAAACTGTCAGTTGTCTGTATAGAAAATCCCAGCATGGATGACTAGGCAGGGAGCGTGTTAGAGTCAAAAGTTACCTTTTCTCTCCTTCAAAACGTCCGTACCTAAATCCAATCTATGTGCCAGACTGCCAGCCATTCAAAATTAGCCAGCTATCGCCAACCTCCCTGCCCTTTCTAATTATACCTCCCCACTCGTCTTCCCCTCATAGCGCTTCCTTCACTAAGCAGCCTTCAGCAAGCCTATCCTTGCAAAAACAGCTCCAACCTCCTTCCTTTCTCCCCATTGTTCTCCATATAACAATTCGGAGCCATGTCACGGTGCAGGCCAGGAGTGCGGGCCTTAACAGTCTTTCAATTTAAATGTTTCAGAGCTGCCTTGCAGCCCTAAGAATCTGGCAACCAAATCCTAATCACTTCTATGTGGTCATTCACGGCTTTGGCAGTCAGCACCCCACTGGCCGCCTTTCTTTGTTCTGTTGTGCAGAGGCCAATACATCAGCCCTGCGATAATCTGTAGCTACTCACATCTATACCTCTTGCATTACTTAATTGAAGATGTCAATGAATGAAGCCTGGAGTTGGGGCTCATGGTGTGCGCATATTTCCTGAGGAAGTGTCAGTCTGTATGCTTGCATAATTGACTAGTACTGTAAGAGCATACCCTGCCCTCTCCTGGTCTCTTGGAACATGCATCACAGATGATCCTGTGCTGCCTCCATGGAATGTTTGAAATGCAGTACTAGGTAAAGTCGATGATCTCCGCTTTCTACCTTGTCCATGACAAACGTTGGCAAATGGCAACTGTGACACCAATCGGCTGAGAAGTGCCTGCCCAATGTACTCACTGTGATCCGGTCTCCAATAACACTACATTTTTGACTCAAACCTGTATGCCTCTAAAATAAAATGCAGCAGAAACCCTCCTGTGGTGCACGTAACTGTATTTGTGGTAAAATAACGCTAGAATGTGAGACAACAGCTGTGTTTAATTTTAGACATTTGCATTTTATTGGTCATTGTGGCAGACAGTCTCAAAACCAGCATGGATAATATGTACATTGTGCATAACCTCTAGAGGAACCAAAATAGTTTCTAGCGTGTGCCTCATTTCTCGGGTTTCCTAAAGAAATGTTGAAAATGAACACAAGAAAGCAGGATCATTCTGGCAGGATTACAAGGATGTACAACTACAGCCTATAACGAGTTAGTTCAACCTGGTATAATCATAACCCCCTTGCACGCTTGGGAAAAGTGAATTTTACGTATTGAATCCTGTATGATGGCTGGATTTTCTGCATTTGTTTTACATATTCACAATAATTCAATTTTTTCCACTGTGCAGCATGGGTAGCGTAGCGTTACGCTACAACCACAGTGCCCATTTTAGTTCCACCCTCTGATCACCGCCAGGGAACACAGCCCCCACCACAAACGCCTTAGCCAAGTGGGGGAACTCTGGTGGCGAGAAGGTGGCTGAACCAAAGAGATTAGTCCAACTGAACACTATACCACAACAACTGCAGTATACCGTCATTTCAAATGAAGGTCATCAGTCAACAAAAAAAAAAAATCAATATTGTGACATTCCCTAGTGGATGCACATTCAAGAGGAGACTCCCAGGTGGGGCAAGCAAACAGTAGTAGTGAGTGAAGGGGTGAATGGAACTACAAGTAGGGGCCTTGCAAATGGCATCTAAAGGTACATTTACTATGAATTCTAGAGTAGCTTCTGTGCAGCAAGTTGTGTGCCCTGGGCATGAGATTTTCTTGGACAGATTAACATTTGGATGCACTTGACAATTGTTAGGCAGAAACCTGTGCAGTTCCCTTAGGGACCACTGCAAAAGATTTAAGACTACAGGTGTTGGCAGCAAACCCACTTGGTAGCAGACTGTACCACCAAGATTTACCTGGTAGCTGTGGCTGAGCAGTCAGACTTCCCTCAAGAAGAGTTCGGCAGTATGCAGAGTATACACAATAGGCACCCAGATACAACAATACAAGCAAACACTGACCAGAGCTTTGGTATCAAAGTATATAATTATTTATTTAAAAACACTGTTGAAAACACTCCAGCACTTATTGTAAAATATTCTAAACACAGTTACTATTATAATATATACACCCCTTTTTCCTTATCAGATAAGTCACTGTAAAACACCACTTATTTTCATACAGAGGTGAGCGCTTAACTAGATGGCACTCCAATAAGTTTGTGAGAAAGGGAGGGGGGAAAAAGACAGAATATGGAAAGGATCACCACTCTAAGATTCAGGAACACTGTTAGCAAGGCAGAAGAGCAAGAGTCACTGGTGAGCCAAAGTCCAAAGGCTGGGCCCACTCTTAGAGAGCAGAGCACAAATGCGCCCAAGATCACACAGTTACACTAGGCTTAGAAAGTCTCGCAGAGGGTTCAAAAAGGGTTTAGAGAGGCTCAGGAAAGTTTAGCCAGGGCGTCCCAGGCTAACCCAGGTTCGAAAGCCAGGGGCTAAATCTACCCCGTACAGTCGGTAGCAAGGGAAGCCAGGCGGGACACGGTACCTTAAGTGGTAAGGATCCTACAGCGGTGGCAGTTGTTCCTGGTAGTGGTTGCAAGTTGCGCCGACGTCCAGGGGAAGAGAAGATCTCGACTTGGAGGAAAGATGAAGGTCGTTGCACTACCAGGGCAGAAACCAGCTGCTGAGTTTTCCGGTTAAAGGAGGTACCTTTGTTTCGCGGTCGTGGTAAAACGTGGTATCCCGGTTGCCGGGGTGCTTGGCACAGGCAAGGCGGCCACGAGGTACGTCGGGAAGACGAAAAGACGGTGAAACTGGTTATCCCCACCAGCCAAAGGAAGAAGACTCTCTGGCGGGAGATCTCCTCTGTCGTTGGGAAAAGTGGTGAGGCGGTCCAGCAGGGCACCACCGGTGGTGGTGTCGTGGCAGCCGGCTCAGCTTTTCCCTCGTCGGATTCTTAGGTCCTGTGGCGACTTCTGAAGTTCCAGTCCCCAAAGCCCTGCTTTTATGCAGCAAACCCCCATTCACTCAGCCTAGCTGTCACTCAAACATGTTGGGCCAATCAGCATGGAGTGCGACTTGAGTTGCCTAAGCAACTCAGTCCAGGGTGCCTAAATTCCCCTCCACCCCTCCCAAGTACCCCAGACAGAGTGGCACCACTTTGGAGGGCTTCTGTGGAGAAGCCCTGCCAAAAAGTGGAACAAAGGGCTCGACTTGGGTTGGAGTCACAGAACAGAACACAAACGCCATTTTAGAATCAAGTTTTGGCAAAAAATACCAACCGGAGAATTAATATTAATTAAATAAACCGGCGGTATGTTCGAGGCTACCGTAAATAATTAAATAAAGATAGTAGCCTAAAACAATGGGAAATCCCATAGGAAAATATTTGCGGTTGAATATAAAAGTAGTATCCACTGCCACCAGCCAAAACTCAATCAGGGGGACGGAGATGTGCCCCCTCGACTAACAGACCCAGGGGCAATCGAATTGCCCCAGCCAGTACGTCCACAATATGATGGTTTGTACTGGTTCTGTTCAGAATTTAAGACTAGTAAAGTCAATGGTGACTTTACATGCCCTGGGAGACAGTAGTCAGTCCCAGGGTATGGAGTCTATACTGGGGGGTCAGTCACTACGACACCCCTGTCACTGCACTGAGGGTGCTGTGTAACACATCACAAAAACACATGAAGCCCTATGTAGTAAGAGACCCCATAGCCAATTAAACACTTCTAGATTCAAAGAAACACTCAAATCATGTCCAAGAGTGAGGGTAAAAGTCTCACTCTTGACAGGAGAAAAAAATAAACCCCAAAAATCCAGCAAAGCTGCTGGGGGACTCGCTAGGTTAGGAAATTCAGCCTAAACACAGAATTCTCCCTAACAATCGATCTTGAAATAGCTGATTTAGAGACATGATCCCTTTCTCTTCCCATGGCTAGGGAAACAAAAAGCGGATTTGTTTTCCTCAGTGGCTTTGTCATACTCAAGTAGTACATTCCAGCTCTCCCAACGTCTAATGTATGGAGGCTTCATTCTGCTGAATTAGTTGAACTGGTTGACATAGAACTTTATATTTAAGAGAAAAGCATGTGTGTGCTTGTAGAACGTTGCCTTTATGAACAAAAAAATGGATCTTGAACTGAAAGGCTTGCAGTTCACTGACCATTATTGATGTAAGCAAATGTCCCTGACCAATTCTTTCGACCTTGTCTGGGGAATCAGGATGTGTAGTCCGGGCAATGTGCGTTTTGTGTTACGACATCTAGGTTTAGTTGTCCCTATTGTATGAATATGTTAAAATCTGTATTTGCCACTCATGCTCTGCAGGCAGCTGTAAACTTCTACTTAAGTCATCTGCCAGAGAGTTGTGTTCCCCTGGAACGTTTTGAGACAAGAGAATGTTGCATTAGAGCGACAAGTTTTAAATTCTCTGAGCAAACCTGGACAGACATAGCGAGTGTACCCGCCCTGCTTATTTATATAGAATGTGGCAGTAGTGCTGCTTGTGAGGACTAGAACAGTATTTCCTGCTAGCTAATGTTAAAAAGCTTGAAGTGCTTTGAAGACTGGCAGCAACTAGCAGCTTGATGTGGTTTTTTGACAGTGTCTCCCCGCCTGCTGTGTGTGGTTTGGTGGAAAAGATTTGCTCTCCACCCCCGAGTGTGAGGCGCCTGTTTTAAGAGTGGCTTGCACTGCTGAATTTCGAAAGGATTTTCCCTTAAACATGTTTTCCGCTGACAACCACTGCAGTGCTTGTACTAGCCATTACAAAATGACAATTAGATCGTCCCACAGACCACTTGCTTGAGACCAATGTTAAACTCCCCACTCTTGCACTGGACGCATGTGCAGACGTGCTTGTGGGACAAGGTATGGGCATGAAGCCATGATACAAACAAGGCGCATCTGACAACCAGCCACATGAGATTTTAAACAGCATGTTTTGTACTCTTTTATTGGATGGGAAGACTGCGTTCAAATCAATGTGCCCAGAATTGTTTTACTTGCCCAAGCACAAGACTTATATTTGAATGGGAAAGCCAATTGGCACAAAAGGTTGATTTTGGCATGTGTGTGCTCTAGACACATTTGTGTCAGGTCTCCGGTTATGAGCCAGTCGTCTAGATAAGGGTACACTGGGATGGACTGCCATCGTAAGTGTGCTGCAAATACTGAACCGATGGCCAAATACATCAACGTCACAGAAAAGGAAGTCCCAAAAATCCCAACATACCTTAGGGACCCCATGCACACACTGGCAGTCTTACACGAGGTGAAATGGGAACCAGGTTATCTATTGGTGACATTAGATGTGAAGGCTCTGTATACAGCAATTGAGCACACTGGCCCTAGAGGCTATAGACTATGCATTCTCCCAAGCCTCGGCATCCACTTAATCAAACCTTAACATAACCAAAGAGATACTTGAATTCTCGCTGGCAAACAGCATTTTTCTTTTTGATGGGATATACTACAAACAGAAAAAAGGAATTCCTATGGGGCAACATATGCCACAATCATTGCAAATCTTTATTAATAGATCGGAATAGATCCATGCCTTTAGTGATGACCAATAGAACAGGCAGATTTTGAAATGGTTTCGATTTATCGACGATATTCTACTAATTTGGACTAGAGGTAAAGAAGAACTGCTCAAATACAAGACCTAGCTGTACACCAACAGTTTTGGTATAGAACTGACGGACAGAAGGAGAACAAAATTGACTTTCTCAACATGAGACTATCGGCCACACTGGGCGGCATAGAAACCAGGACATACAGTAAGCGCACAGATGAATTCTGTCCTCTTCTCCACAAGCTGCCACAAAAGGAATGCAATTGATAACATACCAAAGTGTGAGTTCATCAGGGCAAGAAGAAACTGCAGCTCAACAAAAACATACCAGGAAGAATGCAACTTATTACAGAACAGATTTCTAGGAAGAGGATACAAGACAAGCACTGAAACAGCAATCAACCAAGCTAACACCATTCCTAGGGCCAAATTACTCAAGGCCAAGACCAAGAATGAAAAAGCACAACCTGAGAAAAATATTCGATTCGTGACCGAATACAACAAGGAAAATGCGAAGTTACAAAGAACTTTACAAAAACACGTGCATATTCTTGCAGTAGAATAAGATATACAGGACTGGGTTTCCAATAAACCAAAATATCTTATTGCAGAACACCTACCTTGAAGAGTATATACTCAGTCCCTCATTTATAGAACCCCCGACAACAACCAATTTGCTATCAAAACAAATCAAGCCAGGTTTCCATAAATGTGGAACATGTTCAATGTGTTCACATGCAATGACCACCAAAAGTGTACAATTTGGCACAATCTATGAAAAAACCATTGATCAATTCATCAATTGCAGAACCAAGTATGTCATTTATGTAATCATGTAAATGTGGTATGAATACGTGAATGGTGCACTAGGAAGCATATTAAAGGGATAGTCCAGTAAAAAATGTTATTTTAAAAATAGATAGGCAAAATTAAAAAAAATACTAGCACTTTTAAAAAAAAAAAAACTTTCTATGTCAAATTTTGAGCTATTCAAGCTCAAAATTTGCAAAAGCAAGCACATGGGCGCATCCATTTTGTGAAAGGGATGCCCGCCTGTGCTGGCTTTTGCGGCACTAATGAAGGAAAAGCCAGCCAGCTGTAGTAAACAAAAGCTACCGCTGGGTGACTTTTCCTTCATTGGTGCCGGGACTCTGAGGACGCGGACCAAAGCAGGAAAGCTGCAGCTGAATTTCGGTAAGTGCTATTTATTTAAAAAAATAAATAAATAAAAGCACTAGCTGCGTTTTTTTCTAAGTTTACCGGGCTGGAGGAAAACGCAGCTTTAAAAACGTATTTATGTTTGCGGTCGCTTCTCAAGCGACCGCAAACAAATACGTTGTGTTTGAAAACGCTGCGGTTTTTCTTTCCAAGTTTCTCAGGCTCCTCCAGCTCGGAGCACCGGAGACCCAAAGTGAAAGCCAAGGCAGGCAGAAACACAACATGGTTGTGTTTACATGCCGCAGTGTTTCTGCCTACAGCTGATTTCCCATTTGGGGCTCTCCGGCTCCCCACGGGGGGCCCGAGAGCCCCAAATGGGAAATGCTAAATGCTGCAGTGTTTCTGCCTAAATCTGATTTCCCATTTGGGGCTCTCGGGCTCCCCGTCCCATCGCATCTAGCTTCCTGCCCTCGCCGTCCGGCGGGGAAGTTGATGTCGAAGCCGATGCTCCCCCAGCTTTCTTTGCCGCCGCCGAGACGACCTGAATCCAGGGTAGGTTGCGCCCGAAGGCACAAGGGGCAGCGTCGGGGGCCTGGTACTTCTTGTACCGGTCCCTCTTTGCAGGCGCCGTGGCAGGGTGCTTGAGGAGGGAGAGCCCCTCATCCCAGATGTCATCAAGAAGTGGTACGGCGAGGACCGCCTTCCTTTTAGCCTCGCGCCGTTGGTAAAGGAACCCTTCCTTCTCTTCGGGGCAGAGCTGTAAGAGCTTGGATGCCCTGGAAATCAAGGCATGGAAGGATCCAATCTCGGGTGGGGACGCCCTAGCAGGGGGCGACGGGGGACACGTCCCGTCACCGCCTCCTTTGTCATCTGTACCTGTCGTAGCCGTGTCCGTGCCCGTATCATCCCCGTGGGTAGTTGACCGAGGGGGAAGGCAGAGCAGGCCACAGAAGTGGAAGAGGTGGCGGAGGATGCGTCCTCTTATGCAGTGGCCTTTCCGAAGGTCCTGGCTCTGGTTCCCCCGTCGGGTCTGGCTCAGGTACCCGTCGGGGGGAGGGGCAACCTTGTCCTCATCTCAGAGCATAAGGACTGAATTGCTGACAAAATGGCCGTCGAAGTGTCCTGCGGCACCGGAAACGACAGGCGCAAGGGCTCGCTCCCCCTCTGCCGGAGTCTTCGAGATAGACCGGGGCCTCTCCAGAAGCTTCGCCGGGTTCTCGGACTTCCTCTTACCCAAGCCAGAGCGTTGGCTCATGGTTGATGGTGCCAGGGAGGATGTGCCCTGCATGGCAGCCAAGGAGCCTGACCGTTCGGCGCTCCTGGACTTGCGGTGCTTAGCCTTTTGTTGGGCCCCCGTCGCCGGGGCGCCCTCACAGGACTTAGACTGCACAGACTTTCTTCTCGCCTGACGGGCTCTTCCCTTCCAGCCAGTTGGCGAGACGGAGGTGGCGATCCTTCATGGTCCGCTCCGACATGTTCCCACAAAACGCACAGTCCTCCTCCACGTGAGTCTTGTCCTCATGGAGACAGAGGCATAACAAATGCTCGTCCTCGAACACATTCTGAAGCTGGCATCCAGGGCAGGTCCTGAACAGCTTCCCGGGCATCGAGCTTCCTTTCTCCTGGGCCATGTCTGGGGTAGGCCTCCGAACTTCTGGAATCCTCCAAAAGCGTAACTCGACGAAGTCTTCACCCTTGAGGGGCGTAGAAACTCCGAAACGGGTCCCCGTTGATCGGATGTAGCAACGGTGGAGCTTGAGCCTCTATTTAACCGAAAAATTAGAAAAATCTGAAAAAAAGCACAAAAACGCAGCAAAAGCTCGAGAGCTACAGCACGAGGACTCCCAACACTTGAACGTGCAGTAAAAATCTCAGGATGGCTGCGAGAGGCGGGGCTTAGGGAGAGGGCAGTCATTGGCTGGGGGCAGTACGACCCAGAGACCAATGATTGGTTACTAAGAAACATATCAGAACTGATACTGATTTTTTTCTATACCGAGGATTCCCGGCCTGACGGGGAATATTCATGAGCATGTGAATCCATGCCAGACCCCATGCTGGAGAAACCTAGTCTCATGTTCAATTCACTGGGCTAACCACACTGCACATCGAGTCCAAATCTAGGTTATGCGAGGCAGACAGTTTTACAAACTTCTCAGCAATATTGTGTATTGGATTCCAGCCTGTCCAGTGACCACACCATACCATATGCTTAAGACTGTAAATGGGCGTTTGACATCGCATTTCCCTTCTACAAATAACCAACCCTGTATGCCTCCAATGTTTAGATTAAAAACACATCTGGTCTCTTTTATACCTCAAGTCTTAATTTCAAACAGATCGCTGTCTGTAAAATACTTTCACAAGCCTCTCCTGAGCTGCAGTACTATGCTACCACTTGAAATTTTTCAAAAGACCCAGATTGTAATATTAAAGCATGGAGCAGTACTGCTATAGACAGAGTGCAGGACTCAAATGCTAGTACAGCATATTATTCAGTAAAAAAATGCCATAACTAACAAATCCGACATTACATTAAGTGATATATCTAAATTTTGGGAACAGATCGTTGCAGTGACATGCTTGTGGCAAAGCTGGTTTGAGGGAGCAAATAAGAATCTTTTTCAGAAAAACCCAGTGACTTACATTCTCACAGAAACGTTCTCGATCATCACGACAAGCAAAGTAAAGGTGTCGATCCAGGTGAAAGTCATCAGACGAGAGCTCAGCCACACGCAGAATAGCTCGCTTACATTTATCAGAGACACTGGTTTTGTGTTCAGATTCTTCTGCCTCCTTGACAAGGCCTTTCTCCAGGCAGGACACCACCTCACCCTGTGAGTGTGCATCCTGAAATTAGAGTCAGATGGAGATTGGACATTGAAGTTTTATTCTTGAACCAAACCACCACTATCTATAGCATTTCTCACTTTTCAGAATTGTAGGCACAAAGCATTCAGCTATACAGTCTAACAAGTCAGAATGTGCTCTTGAAATCGCAGTGTAAGACAACCCAGATATAGATTTTAAACAATCACATTCCAACAAAGGCTACTAGCTTTTTCCCCCTTCTTGGGTCAATGGGACTACGAAAGACCCATTCAAATTGAAACACCTCATAGCACTTTAACTTAAAATGCATGTGGTTATACATTTTAGTGGCACTCCATGCCACAAATAAGCTTGAACTAAAATAATGGACAGTGCGGTGGAAATTACAGTGAGTGCTAGGGAGTGTGGGGGTCAGGAAAGGTCCCAATGAGAAAAGGGGGTTCATGTTGCACGTGCCATATTGGTGACTGAGGGAATGGTGGATTAGGCGTGACGTTGCAATTGTACATGTATCTAGCGTAGTGAATGGGATGCGTTACTTTTAGTGTTACCTTGTGTTGGAGTTGAAACATTTTGATTGCACGCGCGCTGCAAGATGCATGTCAAAAGAGCCGAGATATATAAATGCAATATAGGTATGGTGTGCCACAAAGCACCTAGAAACTGGGCAACAAAGCTTCATAATGCGCATTTGAGAAAGGAGATTGTCATGAAGAAACGACTGGGAAGGGGATGCAGTAGTTTTAAACATGCCTATATGGGGATTCAAGGGCCATATGTTTGGTGTACATGGTGAATATGTACACCTCTGTATGCAGTGTGCTTTTCATAGTTTGGCTAGGCCCTGCAGCCAGCGTTTGCAAGGTGAACTCAGACTGGGAAAACTGGTTTTGCAGGGTTGGAGGCTAAGGGAAGGCAATGAGTAGCCGCAACATTAGCAGATTGTCAGTTACAGCCAGGCTGCGCTTTTATGACTTGGCACTACTGCAAAAAGGAGATTCAAAAGTAGATTGTAGTCTTCATTGTCCAGGGTAGCCCAGCCATCTGCTTTTGACCAAACAAACCTAGAGTGAAGGGACACCCAAGGGCCGAGTTGACCATTACTTTATGGGTTTCGATTATTTTCTCAGGTTGTGCCCGGAGGCCAGGCGTGTCCAATTGGTAGCAGGCCTTGCAAATTCTTAAAACTTCCACTAGACCTGCAGGGCAAGTTGCTTAGTTTACCTACTCCACATGAGAAATGCACTGCCCAAGGTGACTGACAAAATAGTTACCACTGCTTTTTCTAAAATGGTGCATGTCGACATACGCACAATATCCATTTGGTGCAATGCTTTCAAGCATGCAGAGTGAAACTTGTACTTGCCATTTACTACAAATGGTGTGATTGCAGTAAACGAAATATACATTTCCAACATCCCCATACTCACCAGCAAGGTAGACCATCGTGCAAATGGTACTTGCGCTTCATGAAAACTACTCCGCAATGCTAGTGAGCTAGTAGATTATGCGGACCCTGGGCAGTCGTTTAGATAAGGATACCAGAAAGTCTGGGCACCTAGAGTTATCAACAGATCAAAAGGAAACTTGTTCATTCTACCACTCCCCCTATTGTTTAAAGTGTCCCTACTAACCATGTGCAGCACATCTGGGGAAGTTCCAAGGCAAACTGGAACTTTTAATTATGTTTGTGTTTAAATGTGTAACTGATGTCATGACCTACCACGGACAAACCCCAAAAAGGGGTGTGCTGGAAATCTGTGCAGATGGTAGTTTGATAAATGTGACCAATGAGAACATGGGAATTCGAGAAGATCTTATTTCTTTGGTATAGGTTTGACCAATGGGTGGGGGATGATTTTTCAAACACCCACATATTTGATTACAAAAGTATGTGCGACTGGTTGGTGTGGTTAAGGGATACTTGGGTTAGTTTGACTCTACATCATCTAGTTCCACCCGACTGAGGGGAGTTGTCCTAAATTCCCACTTGGAGGTAAGACTTTAGTAAGCTATCACAGTCGTTAGTAGATCGCCAACTCTAGTATCAGTCTGTACTACTCAGATCTTGGTAGAGTGGCAGAGCAGTCAGGCTTATCTTAAGATGTGAGCTGTATGATAGGTACACTGAACCTAGTCAGGAATGCACAACGAAACACTTAAAATATATTAAAATATAGAATAAAAATGTATTAAGAGTCACTTAAATTCTTAGCAAAATAAACCAACACACATGTATGCTTCACAAAAAACCTTGGAGGTGGTTATGGCACATCTAAAAACAAACACATTTCTTCTCTGCCTAGAGTAGCTGGAGTAAGAAATCTGAAAAGTGCTTCACCAAGTGTGCTGGACCCACTAGGGAATTTGCAGCTTCAGTAGAAGTCTTGCACTCATGAACTCTTCTGTGAAGGAATGAAAGGGGACCAGGGCATCAATCGGATGGCCAAAATATGGTCCGAACAATTGTAGAGTACATGCAGGCAGCTCAACACATCTGTCCCCAAGCTTGCCCCTTGCTTGCTGTGTCAATATGGTGACCAAATGTCTCTAGAAGATTCTGGCCCATGATTTTAGCTTCAATCAGATCAGAATTGGAGGCTTGCTGCTTGTCCACTGGAAGAAAGGCTTTGAAGTCACCCAGCAAGCTCCACAAGTTATAATTACCAGCTGCCAGGATGTAGGGAGGCCTTTGAATAAATTGTGACCATAAGCCTCAGTTTTCTCTGCGGAGCATGGATGAATAGGGAGTATCGGATACAGATGGCTTGGCATAAAAAAACACTGAAGCCACCACTGCTGAATGCAGTGAGGGCAAGAGATCAGGCACAGCAAACATCCAGCCCTTGTTGGTAAGCTGCAAAGAATGGGGTTTCTGCCACAATTTGATTATCTCAGCCAGAAAGTCCTAATGGAAGGGCTGTATTGGACATTGTTCGGTCCAACAATTCAGAGAGGATTCCAGACTCCTGTTAGAGTCTAATGGGTGGCGATTGCCAGGAAATCTGGCTGGCACGGTATCCTCATGAAAGGCTCACCAAATAAGGGCCATCTTTCTTTGCTTCACTAGCCTTTATCCAGGTCCGCACTGTTAGGCAGAGTTTGCATGCAGTAACCTTTGGGACCACTAGACACAACTAGGACTAGAGGTGTAAACAAAACCAGCCTTTGGTAGTCTATACCACACAGTTTTTGGTAGCAAGCTGAGCAGCCAGGCTTATCTCAGGAGGGAATGTGAGCTTGTAAGGGTGTTAGACAAAGGTCTACAATAACAAGTATCACAATACTGAATACTAAGCAGTTGAGCTCCCTTGAAGTAGGAGCAAAAAGGCATAAGTTAATAAACCAATTACAGATACCCTAAAACAGTGCAAATAGTTTGATGTCACCAGAGGAGTTGATTCAATGCAATAGGTAGGCCAAAGTCAATGGACTAATGTCTTGTATAGGTAAAAATGGTTATGGTATTTAAAACAGGAAAGTCTTGGCCACGGTTCTTAGAAGTCGTTCATGGAAGAAAGGTTTGTAGGTCGGGTCACAAGCTGACTAGGCCTGCAAGTTTCCAAAGTTGTACGCACTTTGCAGTGAAGCAAGTTCTCGGTCGGGTTTCCACAGTATCTTATATTGAAGAAAACTATGCAGCTGAAGACTTCTATTCCTGCAGATCTCATTGTTCCCGAGACTCAGTCGTGGGGACAAGAGGGAGGACGTCGAGAGAATCCTGCACTGCACAGGGACTGGTCATAGCTGGCAAATTGGCAATTCTTCGATTGCGGTTGCTGTGCCTTCAAGCACACAAGCTGGTGTCCTTCCCCCGGTTAATCCTAACCAGCTCCAAGAATGGCATCCAGGTGGCTTACAAGTTGATTGGCCCCACCAACTCAAAGGAAGACGTCGTCCTTGAAGGGTCCTCTGTTGTGATGAACTTCGTGATTCAGACCTGCAGCAGGGCTCCACCGGGCAAACCAACGATCCAGTAGTTGCAGCAGCTCGTCTTCAATTCTTTTGTGCCAGTGGTCGACTGCCTTTCAGTCCAAGAGAATCGCCTTTTAAACAGTTTTCTCCCATTCATTCCAGCCTACCTGCCACTCACCCAGCAGGCTCAGCCAGCCAATCACGCCAGAGTGCATTCAGATCTCCTAGGAGACCAAGCACAGAGAGTTTCGGGCACCTCCCTCATTTCCTGCCCACCTCAGACGCCGGAGGGAGTCTTCAGTCTTGAAACCAGCCAAAGGCATAGGAACAAAAAGTACCAAACCTGGTTTGGCACACAGAGAAACTCTAGAAGGACCTTTCCAAAAAGAAATAAAGGGGCTTAAAGCACCATCTTGAAAAACATGGCTCCTGCGATTTTTAGCTACCGGTGTTCCCGGTCGGGAAAAAAATCATGGTAGTTGTAAAACCACTGCCACCAGCCATTTCGATAGGAAAGGCTTGCATTTGACTGCTACATGAGTTTCTAGACATGGGATACTAGGTAACCCCTCTAGCACTCTATAGTAAGATAGTGTGCGCTAGGTCTAGGAATTTAAAAAGAGTAAAGTCAATTTAACCTTATATTCTCTAGGAAACAGTTTATCCCAGAGAAGTATTTAAACCTTGGGACTGCTAAAAAAGCTTCCCTGTGTTACTGCACTGAGGGCGCGGTGTAACATGAAAATATGATTCCTATGGAGTTATCTAAAACTCCATAATCAAGGAACAAGAGTAAAACACATCAAAATACGAGAGTGGAAAAAAGGCTCACTCCTTCCAGGTAAAAAAAATCAAGTCCTCAAAATCCAGCAAAGTTGCTGGGGGGGTCTCAAAGGTGAAGGGAATAACCACATTTATGAGAATTCGCCCCAACATTGACTATCTCAGAAACCAGGTCCTGCCTTGTAGATTAGTGTCCGAGTACTTGCACTGCGCTTCAACAGGCTAAGTAGCCTGACATTGGTGAGTCGTTGGTGCAACAGACTGCAGGGGGTGTCACAGGAATAACAGCTTGCGCTCTCTGATACAGCCAGTGATATAGCCCTTAAAACAATCTGCCATGGTCTTGAATCGCAAGTTCTGGAATCTGTTGAAGAATCTATCCTCAGGAGCAGAAGAACACAGTGCAGAAGGTGAGGCTGTAGTAGTCAATGTTGGGGTTGTCAATGCGAATGGAGCAATCTGAGCACATGCTGCAAAAGCCAGAACCCATAAAGGGGCCTAGGATGTAGCACCCAAGGAGAATATGGGTTGATGCGCAGGAAGTGTACATTGCTTGCTAATCTGATGCATGCCAATATGGCTGTGGAAGAAATTCACACAAAAGAACTGGGGTACAGTTATGAGCAGACCCCAGAACCACCATCAAGATGTTTTTGTACCCTCAGTGAGACACTGGTAATGTATGCCGCCTCAGACGCAAGTGCAGTACTGGGCTTTAACAAGTCCTCAGCCTGAGGGCCGGTTACATCCTATACAGCCTCTGGGCCACAGTTTGTAGGTCTCAGAATCCCAAAGGAATCGCCAAAGTAGGGTGGCTCAGAAAATACAGTACTTCCCCTTTAAAGAACAGGAGGCTCTTCTGTTTGGAGTGGGCAAAGTCCTGGACAGGACATGGTCTGCCAAAAAGGTGCTTCCACTAGTCAACCAAAGACAGAACTACAGATCCTAAGGCACTGCAGGATAACAAAGTATCCCACTTGTGAGAGGGCCTTAAACACACATCAGGCATTATGGAAAGGTGTCAGACATAGAAAAGCTCCTGATGCGCGAGTTTAACGCAATTACCAGTATACTCCGATTGTATGATGTTGAATGGGTCGAGGATGAACACTGGATTAAGAAATTAGAAGGCAAGCTAACGCAGTGTTGAACAAATGTCACTGCAATTGTAAGGCAACTAGTGGAAAAAACAGACAGGCAAATCTGGTGGGCTCAATCACCATCGGCAGGCACATCTGTTGTGTCTCAAATTTAGAGCCAAAGTAAAGTTTGCAGTGCAAAATGGCACAATTCCATTCCTCGTCGGACTCAGCCATTGTAACCGCTAGACGGTCACCTGAACTGTAGCTCTATTGGAAGACAGTAGGTGGGGCATATGGAGAGAAGGAGCCAATGAACTAGAAGTACAGAAGTCACTATGTGAGTAACTTTTACTCCTACGTCCCATCCCCTTTTCTCCATACTTCTGGGAGTTTGAACAATACTAAAGCATCCCAAATTGAATATATACTTAGCCAAACAAGTTTTGCAAGACCGTGTGCAAATCGGGCCTCTGACCTTGCAGCCATGCTCATACATGCTAGCATAAAGCACAGTGGGGGCCCAGGTTGCTGCCTTGCTGATGTCCTACACACTTGTGGGGGATTCACTAGCACTAGTCTCTCAGGGGGTGGAAGGTTCTTTTTGGAACTTTAGCTGAAGCAATTCTTCAGTACCACCTGACCGAATCGAGTGCTCTCGAACTCGTGCCCTGGCACTAGTGTCTGCAAAAGGTTGAAAGGGAAGCCCAAGTCGCTGCTTTTGCGATAGTGTCCCAGGGGACAGGTCTTTGAAATGCAACTGATGGTTGCTTTTGCTCTGATGAGGTAGGCATGAAGCCCCTTCGTATGTGGACATTCTGGAGAGTTTAGTCTTCTAGAATCGCTGCCATGATCCATCCAACAATGGTCTCTCTTTTGGAGGTAGAGGCAACCCGATTCGAGCCTCCAAACGTGACAGGGGGGGGGGGGTATTTCCAGAACACCATGCTCCTGTCTAGGTAAAACCTGAAAGCCTTTGAAATCGAAGGCATGGAGGTCACTCCCATTCCAAGGTTGATGGAGAAAAAAAAAACAAGAGGGAAATCTCCAGGTTGATGTAAATTCAGACACTTGAAGGAACGATGGGTGAGTGGGTAGGACTACCTTGTTGCGTCAGCTGCAGACCCTGTATCTCACTCATTCTCCTGGCGGTAATTGCTACCAGGAATGCTGTCGAGGGAGGATACCATCCTGATGTCCGCAGAGGTCATTGGCGCACCGCTGTTAGGACTATTTAAATCCCATTTGGCCTGAAGAGGTTTGACTTTTGGAAACTAACAGCAAATACCATCAAAGTGCCGGTTTACCACAGAGTTTGTGACCAAGCAACATGGATTGTCTGAATTTGAATTTAGGTGGACAAATGCTGATGAACAAGTTCTGAAGGTTTCCGGGCTTATTCCCCGAAGCGGCTAGAAAGATGAGATGCCATTGTCCAGTGAAGCAGTTAAAGGACTCTTGAGCTTCTCAAGGGACCAGTGACTGAATCTGGCACTTCCTTTTACCCTGTGATCTGGTGAAATCCCTTTGAGCTACCTATAGAATTTGTATTTTCTGGTCCGAGCCCTAGATGGCTTAAGGTCTTGTCCCCGGGTACCAGGCTGTCCAGTTCAGCGATTGCGGTTAGGAGCGATTAATCTTCCCCATCATCCGCAAGTCCTGGAAAAATAGTAGCAATATTGTGTCCGTCTGGATAGGTCCACTAGATCCGAGAACCAGAACTTGGCTGGCAACCTTAGTGCTATGAGTGAACCTCAATCTGCTTGCTGGAATTTTTGCAGAGCCCAATGTACTAGCGGAACCAGGGGGAGACCAGTCATTCTATCCCATGGAATCTCAAAGGTGTTACAGAGAGCACCCTCTCCCTGGCCTCCCCTGGATGCACACATGGGACAGTGGCTGTTGAGAATGGAGGCAAAAAGATCCACTTTAAGGGATCCCCACTGGTAGAACAGATCCTTCGCCACTCGAGGGGTGTAGTTGCCACTTGTGGTTGGCTTCCATAAGGCAGCCAGTTGATCTGCTTCAGTGTTTGACAAGGGGGAGGGGTTGTTCCCCCTGTTCATTGTCGGTTAACTTTACATCCTTCATAATATAGCACAATATTAGTTAAAGCCCCAGAGTCCCAGCTGTGGTCATTGCACCCTGTACACCTTTAGACATGCCAAAATCCATTAGGGGGCCGCAAATCCATGTCCTATTACGGTTGGCCAGCACCTCGCCCCCCACCCCCATGTTCCGTTGGCTATGGATAGCACTGGATCCTGGGCTCTGGAGGAGTACCATTGTAGAGATCAGGACAGTAAAAAAGAAATAAAACCAGCTTCCTCTTTTGGGGTGCAGCGGGGCTGGACAGACTTCTCTCTAATTTGCAGATTGAAAATCTCCTGAAAAAGCATGCCAGAGCCAACCCGGAGAAGAGATGAGGGGCTGGAGAGAGAGCAATTACCCCAGGAGGCAACAGATAAGGTAATTGGGAATATTTACGTCTGAGAGCTTGGAGATCTGTCGGGTGGTCTGTCAGTTTTGTGGTTACCATGATAATAAAAACAAAGCTCTTCAATCTTGTGCAGGCTAAAACTGTCGACAGGGTAAAGATGTTTGGGGTACCCTTGAGTGTACTGTGCTAAATTTAGACTTTTCATTTAAGTCTTCATCCGTGAAAGTGAAAGATATCCCTGCACCCTCTGCCCCCCCCCCCAACCCCCCGAACCAAAGTATTTTCTCTTGTACGTCTATCGCAGTATGTAGCCCTAGTCCAGGCTGTGCAGCACCAGTCCACTCCTAAACAAATCGCTCTGGAAGCTGTGTCTATGTGGTGCATGGATGACTAAGGTCTTTGGCAATAAGCTTTGACTTAGGCAAACTGGATTTGAAAGCGGCTACAGTCTCAGGTAATAGATAAGGTTGGAAATCTGAAGTCTCCAACCACTAACGCACATTTCTTGCTGTTGAACGAGCCTTGGCCCAGCATAAATGTAATACATTTGAATGCGTGTTTCCCTTCCATACGTCTCCACAAGCTTATCCCTCTTTGGAAAGAGGCGATGGAGTCTGCACTCAAAAAGTAGAAGCCTAGGTTCTGGAAAAAAAAGCATGGATGCCGCCAACAGAGGTGAAGGATCAGGTGCCAAATGAGTTGCACCTCTGATTGTAACTGGCAATACCATTCCTCAATCATTTAATTGGTTGATAAAGTGGCTTGTTTAGTCTGTTTTTGCCTTAGCCAGGACATTTTTTGATTAGCTTCTGGGCCCATCCGCCCCCATTTAAGAGCACATATGAAAGGACGCCAAACATGCTGCTATTCAAGGCCTTAATCGAAAACACTCATTCTCATAACCCAGGTGTCGGTCCTCCGAATCCTGACAGGGTTTTATCACTGGAAGCGGTACAGGATCTGTTGGCGCTGTACCCGACGAGATCAGGTGTTGCCAGTCAAGTAGGGCACAGAACGAGGTGCTACAGGAGCAGTAGGGTTTGCTATGGGTGTAGGCAGAGCCAATTCCTTGGGAACACTGGGAACAGATAAGCATCACAAGAGTGCCAGACTGGACCAGTTGCATGGGCAAACTAGGTACTGTCCGCGATTTTTGAAAAAGCCCACTATTGGTTTTGAGTGAATCATATTGTAGGAACTTCTAAAAAAAATATCTTGAGGCACATACCAATGTTGAAATTCATAAGCAAGAGGTATAAGGGGGGGGGGGCAAGAAGACTTCAGAGCAGGGTACCAAGTAGGTTGCTTGGGGAGGTAGAGCACAGAATGTCAATGATTAGGTTTGGTACTGGTATGAAGTGGACTAGTGTAGTTTGCAGACCAATCTACCCTCACAAAAGCCTCCTTGCTTACTGTTGGAAATAAAAGATCTGGTGTGCATAGTGCCAAAGTAACAGGAGCGAGACTGGCAAGGAAACATGGGATGTAGCCTCTGATGTGCGACATACTGAGATGGAAGGCTCAGCCTTTCTGAATGTCAGTCCACCATTTTGTGGGAGCTATAAAGTTGCTCCTTCGTACCTGTGCTGGCCATATGGGATTTATGGGCAGTTTCCTACACTAAGTGAGCCAAGGGTAAGACTTGCTCAATGCAGATCTTGTGATTCCAGGCCCCGATAGGTCCTCAGGGTGAACTTGAGTACGATTCCCTGAAGCCCCCCCAAGCATGCTCCATTCAGTCTGCATCCCTTAAGCGCCAAGCCAGGTAATCTTCAGATGCCAAGGGTTCACCACAGGTCTAGCAGACCGTGTCTGACGCCCACAGGGTCCTCAGTGGAAGCAGCACTGGTAAAGGCCAGCAAGGAGAACGCATAGTAGGATGGCTAGCCGCAGAAGGAATTCCCTCCCTTCTGCTTGAGCAGGGTGCCCAAGTTCTTGTTCTCGTCTTCGGAGAACAGAAACTCTGATGTGCCGAGACCTGTGGAAAACTTTATGCCAACAGCTTAAACCTCAACGAAGCACACATGACAAAAAGGAGTGTCCGGACGTTCAGTCCAGCTACCTGTGCCTAGGCAACCTAAACTGAACCTGTGGAAATATGCTGCCATGTAGTGCCCGCTGCAGGAGGAACATGAAACCAGTTACACCATACATAAAAATATGGGCAGATGTTGCTGGGGGAGCAAAGTTAAGAAATCAGGGGTGGGGGAGCGTGTGGCAAAAATAAAGTGCGCGCTGCACAAAGCATCCAATCCCGAAGCAGAGTAAACCACTGACTGGTGTTGCCGGGAGGTGGGGGTCAGCAGCACTAGCCATGCCCATGCAGCTCAACTCCAAAGAGCTCCAGTACCATCTCCTTGGACGGGCACCCAGAAGCATGGAGAAGTGGACAAGACGTAGGTGTATTGGGATGCTATGGTGGTGTGGCAAGACTGCTTGGGCTGACTGAGTTATTCTCCACAATTCATCCATCCGTATACATCTTTCGACATGGGCCAAAGTTACTTTGCCCTGTTAGAGGGCATCATGCAAAAATGTTGTTAAAAAAAAAATCAGATTTCCAGGTTTACGTTGCATGCTATAGGAAAACAATTAACATGGTGCTGCTCCTGTTTTATTTGGGCGTTTTGGGCCTGGTACCTGTTAAGATTTCTAGAATTTGGCCTAGTGGAAAGATTTTAGGAGGCCTCAATAGTAACAGAACTAAAATTAGACAAAACCCAATCAAAGTAAATGTGGGGAAGAGTCAAGGCTATTATCTGGAGAATGTGAGTGGAGTCTGAAGTACACAATTCAATTTAGACAGCACTGTATAACAATGCAATATTAATTCCAGACCATAAACACTAAAATATGAAACTAGCAGGGGATATTTCACATTACTCAATATACATATGTACCTTCACCATAGGTTCTCAAGTCATTTGAATGCATTATCACACGAAGTAAATTAATGTAGTAAAGATGGAACCAAGTCGCAAGTGAATTTCCCTACCTTCAGCAGTCCAATCCCAACACAGCTAGAGCCTTGTGCCCAAAAGTCACATGAGCCACAATGCTTCTCCCCAGAATGTAATCTCTGTAGGCAAACGATTATTGTATAGTTAAATAAATTGTGTCTCAGATGAGACAAAGGATTGGTTATTAATATTATCCTATGGAAAACAGTGGAGACAAATGCTTTGGGTTTACTTACCCATCTGACTCAGATTTTAACAGAGGACTTGATGGGCCAAATAGGGGTCACTGGAGGTTAAATTTCCCCAACATTGGTTCCGGTGAGAGGTGCCCAGGAGTTGCAGGTGCAAGCATTCTTCTGGTCAGATCCAGATGCAAGCAGCAACCCCTGGCGATTATGAAATACAAGATTCACCGATTCAGTCCTCTTCAGGATGGGGGTGGGAGAGGAGAGTTCCAGGGACGCCACGGCACAGACTACGGCAGGCGTCCTTCCAGTTGTGGTTGAAGAAGCTTCTCCAGGACAGCATACTCAATCCACTGAGTGGTCCAGCTCAGGCTCAGGTCAGCTGGATACTCAAGAACATGTTGAGACTGGGCGATCCCACCATCCCTGGGGTTGAACTACAGGGCCTTCGCAGACCAGGTAGTCAAAAAGGGATTCAGACACAGGAAGTGATCCCAGGCCTCTTCAACGGTAGCCTTGGATCTTCTGTCGGCTGTTCATCTACAGAGGATTTTTGAATCCAACACCAATCTGAAGAAATGGCTGCAGGAGCCCTATCTAAAATCCAGCCTGGAAGCAGGTCCAAAGCCACCAATGGTAAGGCTTTGCACTATTCAAACTGCCAGTAGTTGTCCAATCGGGGGCAACTATTGGTTTCACTCATGCACCTCACCAAGACTCAATGCCACCACAGATGTGGAATGCGAACGGACAGTCCCACCCACTTCCTGGGCCACACACAAAGCAGCAGCTTTCCCAAGCAAATGTATGTCCTTAAATGGGACATCCTGACCCGGCAAGAAGTAGTTTGAACTACAATATGTCCAAAGAGCAAGCGAAAATATCATGGCATGGCCTAGGGCACTAGCCAGGTTTAGTAGGAATCTGTGGTAAACGCAAATGAGCACATTACAAATAAAGCAAACATTTAAAAAATGTATCTGCAGCAACCAGCAAAGCAACCAAAAATCCCAAGTGTAAAAGACAAGGGAGATGGAAGAGTATCCCCATTGCACACCATTGTAAAATGCTTTGTGCAATGTTAAATAACAAAAATGTAAGATAAAAGGGAAACCGTTTCCCAGTACTCCGAGTCTGAAGGACTGTTCAATTTCCCCATAACAAATAATCTAAAGGGTTGGTTGGGGGGTGGGGGTGGGGGGGTTAGTGAAGCTAAAGGCTGTACTACACCTAAAATCAGAACAGGTTAAAAAACAAGGCAAAACGATTTGGGCACTGGTGGCAGTCGATGGAACTCTCCTCTTGCATCTGGACTTGACCAGAAGAATCATTGCACCTGCAGCTCCTGGGTGTCTCACTGGAACAAACAAATGGCATTCCCAGCCTCCAGTCAACCCATCAAGTCATCTTTGAAAATCGGAGTCAAAGGTAAACGCAAAGCATTCATCTCCCCCTGTCCTCCACAGGATAACTTGTATCATCTGAAAGATAATGTACTACAGAGACTGCATTCTGGGGAGAAGCATTGCTGTTCCTGTTTCGGCACAATGCCACATTCTTCATAGGGATTGGACTGCTGGAGAAGGAAATTCACTTGTTACTTTGTTCCATCTTCACTGCATTAATGTACCTACCTCATTTTGTTGGCAACACCGAATATTCAGGACATTTTCTTGAGATTCATGCGGGGAGAAAATTAGAGTTATTGCCCCAACTCGTTTTCTGCTCGTTAACACGAAACTGATGCCAACTGTAAATTCACAAGATTTACTAAGTAAACTGTGTGGGCAAAACTTAACTGCAAACTTTAAATCGCTTGAGGGTAATCTCCATGCTGCGATTACTGAAACACATATGCAGCAACTTGCTATCGCGCAAGTATTGATTCTGACATGCGTTTCTAAGAAAATGTGTTGTGTTGGCATTCAATATATTCTTTAATATGCAACATCAAAACATTTAATATCTTTTGTAAAGATTTTGTATAAACCAAATGCAAATAAAAAATAAAATGTACCTACCTCATATGTTGAAAAGTCCTTTAATGGATTTTAAGAAAATGGTGAAGGTAGATCGAGTATTGTGCAATATCACTGGCTAGATTCATTTGTGTGTAAAGGCCTAGAATAAATATTGTATTTTTATACAATCCTATCTAAATGAACTGTGTATTTCACTGTGTTGCCTCATTGTGGATCCGTGACCTCACTCACTAGCCTGAGAATAGCCTTGACAGCTCTCCACGTTCACACCTTGATTGGGTTTTGACTAACCTCTGGGATACCGTTACCATTGTGGCCTAAAATCTGTCCAGCAAGCCAGATTCTAGAAATCCATCTTACCAGAGAGCAAAGGAGGAGAACCCACTAAAATAAGGAAGGTGTAAAATCAAAAGTAGAGAATCAAGTTAACATGCATTTAGTTTTGGTCTCAAAACAGTTTCTTAAACGAAAGACACTGCATGACGTTTTCCTGCAGCTTAGAAACAAAACCTTCTGCAGCATAAATTAACCATGTAGAACAAAGAAACACAGCATTTCAAAAGAACGGAGCATATCTCAGCTAGATAAAACAAATCTGCCATATCTCAAAATAACAAATCATGTAACCCAGCAAAAAACAGCACTGCAAAGGGAATATGTCCCAAATAAGATGTGACCCGCCCCTCCAGACTCACCACTTCTACATTTGAAGTCTGTTGTCCTCAACTGCGAGACATTCTAGTGCCACAACATTCTGAATTCATAAACCTATCAATACTGCAAAATATTAGCAGTTATTTGTACGGCACTTCAACTTTTTTTATAAAGCACAGAGGGCTTGCTCTTCTCAGCTCTAGTCTCCAATGGGAACTGAAAGGAGATCTGGAAACTTACTGCAAGTGCTGCCATTAGGTTGGGTGTGGGGGGACGTGGGGCTGGGGACAGATAAGTAGCCAGTGCTACAAAGGCAATAAAGTATGGTTAAAGGAAAAAATCTCATCTCTAGCAGAGATCTTCTATGGAAGAAAGGGATACCTAACAAGAGCCAACTGAATGAGACTGTTCTTCAGAGTTATGTGCATCAGATGGCTTGCATCCTAAGCGTTGCCAATATCAAACACCAGGGGCTTTTTACACTGATCTTCAGTTGCATGGAGCAGTACCTTCTCGCCGGGTCGAATACTGCCGCAGCGCAAATTATTGATGTCTTCCTTGCATTCTTCCATGAAGCCACAAATGAGACGGTAATCACTGTAAATGATGGCAGTCATCTTGGTAATGTACTGATGGCACTGGTACTCTGTGATGTTAACACGATGTTCCACCAGGCAGGACACCAAGTAGCCCTTTCCGACTGGCTCATCAGCACACTCCTTGATCTGTTGGCAAATGGATAAACATACTCCAGGGGATTATAAACTAGTAAAATCTAGATTTCCTTAGTGTGTCAACCTCTACCCATAGAACACTTTACAATAGCTCTAGGATTACAGAAGGTTTTAAAGCATGGGAAGCAGGCTCCCTTTCTCAAAGCATTGCACACAAGGAATTTAAGCCCATGCAGGGCATCTTTACACAGCAGCAGCATCACCGTCACACATCCCCATAGCACAACAGCTGCAATAAAAAAAACACTGCTGTCCTACTTCACAAGCAACATTTTCAGAGCAGTACCAATCTGCACACAATCGCCATCACTACTTTAAGAAACCAGTGTACTGAAAAATGTTAGTCGATAACTAGAGTGATTTTCAGAAAGCCGTCAAAGGGAAGATTGAACCACCCTTAAAACTGGCCCTGTAAGAACTTCCAAATTATGAAAACACTAGTTGTATCTACCCAACTTCCCACAAAGCATGTACAGAAGTTACATGAAATGATGTATTGACCATGCAATTAAAGCCTGCTCACCTCGCCAATAGTAGACTTGCAGACCTCGCGTGCCACAGATTCGAATTTCGGATCGGTTGTCAGGTTTAACTTGTAGTTCCATAATAACTGATAAAGAGGGGGGGAAAGGTTTTAGAATACATTTATTCACCATGAATGAGCCAATTAGAAGTCATCTTCTTAACAGGCTAAATACAGAATATCCACTAAAAACTTAAGACGTAAATTTGCAGTGATTGTAGTATGCAATTGTAAAGGAGGCTACAAAACTACAGTAGTTAACAAATAACTCTTGGTGCATTCTACTGCTCGACTTGACTATTCTCGTACATGTGTGCATGTAACCGGGTTTATACGAATCACCCCAACCTCCATGTCCCCATCGCCAGAGTATATAATCCCGAAGTCAAGCAGCAGACACTTTCCATATGATCTGCTCACAGGCTCCTGCGCAAACTACATAAACCAAATATCTTTGTACATCGAGTCCACATTGGCATGAAAAGTTGTTAGCATTTGCGGATACATATTGTAATCTGAAGGTGAAATGAAGGGCTCAAGCAATTATGTACCCTGGCTATAGTTTTATCAAAAAGTGATCAAACGTGTAGGTTTCAAATTACTGCTTCAATTAATTCATTTGAACGCCCGTTTTTCAGGACAATTGAGTCTCTGGAAAACATACAGCATTAAACATCTGATGAAAACGCATCATTGTCTGAAGCTTGTACTTTAGGAAGTACAATACACGTGAAGGTTTGTGCGGGTGAAAGTTGGAAGAAACACTTGCCATGCTGGCTAGCAAACAGTTCGAGCAACAGAGCACAAACTTAGTAAATTGAGGCACCACCATTCCCCCCCCCACCAAATGAACATGATTCATTTCTTGACCAATTTAAACTGTTCATGCATTTTTTGGTGACAACTCCAGAGCGTGTTCCTCGAAAAGTTGAACAATGGATAAATTAAAGCTGCCTCACAGAGCTGGCTATACCAGGCAGCCGATTTCCAGTCTGGCAGACCTACCTCCAAAGTTCAAATATATGATCTTGCAAGAGGCTTTTTCAGGTTTTCTTATGAATGGCATTAGCCTGATAGCGCAAGCGGATAGATTGTAACTAATGGAAAAACATTTGCTCCTTCCTTAGGATTTAAGTATTTCAGTTTTGTTTCTCCAAAGTGGGATCCAAAATGATCAGTTTACACATTCAATAGTTTGCAAGTGAAAGAAGCAAATACGTAACTAACGGAAAAACCATCAGCTGGCCCAATCAGGATTATACCATAAGAAAACACTACCTTCTATTCTTAAGAGACAAAATAGAGGTACAGACCTGTGCACACAACAGATTCAAAATCATAAGGAGTTGGATTTGCCAAAAAGGAGGTTCTTTGACTGTGCAAGAGGTTTTTTCAGGTCAAAATAATTTAAGTGGGTCCTTGAAAAGGACCCCATGTGGCACAAAAAATGCTTTCTTTACAAAATTATTAACGCAACTCACACCAAGTTTTACTTAATGTGGAAAAATAACAGTAAACAATTATGAAAAAAGTGGTAATCACTGAGAAGAATAAGTTACTTACTAACTGGTAACGTTCTTTCGATTGGATGTTCCTCCAATGTATTACAAATCTTTGACATGTTATGTCCACAGCTGTGTAGTTCGGAAACTTTTGGCAGAGGGTGTCCTGGGTCAATGTCGGGTCGATGTCGGGTCGATGTCCCTCGAAGGCCTCAGTCGAGGGCGACGTCAACGGAGGTTATAAATAAAACAACCTGAGGCTACGGGCGCCGTGCACGTTTTTCACCCCATAACGTGCGGCATCAATCCAATGCCTGCTTGACTGCACATAGCCTTGCGGAAACATAAGCTGCGATCGCATAGGAAATTCTACAGAGGGGCAGGCTGGGAGGGCGATGTGGAATACGATGGTGGAACATCCAATCGAAAGAACGCTACCAGTTGGTAAGTAACTAGTTCTTCAAATGGATTGTGTCCTCCAACGTATTCCACATCTTTGACAGACTCCCAAAGCAATACCAGAAAAGAGGGAAAAGAATTTAGAGTACCCAATCAGATGGCCGAATACAGAACTGCCTTACCAAACGCCATATCTCGACTATGGATCGTATAGAGGAAATAATGTTTAACAAAGGTGTGGACAGAAGCCCAGAATGGCTGCATCACATTCTTAAAAGGAACAACCTTTTGGAGGGCTGTGGAAGTAGCCACGCCCCTAGTGGAATAAACTCGCAACCCTTCGAGGGTCCTTACCCACCAATCGGTAACTCAGTAATGGTGAGGATAATCCACCTGGACAAGGTCTGTTTGTGAACTGCCTGGCCCAATCAGTGTCCAGCATATCCCACAAAGTTGATCTGCCTCTCTGACCCTGGACATCCTAGAAATATAAAAGCTCAGAGCTCTCCTAGGATCCAACCTATGGAGTCGCTCCTCTTCCTTACAGGAGGATAGAAAGAAGGAAGAACCACTTTCTGGCTCAAATGAAAGTCAGATACTACCTTAGGTAGAAAGGAAGGACGTACCCCTAGTACAACCCTGTCCTTGTGGAACACAGTAAAGGATGCTTAGATGAAAGTGCCTGTAATTCACTCTCTGCGAGCGGAAGTAACCGCAACCAAGAACACGGTCTTGAAGGACAATAATCTCAAAGGACAAGAGTGCAAAGGTTCAAATGAAGCACCCATTCGAAATTTCAAAACCAAATCCAAAACCAGCACCTGGAAAGGGGACGGCGGGAACACATTAGTCAGTCCTTTAAGAAATTGAGAAATCAAAGGAATCTTAAAGTAAGAACATTCTTCAGACATGCGCTTAAATATAGACGGCGCTGCCAGGTATCCTTTAATGGTACCTACTTGAAGGCCCCTGTGGGCCAAAGAAAGACAAAACCATAGGAATGGAACACTGAAAAGGATCAACATTGTCCTCTGGAGTCGCAAAACTTAGGCCAAGGAAAACGGTACAGGGATTTTGTTGCTGGCTTTCTGGCCAAAAGCTACACCTCCATCACATCATCCGGGAGGTCCCAATGCTTCTACCTCAACCTTTCAGATACCAAGCGTGAAGGTTGAGAGTCCTGACCTCTGAATGGACAACCGGACCGGACCGCCCCTGCCCCCCATTTGCGAGAGCAGATCCTCAGTGTAGGGAAGACGGCGTGGAGGGCAGATGGACATTTCTAGAAGGCCCAGGTACCACGCTCTCCTGGCCCAATCTGGAGCAATGAGGATTTTGTGGGATCCAAACCTTCGTAACACTTGAGGAATGACGGACTGGAGGAAACTCGTACAGCAGTGGGAATGACCAATCTACTATGAATGCATCTCCCAAGGCTCCGCTCGGAGGAAATTCCATTGAGCAGAATACCATCCCTTGTTCCTCTCCGCTACAGGCACTGCTACAGGCACCAGTTCTATAGCGCCTTTCTCTAGCAGGGTCAAAATTTCCTTCACAAGGAGTGGATCTGGAAGCTTCAAAGAGATTCCTTGGTGGATTGTTGTGAGGCTGCTGTAGGAAGGGAAGGCAGTAGCCGTGGGCCATTTTATCCAGAACCCACACATCCGTCGTAATGGCTTGCAACTCTTCAAGATGCGAATACCATCTCCCCCCCCACCGGCGAACCCTGGGACATGGCCTATGACTGTTTTGGAGTGGCTGCGGCAGCGCCTGAAGGCAAAGAGGCAGCTACCCGAGCGACTTTGGCACCTCCATTTCCCCGACCACCACAGGTACTTTTCTGCTGACCCCTTTGACTGGCGGCTCCTCTTGTTCTACCAAAGGAGCAATAGTAGTAACGAAAATAACCTCTCCACCGCTGTCCCCTAGGACGAAAAGGCAAGGGTTGACGCACAGCTGCGCTTAAAGATGTCGCCACAGCTTTTGAGGTCTGCAACCTCTCAAAGGCACTCAGCCATGCTTCCAAACAAATGTGTGCCATCAAAGGGCATTTCAAAAAACGGGCTTGCACATCCGGGGCAAAACCAGACTTCCACAAACATGCAAACCTGCGCATAACGGTGCTCGCAGTCATGGACCGGCTCACGCCGTTACCACTGTCCAAACCCAACTGAAGGGATTCACACATGGCATTCTTGCCATCTTGCACGAGAGCAAGGAACCCGACCCTGTCCTCCCCTTTGGGAATTTGCTGAGCCGCAAGAGAAACAATTCCACAGAGTGTGAAAATCTTGCCAAAGCACAAATGGAGTTGGCCGATTTTAACGCCATACTCTCCGCAGAAAACACCTTGCGTGCCCAATCATCAAAGTGTTTGTCATCCCTATCCGGAGGGATGGTAGGGTACGCCGCCTGCCTGGAGGTGGCTGTAACCGCCTGAAACACCAAACTCTCGGGAGTGGGGTAAGATAAGTAGCTGGGGTCACTACCGGAAGGGTGGTATTTTTTGGTCAACGATTTGTTAATAGCCGGAAGATATTCCAGTGACTGCCAAGCAGCCGCCACCCTTTTCTGCAAAGTGAGATGAAAAGGTAACACCGGGACAGAGGACAGACCTTGATCTAAAATGTCCGTTAGATCTTGCACAAAAGCTTCCGGAGGACTGGACCAGTCCAGATATACTGAGCCTAGCCATGAGTCTCCTGTAGGACGACTCTGCATGAGCCCCAGGCTCAGGCCTGCCAAATTCTACTTCCTGAGAAGTGTCCAAACCACTGGTATCATGAAGAGTTTGCCTCAACTCTTCCAAATGACTGTCTCCAGAAGACAGGGTCCCCATCAAAGTCGGACCTTTCCTCCTCAAATGTCGTCCAGAGGGAGGTAAAAACCCTGCCTCGGGATAGAAGAGGGTCTGGAGCCCACCACCGGCCTCAAAGACTTGGAAGTAGCCTTCCTGGGAGGATCCACAACATCAGGGATCTCCAATGCTACATTTCGGCCAAAAATCCCCGAAGTCAGAGTGCACCGATGGCTTTGGCGTCGACAAGGGTGCCGAGGGCTAATAGAAGGCACTGCTTCGACGTCCGTATCCGACTGACACAGCACCGGAGTCGACTTCGAGCCCTTAGCAGGATTCTGCGCCAGGGACGAGGACCGAGACCTAGAAGCACATCTCGTGACTAAACAGAGCCTTGTCCGAACGGGACCTCGAAGGTTCCCAATGAGGATCGCGCAGAGGACCCGAGCTCGAAGGCATGAGAGCCACGGTTAGAGAGCTTTCCTTGCTGGCTTCGTGAGAAGGCGCGGACGGAACTGTGCCCTACAATTGAAAAATGGCCAGCATCTGCTCCCTAAAGGCAGCCCATGCCTCTGGAGTCGAGGACTTTGCTGGGCAAGCCACTTTCCTCGAGGCACGATACTCCGGAGGACGACGGGTAAGGCGACCGCGACGGTGCATCCTTAAATTCAGAGACGAGGACGAATGGCGGGAACCACTCCGGGACTGAGACCCCAAGAATCCATCCGACACAGACACCCCTCGAATTGGCGGTGGACATAACCTTGGACTTGGAAGTATGTTTGAAATTACTGGGTTTAGCACCCCTCCCTACTTGAAGCTTTCCCTTACGCTCCCGCAAGGCCTTCTCAGTGAGCGACTGGCATTTAGTACAGTCGTCGGTGTCATGACTCTCGCCCAAGCACCACAAACAAATGCAATGCAGTCCCGGCAAGTCTTGAAGCCAGACCGCGGAGGGGGTCGAAGAAGACGACATCTTCACAAGGTAAAACACGAGGCGCGCTGAGTCTACGATGCAAACACTTTTGCGGAAAACTGAGGCTACGGGCGCTGTGTGTCCTATTTATAACAACCGGTGACGCCGCCCTCGACGGAGGCCTTTGAGGGACATCGACCCGATGTAATCGACAGGACGCCCTCTGCTGAAAAAGTTTAACTACACAGCTGTGGACATTAAATGTCAAAGATGTGGATTACGTTGGAGGACAATCCATTTGAAATGCACTTTACTTAAATGTAAAGCAAAAGATGCACCAACAATACAACAATGGTTTAAGGAATTGACATTTGTTAATGACAATGAGGGGTATGTGAGCACCGTGGTAACATCAAGTAGACCCAAGGACATAGGAGCTCTGTGACGATTATATATGGAGCAGTTACAAAACTGAATATAGAAATATGCTGAGAAACTAAGGAAAGTATATGTATTGACATGAGACAAGTACCAATATTGTAACAAACTGGAGTTCATGTGAAAGTTTTACAAGACAAATGTATAAGAATGCAAATGCTATGAATGAAACAATGAGTTCCCTGTAAATCACTGCTAACTTGTTAAAGTTTAAAAATAAAAATGGTAGATTATGGGTCACCCGTTTATGCTCGGTGACGACCGCCAGTAGGCGTGATCGCGTGGGTTCCGGGACCTCCTTGAGTCCTTCATAGAGCAGGCCCTATTGTATGTCGCTGAACTAGCAAGAAGGGTTGCGTTATTCAGGTGGAATAAGCCACGGGTGTGGCCATTAGTTTGCACAGGGAGTAGCTTTTTTTGCAGTCTTTATCCAGGCGAGCCTCCTCCGTGGACAGAGGCACCACTGCCCTTTTTCTGGTGGTTGCAACAAACAATGGCATGACCTTGAATGGGCATGGGGTCAGGTGGAGAAGGGCAAAGCAGTTTCTCAACCAGAGTGTTGACAGCCCTCACGAGGGAAGGAGACAAAGAAGCAGCAAGGCGTTTCTCTATAGAGTTGAGCAGAGAAAGTATGACCAGTGGGAGGCTTTTCTTTTAAAATGTCCTCAACGAAGTCACGAGTCCTGGACAGTCTCTTGTGTAGTGATCTGAAAGTGATTTGCAGCCCCCTTTAGGATAGCAAATACCATCTGGTCATCAATTGGCGATGGCTGCCTCAGTTGAGGTGAAGGTGGGTCTCGGCAAATTAGGTCTGGGGTATGAGTGGGTGAGAGCCAAGGCCCCCCGATGAGCTGGCTGATCTTCTTCCCAGTCTGGGTCCTGGTCAACAGTGTCCTGACCGAAAAGACTCCCTCATACGTTTCCTCAGGTTCCGAATATTCAAAAACATGAAGGTGCTGATGTCATAGCCTTCGGTGCAAGCGCGCCTTTGGTCGGCAGCAGTGTGCTTTTTTTATAAGATGCCCGTGAGAGGGAAGCCCAGTCGCATGCCGAGACGACTGTTGCAGTGTGGGTGCTAGGCTGCCAGGTTCGGCAGGCACGGTCAAGGTTTTCGGCGGGCCTGCTGGAGTCTGGTGCTCTTGACACATCAGAAGAGGCCTTTGGGGTTGTGTGTTTTTCCTTGGGTGGTGTGGAAACTCCCCATAACGGAACTGGTGGTCTGACAAGGCTGGGGACGGGCATCTGGGAACCAGTGGGTCCCACTGAAACGTCTATGCCCTCCAAGTCGGAGCCATGGCTGCTGCTAGAATTATCATCCGAAACGCCAACGCCAACGGGGGGTGGAGGGGTATGACACAACCTTCGGCCTAAATCGCATAGGCCGCCCACCGCTTTGCCCGCCTGTCCTTTAACGTCTTGGGACAAATGTTTACAGGACTTCGACGCTAGTCATGGTCAGGAGGTAAGCACCCATTTTATCTGCGATGGCGTTTTTCCACAGGAATTTTCCGTTGCAAGATGGACAACATTTAAATGGTGTCCTCCATAGCAGAGGTAGAAGGCGGAAGCCAGACCAAAGAGGAAAAGAGGGGGAAAAGGAAATGCATTCTCAAAAGGAATCAACCCAGGACCCCACTCTCCCTACTGTAAGAGCCTGTCCACATATGTCTTTGACGTAGGCGTCTGAAGTAGTCATCAAAAAAAGGAAGTAGCAAAGACTAGATGACCATTGGTCGTGGGGCAAATGATAAGTAATGAGCAATATCAAATCTGGCGAGCTCCGCATTAGGCGACCAACTAGTTGGGTGGAAAAAAAACAATCTGAGGGAACTTGATACGTGAGAGATTTTGGGTACACTACACGTCAGGGACAGTGTTGGTCACTCCCATGTCAACGTCCCCTTTATATCTTCGAAAGAGATGCAATACCTCTGCGATTACTACTAGATGTCAGACTATATGCACAGCATGCGATTCTAAGCTGAACAACAAGCGCCAGGAAATAAATCACGACATTTGAAACCGAGTGCTCGCATACTTCGTATTTACTGGGATGCTGTTCTATATTACATCAGTGCTGCCACATGTTGATGCATTTATTCCTGATGTGTCCAAACCCCTAGTAGCATTGTGGCCATTGTGATTGCAACCCGAAAAGCCTCTCCAAAATGGCCAAAGCTGCTCCCCACATATTGGCTACCACACAATCCAAGAGCCAATTTCTTTTGCTGGCAGGTGGAAGCCTAGGGAGGGCCCGAGGCCCCTCTACTGCTTGTCCCCTCCAACTATGATTCAGCCTGCAGATACACTGCTACTAATGTCACTTGGACCTCTGCTCTCCCCTATCCATCAGTGAGTGATGGCTGCACTCTCCCACTGCCTCCTAAACTGTCTGAACCTATTACTTGCATTTGTTCTCGGCCTTCCTTCCCTCATCTAACCTACCATTCATCCCACGACATTGTACCTCTAATTTGAACAATCCAATTTAGGCGGTTGTGCCTTGCATCTGTGGACGCTTGCTTGCACAATTGTGCCCCATGTTTCAAAAATTCTCTTTGCCTTTTGCATTAAGTTTGTGCCTTTGTGCTAACTCACCAGGTGGCCAAGTAGTGGCAAACTGCTGTGCAGCCACTCCTCTTCAATTCCTCTATCCTCTGCCACCCATATGGCTCTCACCCATCTTCTCCAACTGGTACACCATCACCTATCTCCCCCCCCTCTCACAAGTCCAGAAGAAAGACACGAAAGACATCCTTAGTGCAAACCCTAGCCTTCCCATTGCACACACCTGTGTCAGCACTTCTTCAAAAGAGGTCTTCACCAATATCCTCTTCTGTCCACTCACCAGATCTATGGATCCCCTCAAGATCTATTCCCACCCTCCTCTCAGCTCTACTGCATCACCGTCCATAGCCTCTCCCATTAACGGCAGAACCAAGTGGGACGGAGTTCCTTCCCCTGCATCTCCCCCCATTACACTCACCCTTGCCTTGACTTGTGTACCACGCCTCAGAAAACCTTCAAAGGCAGCGACAACCTCTAGCTGGCAACTTAATGCCGACTTGGCAATAAACACTCTGCAGACATCTCCCTCCTTCTTGAAGACATGAACCGCCACATTCTCGCACTCACCGAGACATGGTTCAATGCCAGCTCAGTCACTCCTTTTGACTCCCTCTGACTGCTTTAAGATCATATCCAAGCACCCACTACACCATCCTGTCGGTACTGTCTGTGGGGTTGCTTTCCTCTTCCCTGAATGGGTTCCTTGGTCCATCCTACCCACCCAGCCCTACTCTTCCTTTGAGAGCCTAGTGTGCAAGTTTGTCATCACTCCCTCCTCCACACTGACCATTGCCACCATTTACAGGCCTTCCGGCTCGACCACCCCGTTCATCTCTGAATGGGCAGATTTCTGTTCTTATTTTCACCCACCTCCAATCTCCTCCTTTCGGGTGACTTCAACTTCCAATCCGATTGCCCGGTCACTGGCTCTACTCTTCATTCACCTCTGCACTGCTCCACCACTCTCCCCTCCAGTCCAACCCAATCGGCTGGTCACACTAGATGCCCTCATCAACCCAGACCTCCCTCTTTTCCCCACTGCTCACCCTTCTATCCTGGTCAGAGCATTCTCTCCTTTCCTCCAAGTTAGGCCCATGGGGCCCTCTGACCGCATCCCCTAAAGCACTCCCAACCTCGTTCACCAACATCCGCCCAATGAAACTAGTGTCAGCTGCAGCCTTTGCCACCACTTTCATTCCCCTTTGCCCCCCTACCTCTGATTCTGATCTCAGCACCCAACCCCCTGCCCATCACCAATACTCTCCATTCCCTTGGCCCAGTCCTGAGAATCCGCCTGAAACCCGCCTCCAAGCATAACACCTGGTATGACTGATCTTGCAGCTCTGAAACGAAAGAGCAGAGTGGCAGAACGGAAGTGGCAAACCTCAGGCTCATCCTCTGATAAACTGACCTGCCGTCCGCTCCAAAGACAATACAGACTGCATCCGTGCCACGATACGAGCCTACATACAGGCACGGGTCTCTGGTGCATCCATAACACGGCTGAACTTTTTAAGATTTGCAGGGAACTAGCCAACCCTTCTGCAGTCTCTTCTCCAGACTCTCTGCAACTCACTGGCCACTCACTTTGCCACCAAAACTAAGGACATCCTTAACTCCCTTGTCACCACCTTCAAACCCTTGCCACACCTCCTTGCCTCCCTTGACCCCTCTACCTCCGCCTTTCACCCTCTCCCCCATCGCACCCGATTAAGTTAGCAGAGTTGTCCACTCCATGACGTTCTCTTTCAAACAGGATTTCCCTTGCTCTTCTAGAACTATAAAGGACTTTGGCTTTCTTGCCCCCTCACTCGCTGATTTCTGCCACCACTCTTGCCACTGGATCTTCCCCTCCCCATTCAAGCACAGCCCTGCGCGCCCTCTAAAAAATTTCAGCACACCCCACCTGTCCTGCCAACTACCACCCTATTTCCATCACCCCCTTCCTAGGGAAACCGCTGGAGAAGATGGCCTTGTCCCAACACACACCAAACTTGTAGGTGGTCTCCACAGCCATCAATCTGGATTCAGATCATTCAGAGGCATGTAAACTGCTCTTCTGAACACTTGTGAAGAACTGGACTCCAACTCTACAGCTGTCCTCATCCTACTCAATCTCACCTCACTTTTGACACGGTCAACCATTCCATCCTCATACAAAGACTACACGATACCCCGGGTAGCTCGTATCAGGCACTGGATCAGAAAGGAGACAGTAGCCGTGGGCTATGATCTCCAGAACCCACACATCTGAAGTAATAGCACGCCATTCTACAAGATGCTGCGCCAGCCTTCCCCCAACCGGCGAACCATGGGACATGGCCTCATGACTGAGCAGAAGCAGCAGTGCCTGAGGGCAAAGAGGCAACTGCCCGAGCGGCCTTGGCACCTCAAGCACCTTGCTTTCCACCTCTGGTACTCCTACGGTGGCCCCTTTGACTTGCAGCTCCCCTCGATCTACCAAAGAGTAGTATCAAAAGGATCCTCCCCTGCATTGTTGTCTCCTAGGACAAAAAGGCGGAGGTTGGCGAACTGCAGCGCTCAACGACTTTGCTGCAGCTTTGGAGGTCTGCAACCTCTCAAGGCTCTCGTCAGCCTTGCTGCCAAAAAGATGGACACCATCAAAGGGCATGTTGAGAAGCCGGCCTTGTACGTCAGGAGAAAACTCCAACTTCCGTAACCACGCAAATCTGCGCATCACAGTGCTCGCCGCCATGGACCTGATGACAGTCTGCCATGTCCAGACCCGACTGAACGGATTCACACATGGCATCCTTGCCATCCTGAACGAGGGCAAGAAAGCCATCCCGTTCCTCCCCTTCGGGAATATGTTCAGCTCCCAAAGACAATTCCACAGAGTGGGAGTGAAACGTGCTAAGGCACACAGAGTTGGCTGCCTGTAAAGCCATAACCCCTGAAGAAAAACTTCTTTCGCCAGCCATCAAAATGTTTGTTGTCCCATCAGGAGGGATGGTAGGATACGATGCCTTCTTTGCGGAGGCCGTAGCCGCCTGCAACACCAAACTCTCCGGAGTAGGGTGCGTAGTCAAGTAGCAGGGGTCGCTACTGGCTGGATGGTATTTTTTCAGCAACAACTTGCTTACAGCCGGGAGACTGGAGCAGTCCAAGCCACTTCCACCCTTCTCTGTAAAGCCATTTGAAATGGCAGCACCGGGTCAGTGGGTGGACCTTTGTCAAGGATATCTGTCAGGTCATCCTGCAAAAAATCCACTAGTGGCGCAGACCACCACCCCCCCCCACCCCCTACCCCACCCCCCCACCAAGTACTCCGTCAGCCTCGACATGAGTCGCCTGTACGAAGATTCAGCATGCGTACCAGGCTCAGGACTGCCAAACTCAACCTCCGGGGAGGTATCAAGACCACTGGTGTCAGCAAAGACTGACGCAGGTTTTCCAACTGCCTATGACCAGATAACAGGTCATCAGGAACCAAACCTTCCTCAGAGCCTTCATCCACCTCAGAGGTAATCCAGAGGCTGGAATAAATCCCTGGCTGAGGGCACAGAAAAAGGATGCACGGGGTACCTCCGGTAAAGCCTCCAATAAAGGAGTCGACAAAAATCTGCGTTGAGCATGGCGCCAAGGGCTTCGACACAGACCAAGGGCAGTGCCCTGAGCGTGTCCGACAGCCTCAGCGCTGGTGGCGTCGATTCCTTCCTCAGAGGCGGAGCCAAGAGAGTCCCGACGGACATGGCGCCGACGTCTTCGAAGACCTCACAGGCTCCAATGGTCACAAGGGCGTTGAGGACCAGGACCTGGAGCGGGCATGGCTAGAGCAATCCACCTTGTCCGATCGGGACCTCTAAGGCTCCCGATGATCGCGCTGACCACCCGAAACCAAAAGCATGCGAGCGACGGCCCCATCACGTTCCCTGCAGGCTTCCTTCGAAGGCGCAGATGGAACGAAGGCCTGCGATTGGAAAATCGCCATCTCCGTACGAAATGCATCCCATTCCACAAGAGAAGAATGCTTGTTGGGACAAGCAACCCGCCGACGGGCGGAGTCCTCAGATGAGGACGGGGAAGGCGGCCGATTAAGGCGCTTTCGCAAGCGCCTCGAAGAGGCAGAGGAATGGCGGGGCCCACTCTGGGACCGAGACCCACTGGACTTATGCCGAGGACGCGGAGAGTCGCCTCTCAAATAGTCAGTCGAAAGCCTAGCGGATTTCGACTTTCGGGGCTTGGACACCCTACCGACAGAAAGCTTCTTCTGCTCACACAAGGCCTTCGATGTCAACGACTGGCAATCGTCACAATCATCCATGGCATGGTCCTCACCGAGGCACCAGAGGCAGGCGCTGTGTGTCAGCGACATCTTGAAACCGCAGTCCCAACACTTCTTGAATCCCGGCCGCAGGGTAGAAGGCGAAGACATGATATCTTCACAATCAAACAAGTTTCGAAGAACTGAGGCGCACCGAGATTGCAGAAAAAACAAAACTGAGGCTATGGGCGTTGTGCGTCCTACTTATAACATCCGGTGACGTCAGCTCGATGGAGGCCCTGGAGGACAGCGTATTGACGTCATTGACGCAGGACAGACGCTGAAAATTGTCCAAATCAGCACAGCTGTGGTGATTACCAGTCATAGATGTGGAATATGTCGGAGGAACCAATACCTTCAAAAGGAACAGCTGTTCGAAAGGGACATTGAGGATGCAGTTCAATGTTTATGGGGACAGGAGTCAGACCAGTATCCTTATAAAAACGGTTTATGGTACTAATTTAAGCACTAAAAATGTGAAGCTCAAGAATAATGTGGAAGAGGTACAGAGGTGTGGCACACTAGAAGTGCAGACAAGCAAAGTAGTTGATGAAATACTTAATGTACCATTAGAGGGTATGGAAAACAGAGGCTCTCAGAACATAAAACAAAAAAGGGGGGCTGAAAGAGGTGAATAAAGGCACGAAAGAGCAAACTGTGCACCTCAGGAGTCCTACTCCAGAACTAACGCTGCAATCCAAGGTTGAGAGGTAGCAAGACTGCAATGGAGGGGACAGACTATCAATTCACACATAATTGGTGAGGTTGTTTATAGTTAACGGGTGGGCAGAATGCATCCAAAGTTAAGGCACAGAGAGAGGAGCAGTGCTGAGCAAAGAATATCGTCAGATTAGGTTACAGTGAAGCAAGCGGATGTTTTAGAATATATACATGTATTGAACCCAGAAGAGGCTAAAGGGCTCGATTAACAAATGAGCCATTAAAGATGACCTGGAATGTGTGATCAACAGGGAGGTTAAAAGGGGCAAAACATCTGATGAAGCATCCTGCAGCAATTGGGATTTTACAGGCAACCCCCTCAACAAATCTGAACTGGATCAACTGGAAATTAAATGCAGGGGGGGGGCAAGAGGTGGGTTCTTCCTTTTCCATCTATGCTAGGGGTGGTAATTTGTTTAATCAAACTGTAGGTTCTTATCCAAATACTCGAAGTTCATGAATGAAGAACTGTAGGAAGAGTGGGGATCTATTGGGGAGGAATGTATTACTTGAATCAGAGTCAGCCAACATCGATTAATGTATTTTATTAAAATGAAAGAAAGGATAGCCAATTATCTTCACAGATTGAGAATATGCGTCAGGGATTTTAATTGTGTGCTCTGAAGAGTTTGAGTTTGCAACTGCTGGGAAAGGTATCCAAAATATATTACAGCAAAAAAAGAAAATGGCCAAATGTTGGATATCTGGAGTATATAACATGACAGACACAGACACAGACTTGCATTTTACTCTGGCGTACAAGGGTGTTTTTCCCATATAAATTATGCATCACTGCAAGGAAGACTGGTACTTTTAATTCAGCGGACTACCTGGCTAAAACGCCATCGGATCATGCTCTCCTCTTCAAAGAAATTAAGATGAAAAGGCAAAGTGCTAGGATACTGACCTGGGGATTTAATAACGAAATACTAAATGACATGGCTTTTATCATCTATTTATTAGCATTTATAAAGCGTGCATCAGCCCTGAGGCATTGTGGCGCAGTTACAGAGATAGTTGGTGGTTACAGAAGAAAAAGTACTTAGTTACTTGGCAATCAATGGCAAAAGGACAAACCCAAGCTGAGTGAGGGTTGGCAGGGTAGAGCAGGGAAGCAGGTGGAGAGTTAGTTATGAACTAGGCAAAGAAATGAAGGAATTTTTAGACAAATCTGGCCTTGACAAAATATAGGGCCACAGAAGAGTCCAGAGGGTTCCGAATATCTTCTCGGTGTGGAAGACACAAAACCCTATCTGGAACAGCATTAAAGTTGGAGCCAAAACAGTCCAAATTAGAGGCGGGAGTTACCAAGCGAGCAAGTAGGTGAAGTTAATCATGCACCAAGGGAAAGACAACTTGAGCCACAGGGTAGACCAAGTATACGATTATGCCATCTACGGTTCTCAAACGTGACAAGGGGGAGCAATCTGGGAATTATTTTTGGCCTGGTTAAAAAAAATAAGTAGCACCAACTATCACGGGCATTAGAAACAAGAGGGGAAGTTAGTAATAATAAGACCAGTGTAGCGCTAGCGGAGATAGAGCTGCCATCAGGCAAAGGGGCAGAGGGGATAAGTGCACAGACTTCATGATATTTTTCAGGGCATGCAACATTGCAGCACGTGGTAGGCTGGTTCACCAGTCCGGATGTAAATTCTGTACCAGTACTGATCATACATTTACGTAAAACTTTATAACGGTTTGAACTGGTGGTAATAAGGAAGAATTTAAACTAATCCCACTCTGGTAGCAACATTGATCCAGATATGGTGACAAGCAACAAAATTACCTCTACATAAAGTAATGTACCTACCGCAAATGCAGCACAGCAGCATTTGCATGGGATACAAAAACACTTGTCACCTAGGAACAACAAGGTTAGGGTGGGTGGAAGACATGTGCGAGATTCATAATTGCAGTGGAATTAAGCAGACACATTCACAGGTCGGTTTCCTTTTTTCTAAAACTGCAGCTAAAGTGGGGGAGATCTGGCCTTGATTTCCAGAAAAACCTACAGTACATGGAATAAATTCAGCAGCGATATGTCTCACCAGGGGTGGTCAAAGGGGCCTGGAAATATACAGGGCAGTAATAGATTACAAAGAAATAAATGTTAAGATTAGGGACAAATGGAGCAATGATCTGGGAGAACTCTTCTCGGGTGAAGATTAGGCTAGCATACTATCCTAAGCAAAATAAAATAAAAAATAAAATAAAAAGCCAGAAATTACAATTTAAGTGGCTTCAGAATAAGTGTGCGATGGTAGGGACTGGTAGGGATGTCAAAGATACGGGATCTGAACCGCTGGCGGTATAAGAATACAACAGGTACTTATCTACATATGTGGTGTCAGTGTACTATATTCCATAACGTGTTTATTTTACTAATGTAAAAACTCACCAACATGACTATACAATTGTCTACTAAACGATGTATTTTGGTACCTACACCGTAACAAAAAAAATAAGGGGGTCTAGGAAGATGGTCTTGGAACTCATTTTGGCAAAATGAAGCAATGGAATGAAGCGAACAGTTTTAAGCAAAATGTTGTTGCACACTATAATGAAGGGTCGCTCAAAAAGAGTGTAAATACAATGTATGGCATGAAGTACTCGTTTTATTGCAGGCACCATGGGATCTAAAACCACCTTGGACGTATTGATTGGCTATTATGCGCCTCTACACAAGTGTTACAAGGCGCAACAAGACAAGGGAGGAGGAACAGAGGGATGACAAGACAACAATCTTACTAGGCCCTGTGTCATTGAGATTGTGCAAGTTAATGTTAAAGGAAATTTGTACCGTGCACTATCACCACCGGTGTGGTCCCCTGGCACTCTGAAAAAGGGAGAGGGGCTGGGGAACTTAGTGGGAATAAGCTGGAAAGTGGCAAGAGAGCAGTGATGTGCTGTTGACAGCCTCAGCCCGGTGGGTCCGTTGGCTGGGCTTGGGTGTTTTATGATCGGTAGTCATCGTGTGCTGTTGTGCAAGTCCATGAGTGGTTCGTTTCGTTGCAATGTAGTGAAGTTTGTGCATATTGCTGTGTTTTAGGTTTGTGGTTGTATTTGGTTAGAGTTTGACCGGTATATACAGAGGGATGAACTTGTTAGTGGATTGGTTAGTTGGTATTGCTGTTCTGCAATTGTTTCTAGGTGTGATGCGTGCCATCATTCACTTATTCCATCCGAGTGTGGCACTTGCCAATCTTCATTATTCTGGCTAGATGTGAGGCAGGCCAATGATAACGATTCCATCTAAATGTGGTACATGCTAACATTCATAATCCTGTCTAGATGCGACGGAAGCCAGGGTTAAGAGTTCCATCTATGTGCCAAGAGTGGCACATGCAAACATTGTTACACCTGTCTAAAGTGATGCAGGGTAATCTTGACTGATCTCTACATGTGTGGCACTAGTTAACATTGGTTTGTAAACTGGTGTGTAGAGGAATACAACATTTAGAGTTCAGCCAAGAATGGATTTAGGCTAGTGTTACAAAAGCTCTGTTGGTATAAAAGGTGCAATTCTACGGCAGTTTATGATATGTAAAGTAGGGTGGCGAGGGCTTTCTGGAGTAGTGATTGCTCTACACCCCACCGATGCCACAAAGTTTTGTTGGTGTCTGGCTTCCTTTGCTTCCCCTGCTGACACCTGCAGACACATCTTGGAGCCGCCTCTGTAGGAGGAGCCACCCTTTGCCTTGGGGCCCTTAACCGCAGGGGCTGCCGGGCAGAGGGCTGCCCAAGGGAGGTCAGGTAGGTCTATGATGTGGCCAATCACAGGTGAGTGGGTTGGGAGGCGGTGGGGGAAATCACTGGGACTCGGCGGGAGGGGGAGAAGGGACAAGGCTGCACTCAGGCAGCTGAAGTTGCAAAATATTAAACAAATGGGCCCAAATCAGTCTGGGGCCTTCACATCACATGGGCTTGGAATTCTAGAGTCGCAAACAAGTGTAGGGGACAGGGAGAAGTGCACCCAGAGCAGCAGGGTCCCAGAGTTAGGTTCTGGGAGGCTGGGATTCCAAGGGGCAATACACAGGCCAGTAAAGCAAGGTTAGATAGGAGGCAGTGCAAGTAGAGCCAGGTGGCAAGTGCAGGGGGACTGGTTTGGGGCGGGGGGTGTCCTGTAAGACTCAGGCCAGTCAGCAGACAGAGCAGAAGCAAGGGATGGTTAGCAGGGTAGAGGGACAGCAAAAAGGAGGAAGGTACTTCGGAAGAGATGAATGTAGTAGGGTAGTGTTAGTAGGGGCCACTGCCCCAAAAAGCCTTGTGGACAGGTCTTAAACAAGATCCTTGCAACCACTGGGAGCCAGTGGAGGGATTTCAGGGATGGAGAGACGCAGTCACTGGCTTGAGGCCAAGGATAAGTCTTACGATCCTGTTCAGGATGCATCGAATAGGGTGAAGAGTAGAGGCAGATTGATAAAAGATGTTGCAGTAGTCCAGTCTAGAGAACCAGGGCTCTGGAGACAGCGAACTTCTGTGGGGAAGCTGAGAAAATGAAGATTACCTATGAAGAGGTACAGCTGAAAGTCGGCCTTCTTGGCAAGGTCTGTGATGTATTGAGCGAAGGAGAGTGTGGAGAAGATTACTCCCAAGGTTTTTGCGGGCCCAAGGAGGCTGGCCAGAGTGAGAAGGGAAAGCGGGAGTAGGAGACCCAATGAGAAGGATCTCCGTCTTGCTGGCGTTGAGGCAGAGATCATTTGAGGCGCACCATGACTGAAGAGCAGATACAGTCTGGGATGAGCGAGGAAGAAGCCGAGGGTAGACTGAAAGAGTTGCAGGTCATCTGTATAACTGTCATGATGCCCGCTCCCGGGGAGCCGGTTCAAGCCCGGCGTCCCCGAAAGCGGACATCCAGTCCCCAAGGAAGGACCCAGCAACCCCATATAGGGGCCCTTTGGACAGTGTCCTGGCGCCATAGGTGCCAGACTCATTATGGGAATGCTTGGGTGCACTTACCTGATGCAGACCATGCTGCAGGATCCCGGCCTCCTTGAGGCCTGAAAGGAAGTACTAGTACTTTACCTGTGGGACTAATTTACCATCCGGGCTTGGTCGGGGAAGGATACATACCTGGAACTTCTTCCAAGGCTATTTAAACCCGACCCGAACAGCCACACGTGCTTCGCGTTGTTCTGCATCTAGCAGCTGGACGCTCGTGTCTGCTCCTGCTCTGCCACGCCTGCCAGCATCCTGGATCACCTGCAAAGGAACAGAAGAAGGAAAAGTCCTTACCTGCTAAATCCGCATCCCAGAGACATCTCGCCGACAATTCTGACAAGGAAGACTTTAATTTAAAAGCTCATCGCGTCGATCGCTGCAGCGCCGCATTCCACTCACCTTTACAGGGCGCCTCCATGTTCAGCAGCGATCATGCGGATTCGCAGTCACGCCCCAGCGCCTAGGGAGAAAAACACCAGAACAAAAAGGTGAGAGAGAAGGGAATAAGGAAAGCTAAATCTCCATGTTAAGACTTAACTGTTGATTCATTCCCTCTTCATTTCGGGTCTACAAGGATTTCACCTCATCTCGGGTCGGTGCCTTTTTCCCGGCCCCTATGGGGAAAAAAGACACTAGCATTAGTACATTAATGCATGGACACAAGGGGAACATCTTATCAAAAAACTTACCTGGAAGCCAAGCAAGTTTGGTTCTCACCAATCCGAAAATCCAGTGAAGTAACTGGATACCAACGCGCCCCTGCATCATAAGCAGGATGGAGAGCTCGTCCTTCCAGACCCTAAGGTGAGACGCTACGAGAAATCACAGAAGGGTCTCAAGGAGGGTGAGAGGGGAAAGGGGGAGGCCGATTGCATTACCCCACAGACAGTTAATCCCCTATTTTCGCCTACAGAAGGATACTTCTGGGGGCCCGGTCCAGCCCGTCTTCCGAACCCTGCGCATCACCTTAGAAGAGGTCACAGCAGCGCGAACCAGGCCAGCGCCTCCGTGGGAGTCAGGTGAGCGTAACAGCGAAAGTTAGAGATCAGGAGGGTGAAAGGGGCCAGATAGATGAGGGGTCAGATAGATGAAGAGCCAGGAGGAGAGGCGAGCAACCTGGGGAACACCACATGTAGAGAGGTGGTAGAGACAGGAACCAATCTGGACCTGGGAGGATCGGTCCAGGAGCAAGGAGGCCAGCCAAGCCAGAGCCTGATCCATGAGGCCAAGGATCAGGATGTTGTGGTTGACATTGTCAAAAGCAGGTGGTCGAGGACAATGAGGACAGAGGGAGAGCAAGTCGAGATTTGATAGCAGATCTTCACAGGTGCTCAGGAGTGCAGTTTCCGTGCCTCTGGCTGCTCTGAAGCCAGACTGATTCTCATGGAGACATCCAACAGATTCAGTTTAGAGGGTTAGCTGGGAGAAAGCCAACTTCTCTCCAGGAGTTTAACCAGGAAAGGAGTGATAAATAGTTTGCCAGAATAGTGGTGTCAGCAGAAGGCTTTTGAATACATTTCACAAGTCAAATATATGGTAGGGGGAAGATCTAAACAAAGTAAAGGACAATCAAATGAGATGTATAGCAGTAAGCGTCGGGGGTCACTGATTTGTTCCGTTATAAACTGTGAAGAAATATGTAACTGCTAAATGAAAAGGTTATAAAAACAAGTTTTTTAAAATTCACCTCAATCAGTTTGTTGCAGGTAGCGTATGAAAAGACAGCCAAAACCTATTGTGTGGCCTTGTTATTTACTGTTTAACTATTTTGAAGCTCCAGTCCCACATCTCCCATCTGTCAGCAGCCGAACCTGTTCAAAGAATATCCTGAAACTGCATCAGGAAGTCTTTGTGGAGCAGGAAACCATAAGCTCCTAGACCATTGCTGAACAGTTCGATTTCACTGTCCGACCAGTGCTTCAAGTATCCCAGAGCATTTGATTTTGTGTTTAATCCACGCAAGGTGGCAAGCGATTGAAGAGTTTAAGAGGACAATTTGTTCAAACCTGCAACCCCACCCTTGTAATGACCACCAATTAGAATACCTGGAGTAAGTTGCTCACCAGAATCTCCCCCGCCAAATGCAAACCCCAAAAACACAGGCCAGTCTTTATAAGATGCGGCCAAAGGGGCTGGGAGTGGGTGCATGAAGGGGAAAGAGGGGCAGATCAATACTCAAAGTGCACAAAAACCTCTACCACGACATCGGATGAAACCTCCGTAAAACTTTGTCAAGTCATAACGGAGATCGAGAGTGCGACACTACCAGAAGCGAATGGATGTTGCCAAACAGCCACTAACATAACGACAAAAGAATTAAGGTCTCAGAACATCGGTCAGGACTCTGCGACTATTCCTGGTAAAACAACTCAAACTGGTACCCATGGAAGCGAATCAATGGACAATAGTACAAAAGATGCCACCGTTGAACCGCACCAAAAAGACCTACAAGCGAAAGTCGCCCTACCGGGATGTCATTTCTCTTCATTTGGTATCTTTTCTGGCTCTGCAAAAACAACTGCAACCACATCTACTGTAGATGTAATTAAATCACTTGATAAAAAAGAAAGTGGGACAACAACTAACGTCGCAAATTTTTTTTCCAAAAGAGCGGGCTCTTCTAAAAAAAAAAGAATTCATAAGAAACCTATCAACTCCGCCACATCTGAGTCTGTTTAAACGTAATAACAGTCTAAACAAGAAGATGTCTGATCCTGTTTCAAACTTAGCTATTCCAGTGAACTCGTCTAAAGGAATTCACAAACCATCCTTGAAACAAATAAGAATCATCTCTGACTCAGAGTCCAGCTCCACTACAATCGCATCTACTTCAATCGATTTATGTGATCTGTCCACATATTCAATTGGCAAGGAACAGCCTGATGAATGCAGGTTATCGGGCAAGAAAGAGTCGCCCAGACTGACTCTAGCACAGGCCGTAAAACATCGGAAAGGTAAACAAGAAAAATCTGTGTCACAAGGAAAGCAACCAAGTTTTGGGGGCTGTGCTAATTCCACTCAGGATCACACGGGGGATCAACAGTTGAATCCAAAATTCACATGCAACCAACAAACTCAACGAGTCCACTTTAAAAGCAAAGTACACGAGACAACACATACTGAAATTTCACGCGGATGTCGTAAACTACGTCTGCAAAACATACAATGCGATGATGCTGGGGTTAACCTCAATAGGACAAATATTATGAAACTGTTCAAATGTGTGCCATCGTTACGCACAATCGTTTCAGATGACATACGCATTGTTGAGTATGCGACCGAAAAAACTCAGATCAGGTTTTACTACACATCAACTCAGCAAGCGTGCGTAGCACACTATTAAAGTCTGTTGATGAACTGCTATTCTTTGGGTTCGAAATCTCACCGGAACCGGATCAAGATGAGTCAATTCGAGTTGAAAGATCAAATATGGGGAAAAAACAACAATCTAACCCAATTGATTCGGATGCACTAAGACAGTCAATGAGTATCACTATGTCTTCAAGTCCAGGTCAGTCCTCAAAAAGAAATGTTACATCGAAAAAATATAACCAAAACCAAACAAGGACACAACATTAGCCATGACTAGCTACAAGGGGAAAGCCGACGGTATTTCTATCCTGGAATACACGTGGCTATAAGCATCTATTCAATGATTTTGAGACACCACTCGAAAATATCTTCATCATTTGCTTGCAGGAAACTTGGCTATGTACACCACCTATTTGTGATGGATTCACAGTTCTATTAAATACAGCAGTTAAAAATACGAAAGGTCGCCCAAGCTCGGGCTTAATTACACTGGTAAGAATAACTCAAACTTGGTCATCTCCGATATCACTAAACCCAAATCCGTACGTACAAGGAACTATCATACATACATTGGAAAAAAAATACTACAAAGAAACTCCATTTACTAATTATAAACATCTATTGAAACCCACTAAAGATCAGCATAGATGGCATCATTTCGGCACTCTCACTACTAATTGATGACGCGATGATAGCCTACAACAACCTAACAGTTATCTGTTGTGGCGATATGAATTGTACGTGGTTCCAACAAAATCATCCATCACAACAGTACCAGCAACTCGAAACGAGCGCTCGATGAAAGAGCAAAAAGATGGCAAACTGCCATGAGTGTGCGCGATCTTGTAATGTTAAATGGAAACGTCAAAGGAGACTTGCCTGCCAAACCAACTTGGTATCGAGATGCTTCACATAGCATTCTCGACTATATTTGGATCTCGAGGAACCAGGTGCCTAAGCTAGTGGATCTGCAAATAAAGCAAATGAACTATAGTGACCACAGCCTTCAACTACGCATTATGATGGACACAAACTTGCAAACAAATCCATTCAAAGCTTTACTAGAAACTGTCGCGGAAATCGCCTACAATTAAAAAGCAATCAAATTCAAAGAATCGGGGAGAAATTAATGACCGAGCCAGGTAATTAAAGACCTGATTACATTCCATTGTTGACAGATTTTACTATTCCTGGAAAAAAACTCAAATCTTGGTCAGACTCATCGCCACATATATTGCAAGGTCTTACATGAAGCAAAAAAGGCCTTGCGGAAAGATTTGAGACTGATAAAGCGCAATTCCAAGTTGGACGCCCAAAAAGAACTAAAGACACGACGCACGATGTACCGAAATTGGGGAAAGTCACATGCAGCCATAATAGAGCAAGATCGCGCAGAGCATATGCTACAATTAATCATGCTAAAAATACGTGACATCTGGAAAATCCTGAATATGGATCTCTCAAATTGCAACTCAATCCCAATAAACAACATAACAGGTGACGTTTGGAACAGACACTTCGCTCTGGTGTTTAAAAAACCGGAATCTGAGGTCTCAATACCAACGCGTCTGTTGATACTCAATGGGATGTGCAGATGGACCATGATGAAATCGTCCGTGCTATCAACGCTCTAAAGAGCTCACGTGCTGCTGGCCCCCACTTAATTTCAAATATTGATCTAAAAAACATCCTAATGAATGGGCTGACTTTATTGGTAAGCTATTCATAAAAATCAGTCGGTCCAAAGAATTGCCTGAATCCTGGACATCCGCGATTGTGGTGCCAATCCACAAGCGAGGCAGTTGGGACGATCCGAACAACTATCGCCCAATTGCCTTGCTTGACACGATTGGAAAGATCTTTGGGTCGAATTTACGCCTCAAACTCGCAAAATGGGCCGAGATGTCACAGATCAATGACATACGGCAAACTGGATTTACAAAAGGGACCGGAGTCTACGTAAATCTGCTCATTCTCACGATTCTAAAGCTAGAAACCTTAAATAAAAATGGCAAGATTCACCTAGCTTTCATCGATATGAAACAAGCGTTCGATGGTGTGAATCGAAGAAAAATGGGAAAAATTGTCAAAATGGCCATTGTCCGGCATCCATTTTAGAGCCTATCATTGCTCTACATGAAAACACGTCAATCCAAGTCCAGCTAAACAATAGTGGATTGTTATCCAATGCTATAACTACCCACAAGGGTGTTAAGCAAGGATGTCCCCTAGCTGCAGAATTATTCAAACTATTTCTAGCAGATCTGCCAATCTACCTGAACAAAGTTATATGCTTCTCACCAAAAATAAATCAAATATCAATTAATTGTATAGTCTACGCGGATGACCTGGTTCTGATACAGAACCCAAATTGGTTTACAACGTCTTACTATGCTTGAAATCCTATATGGGCATAAACCAATTGGAAATAAACTCACAAAAAACTAAGATCATGTCCATTGGAAACAGAAGCAAAAAAGATAAAGGTTTCAGGTGGAAAATCGAAGAAATTAACCTAACATCTGTCGATTCAATAAAATACTTGGGGATACAATTCCATTTGCGAACAAAGGGCTGCAGAACTAACATCCAAAATGTCGAAGCTAGCAACACAAGCTGTAAAAATCAATACAAATTTTGGAAAATTTTCATTGGAACCCGTACTCAAATTTTACTTACAAAAGGTAACCCCAATAATCTTTGGGGCTGAGGCGGGTTGGAATATAAGTGTGCAAACCTGGCATGCTTTGGAAGGACGCTTTTGGCGGAAAGTCCTGCAGCTGCCACAGGCAACACCGCTAACTAGTCTGAGACAAGAACTAGCAATTAACTCCCTTCATATGAGAGTGGTCTGGAACTCAATCTTAATGCGAAAAATGCCCCACGATTCACCGGCATACAAAATCTTTGCCAGCAATGGCAGCTCAAAATAAAAGCGACCTTCTCAATCTATGGTTTCACAAACTGTCTGCTTTCCTTATAGCTGCAAAAATAGGCAATCAAGAACTGCTAAATTGCCCACAGCTTGCAAAAAAGAAATTTGAAAACTGGGCATGGATCGTTAATGAAGCAAGGTCAAAATTAAAATCAACAGAAGAAATGAGGCGTTCACAGGAAATTAAACGAACCAGCGCGATATATATATTGCACTGTCCATCTCGTCATCATCGAACCCAATTTTTAAGGTTTCGAGTCAATGCTTTAAAAACGAAAGGAATTCTTTGGCAAAGAAATGATAAATCTACTGACGATAATCTCTGCCGATTCTGCAAACAGTCAATTGAAACAGTCAAACATCTGCTAATCGAATGCACTCAAACTGTCCGACAACGGTCACTACATCTGGGAAATTTTGCACCTCTGGATGAAGATAAGGAGCGGTGGTGGGGGCGGATCATTTCAGGAAGCAACATAAGACTTGTATGTGCGACCGTGAACTACTTTGACTCGATTCTGAAAATACACTCTTAAATAGATTTACCAGCGAGAGTCTATTCTAGAAGACTGGTGGAATCTACTTGTCTGTGATCTCTTTCTGTTGAAACAAAAGTTTGTCTCCTGAATTCAAACTGAAGTTTTTCAATAAAAAAAAAAATAATACTCATTGCAGTAAGCATCAGGAAGTTAATCCAGTATCCAGCTTGCGACATCAAGCCCCAACCTATGCGCAGAAAATGAAAGAACTCCCAAGCACCACCATTAGGAAATGCCATGGCAATTGTCCACCCAGAGAGCAGGTGAGAGCAAGGAACTGAAAGCTTGCATTTACTACAGTGTATTCACAGGGCTGTTGCTTAGGCCTGCAGACGCCCCCGCTACCTGCATCCCATCTAGCTCTCCAGTATTTTCACAATGCAGGGAGTATTAGCCAGCTCCATGAAGGTGCCTGCCAATTCAGCGGGATACGACATGCAGATTGCATCTATGCTGCCTCGTAGGTAGAAGCTCCACATGCTCAGTCATCTCAGACACAAGGCCCCCCCATCAATTATCTTCCACAGCTGGCAGATTCATATGGTGATCCCCGACACATGGCACAAGAGTCTGCTAGTTCCCAGACATACCTACCCACACCATGATCTCCAATTTAAGGTTTCGGTGTGTCACCCATACTGTGCAAACAGGAGAAACCTCGGTTAAAAAGTTGAGACGTTGGTGCTCATATTCAAGGACACTTGTTAGGCAGCATAGTGCACTTAAAATTCAACCTCATTTACTCCCCGGACCTCCTTATGAAGACATTGAATAAAAGACATTTAGCCAGGGGCTCACCAGATTTATCCGGCTCAGATTGTACCTCAGGATTCTGTCCAATGTTATGCACAGAGTGGGCACACTGGGGGTTTCCCCTAGCAGTAAATACTACATAAACAATCCCCTCTGATCCTGCCCCTTGCTGTGGCCCAAAAAAGTAGGGTACAGTAGAAGCAGGGAAGATTAAGAAAACTATGCACATATGTAGTTGGGCCATTTCCAAAACACTACAAGTGGCCTAATTTCAGTGGCAGGCAACTGAGGAAATAGTATACACCCCTCCCAGCCCCCATCCCACCCACAACCCATTTCACAATGCACAAATGGCAAAAAACATTGATTTGAGGATTGAGTTTTCCACTCCAATATTAAAAATGAGGTTAGTGCTAATAAGTGGCATGCATCTCGTAGGTAAATGAGTAGTCCCTGCAAGATTGAGGTCAAGAACCAAGCAAGAGTATGTCTTAAGCAAACAGTCAGTTGAGGTCCTGTACTTGCTCGAGGTAAGCTTAAACAAACTAGATGCATGACATTTCAAGCGATTACTGTTACAGCTTTTAGTAGCTAAAGAGTAACAACTTGCCAAAATGAAGTAGCACATTGGTGATGCAAATTAACCTCCATTTCAGCCAGGGTCAAAGGTCCAAAATAGGTGCATCAATGTGAAGCAGAGAAATTTGAGATGAGCCTAGAAATTATTTAATCCAGATGTAATGACCATTAAAACCCTGGCAGTGGGAACCAGCCAATCAGGTGGCTAGGAACGAGATCTTGAACCACTGGTGAAAGTTTGCGTTCCATCCCACCCAACGGCCAGCTCCCTCCGCTGCCATCTTTGACCTCCACCGTCGCAATATTGTTTTCTTGAATTCCCCCACCCATCTTATTTTTGCAGCAGCAGAACTTGCAGCCGCACCTTCCGCTCTGCTCCCGACGGGCATTTTGGGAACATACAGAGCCCTGCCTTCCCTTTCCATGGCTGCCATCTTTAGACAGTTCTGTCACTGAATAGGAGGCGTGCGCCCTGTTCAATGACTGATCCTGGAATGGGAGGCAATGCCCCCTCCTCCCACCCTTTCGCTTGGACCATTAATTTAGGCTTTCATGGACAGAGACTGATCATAACACCCAAAGTTTTTATTTTAAATTTGGTATTAGACTGTCTCCAATAAGAAATTGCCGATAAATCTTGCCGACATGTTTTAATCTATGGGCAGAATCCAAAACCATGAGTTCTGTTTTATCACAATTCAATGCCAGTCCATTCTGACAAATCTAGTCAAGAATCAGGTTATAGAGTTTAGTGATCAATTTCCCATCCTCCAAGTAATCTGTTAAGGGGGAATGAGACACGGTGTCAGCGACATAATTCTAAAAGCAGATCTGATTTTCTCAAGCATGGTAAAAAGTCGAGTAGAGAAAATATACAATATGGGTGACAAGCAAGCCCCCCGGGGGACCCTGTACTTCAGAGGTACTGGTGTGGCTTCTGCTACATTACTGCATACTCTAAATGTTCTGTTTCCCAGAAATGATTCAATCCATGCCAGTGACATATCACTAAAATTAGCAACATCACTGAGTCTCTGCAGTAATAGGGCGTTTACCACCAAGTCAAACGCTGCAGATAAATCTAACACCATAAGCACCATATTCTGTCCATATTGGATTTTAAGTCCAAAAGGGCAGACTCCAAGTAGACTAACTTTTCATAAGCAATTCTGTCCAGAATCTTGAGAAATTAGGCATTTGTTAGGTTATTTGGCATTTATATAGTGCTCTTTATATCATTGGTATGACCTCAAAGCGCTGGTAGGTTGAACGCCCTCAGGGACTGCAGTCCAAGTCAGTTAAGAGAATAAGGTGCCGTAGGGTGCTTGGGTGCTTGGGTGCACCGGTTATGCGTGCAGCTGGTGTCATTGCCTGATGGTAGCTGCATCCTAGCATTTAGGTGTGGTGTTATTGATATCAGCAGAATGTGTGCAGTCTGGTGGGTGGGCTCCACAACTGGGTTTTGGCTGCGTCAGGGCGGTAGGAGGCATGTGTGCAGCTAGGCCGGTTTGTCATGTGATAAAGCTGCGTTTTATTAGACTGAGGTGTTAATGGGGTAATGTACCTATGAGCAGCGAGGGCGAATTTGATCGAGGGGTATAGTTGTACTCTAAATGAGTGATGGTTTAGAGAAGCGTAAGCATAGTGATATGGGGTCAGAGTTTGGGTTGAGTTATGATCTAAGACATTGTTAAGTAACTTACTGAACTATCTCGGGCAGCCCTTTCTAGTTGTGAGTCGAGCAAGAGCAATTCTAATTGTGTAGCGCATGCAAGTTAATCACAGTGCTGTGTCAGGGTACTTCAAGATGTGCGTTAAAGTTGTTTTCTAGAAGGGAGTCAGGCTTATAGGAACAATTCCTAAGCGTGTTAACAAGTGACAGCATCATCAGTGTGCATCCTCTAGATCTGAATCAATGTAACAAGACCAATGTAAAAGGTTACAGAGTGTGCGACAGACTAGTAAATAAACAGTACCATCACTGGGTACTTTCTAGGTTTGTTCAATGCAATGCTAACAGTTTCTAAGTGTTAGGGTAATGGAAATTTCAAATTCCAACTTGACGCAGACTAGTAAACTCACAGTTCTATCACAGCGTGGACTTTGTAGGTTTGAGTCAAGTGAGTTGATGTGAGCCAGTATTCACAGTTCTATCTAAATGTAGAAAATGCTAACATTTACAATTTTGCCTAAATGTGATGCAGGTTAATATTCACAGAACTAAGCGTGGCAGTGGCTAGTATACATAATTATATCTAAATGTGGCGTTGGCTAACATTCATAGTTCTGACTTGAAGTGTTACAAGCTACCATTTATTTACATTGTTGTCTGGAGGACACATTCGAACTAAATGTGGTCATTGCTATCATTCACAATTCTGGCTAGATGTGACGCAAGCTAATCTTCACAATTCTATGTAAGCAAGGCACTTGTTACATTCACATTTCTGTCCAGATGCGACACCAGCTGATGTTCACAATTCCATTATAAATGTGGTACTTGCTAGCATTCAGTTTTATCAAAGTGTGGCATTTGCAATCAATGACAATGCTGTCTAGATGTGATGCAGTCTAAGGTTTACAGTTCCATGTTTAAGATACCTGGAGGAAAACTTGCAATACATCCTAGAAGTAATGAAGCGATTCCCATTGCTCTCGGGCATTGCAGTCAACCCTAAAAAATCGTGCATATTACCCCTGGGAAGATATACAGGGATCCCGCGGGAGCAATTACCCATCCTGCAAATACCCTGGGAGACCACAACCTTTAGATACCTGGGGATAGTGATCTATCACACAGTGGCGGATGATCACAAACACAGAAGGCTATAACAAATATAAAGAATATGGGATTATGGTCCAAGCTCCCTCTGGCCATCGTGGGGAGGGCAGCCCGGTTGAAAATTGTATTACCAAGACTTTTTTGGAAACATACCATACATGATACCTAAACTATTTTTTGCCAAACTCCAGAGCATATGTAGAGGCTTCAGCTGGCACAACACTAGGAATAGGATAGCCCTGTGGAAACTACAAAACATGACAAAGGAGGCATAAAAGTTCAATTTATCACTGGGCCAGTCAGCTATAATATGTGGCCAAATGGCTATCGGAGGACCCAACAGCAGAGTCCAGACTGCTGAGGTCAGAGTGTTCTCCATTCTTCTTGAAAGAATGGGTATGGTTGCCCAAATTGGAGATAAAGGGAGGGTCCGAGAATGTTGGAATTGGGATGGCAAATGTGGCGGAAAGCTTACCAGGCTATGGAAAACCGGTGTTCCCCGCAGATACCACTAGTAGCACTAACCAAAGGGGACATGCAACTGAGGAAAACAATCCGTATGCACTGGGACTCTGGTCATTGCAACAATGGGAGACACATGGCAAGAGGGGAAGATATTGGTGTTTAACACATTGGTAGAGGAAACTGGCCTACATCAAGGGCAACATATCACATATACCAGACTGGTGCGATGAGTGAAAGAAACATGGTCTGAAATAGTGCTGGAAGACCAGCCAGATACAACCAGTGAAACAATCTATGACATCACAGAGGGAGGGCACGAGGTTTCCCGAATTTATGAACTATTGATGAGCAGGGTGGGGAAAGAGGTAACCCAGCTAATACCGGCGTGGGAATAGGAAGTGGGGGTGTGTATGAATGACGGGCTGTGGGAGAGAGCGCAACAGTATCATAAGGTGTCCAGAAATGCAAGGCTGCAACAAATTCAGTTATACGTAACTCAGAGCATACATGACCCCACCCCAGAGGATAGCCCGATTTAAAAATGCAGAAATACAATCATGTCCCAAATGTGGAGAAGTGAATGCGGAAATGACCCACATGTTCTGGGCATGCCCAGAAATTAGTAAATTCTGGAAAGTGGCAGCCCACTGCCTGACAGAAAAGGAGATCACACTAGATGTGGAATCGGTGTGGGCATGTATTTAGGGGGGTTCCCCAGACCACGCAAGCTAAAGCATGCGAGCAAACTTAAAGACCTAGCTTACATATTGGCCAAGCTCAGGATTGCCATGGGCTGGAAAGCATGTAACAGGCCAAAGGTAGAGGTGTGGTGGAATGACCTTGAGGTGGGCTGAAACCGAAACGGTGGTATGACTGAAGCAGCCAGTAGAAGGGGGGGAGGGGGAGGCAGATACATTGACTGCCTGGAGGCATTTAGTGGCTACATTGGTTGGGTCCACCCAGGTATTTTTAAGGGAGGATGATACCTCCCAGAAGACAGAAGAGGGAACATCCCAAGAGGATATAATGGCACAAGGCAAAATGGAGTAGGCTCAAGTTAAGGGGGCGGGGGGGAGGGTGAAGTGTAGGTAGCGTTTATAGTTTAAGATACGTAATATTCAATAATGTATAACATGCACCGCTAAGTTTTGTTTTTTGTATGTTTGGTTGTTATACAAAATAAAAATGGTTTAAAACTTTTTTTTACAATTCCATAAGTGTGGTACTTGCTAGCATTCATGGGTCTATAACAGGGATGGACGGGTCAAGACCTTGTTTCAAGAGTGGCCTAATCAATCGCACAGGAACACATTCTTCATTGAGGGAGGCATTAACTCTAGTAAGGGAGGTTATCAGGATTCCACACATGATTCAATTGCCATGGCAGGAAAGATGAACAAGTTACTTCTTACCTGGTAACGTTCTTTCGATGGGATGTTCCTCCAACGTATTCCTCATCTTGATAGATCATCTCCAGCTTGCTGGCCTCTGAAACATTTTTTCCAGTAGAGGGCGCTGCGCGTCGATTTCCCTCGACAGCCTCCGTATCGGCGCCGACGTCATGCGTATAGACTCATGCAGCGTCCGTTGCTCAGTTCCGTTTTGACGTTAACAGTTTTACATGAATT